>NC_090946.1:51804790-52146457 GCF_040807025.1 Struthio camelus | reverse complement strand
TCAAGCAGCGATCCACATTTGATCCTCACCGATAAAAGAATACAGGCTTTAGATTGAATTAAACTAGTCTTTAAATCTGCCTTACTCAGTTGTTACAGCGTGTTCATTATTGACTAATGTAGTTCTTCATTTGTGTTCCAATTTTTCTTCATGTGAAAGCTGCTTTGAAAATGAGCAGCATAACCAGACCTATCCAGAAATTCTTTGTGTAAAAAAAAGAAGATCCATGCAGCATATTTAGAAACAGTCCTGTTATCTTCCAGCAAATGCATGAACGGAGGAGAACATTATGAAAGCCTTTCTCTCTGAAAAGCAAATTATTTTGGCTCACATGCTTCAATCATTCCTGATGTTTCACCTGACAGTATCTTAGATTGTTACTACTGACTCTATACATTTGGTTATTTGCATACCTGTTATGCGTTACTGGAGGGTGGTTGTAAAAAAAAAAGAAAAAAACACATCCCCCATCTGCCCCCCCTAGATTAATCAAAGTAGGATTATAATTTCCTGCAACACCTGTTTCAACCAGCTGCCTCTGAGCGTTGAGCCTGATTTTCTGAGTTCTTCAAAATTACACAATAAAGTAATTCTGAAATCAATGGAGTGTCCATTGCCCTCTTGCCAGTATAGATGCTGAATGATAGAACTATGAAATATATACTATACTATACTATTTGAAATATATACTCAGATCATTGCAAAAATAAAAGTAAAAGCTTAATGAAAAATAAAACACCTACTTTGGAAGTCTGAATATCTTCTTTACTCTGAGATACTATGAGAGTCATCCTGACTCTGCTAGAGGATTCTCTTTATAACTGCATTCTCTTATAAGCTGTGTTCAGTGATTCTTTCGTCATGAAAGAAAATACTTTTAGTATCACTAGTTATGCTTCATATACGTTCAGAATAAATTGTTTCCTCCCGGTAGAGAGGATTGTTTCTGCAAAATCTGTGAAGAAAACTACTGTAGGGTGATATTTCTCCTCCTAGAGGGATGAGTTCCGTTATTTTTGTATATTTTTCTTCTGGCACTATAGAATCCCTATAACTATGGGCTCTATATCTGGAGAATGGCAACAGCGCATCTGGCCAAGATTAAAGGTGAAGAATTGCAGACAGTGGAATGGACAGGACATGTAATAGATTCCTTCAACATCTTTGATTTGTGGGAGAACAAAATCTTATTCTTTTTATGCATCCTCTGTGTAGTCCCAGACAGAATACTCTCTGCTAATTATTTTTCCCCTCATAAATCCCCATTTCTCAGCTGTCCTTTGAGAGATGAATTAAAACACTATAGTAAACATGTATGGCATTTTATGGCAATTCTATGGCATTCTAAAGCAATAGTAAAGTGCTACAGAAAATAGCTAGGCAGATTGATTATCTGCTTCAGATTCTGGAAAGTTCAGGCACTTTAATCTGGTGATTTGAAGGCCTAGTAAAAGTTCCAGTGTTGTTTCTCGAAGCCGAATGGATCCAGGGGAACACTTTTTGTCTCCTGTTGAGGAAAAGAAACTAGGGATGCTTAAGTCTCCTCTGTAAATGCATGAAAGAAATAGGAAATTTTAAAGGCACAGTGTGATCATCTTCTGAATGTCGCAACATTTGTTTTCATTAGGGGTGTTCTGAACTGCATCCCCCAGAATAATTTGTCTTTAGCAGACTGTAAATTTGTTAAATGTGAGATTTTTGTATAATATCCACAGCTCTGCTGTCCTGATCTGTCTACAGTTTGCCTACTGCTCAGATTATTCTCAAGAACACTCAGCGCTTCTCCAAACGAGTTTAATGAGCTCCATGATACAAGTGGTATGGGCATTTTATTGAAAGTCAAATTTTATTGCTTCAGCTTTTGTTTTAGTGGGTTTATTCAAACCACAGCAAAATTAATACTTAAAGATGTACAATAAATGATACAAAATATTACATATCTGTATGTTAAATGTTCTCAGTACAGTAAATCCTATGAAAGTACATAGTAGCAGTTAATGATATTGCAGTAGATTTACAGGATAAATCTTATTTCTAATTAAAAGTTCCTTTTTAACCTTTCAGTCTCTATTATAATCATAAATGTGGTAAATCAAAGCAAGTCATCTTCTTTTTTGAACTTTCACAACCTTTTCATTCTAATTGCTTGAGATGCACTAATAACACAATTGAGGAAGCTCTTCTATTAGTGTTACAAACAAACAAAGGAAACTGGCTGTAAAGGATTCCAGTCTACTGACAAAAATAAAAAATCTTCCTTAGTCAGCTTGGAACTTGAAAACTATTTAGAAAAGAGGACTTTCTGCAGGCTTTGAAGGTCATCCAACTTAGATTCCAGACAGGTAGATAATTTTGAAAAAATGTAAAGAGTTAAAAAGCCCTGTACATCTCAGCCAAAGTACATCTCTGTGAGATGCTTCCCTCTGAGAATACACTGCTATCATTTCAGAGACATGATTTTAAAAATGTTTTTTTGTTTGCAGCAAAAGTATTTTTGATACATTATTTATAATGAGATATAGATTTACAATTTTTGTTATTTTAATTTACCATTAGGTCTTTTATTTGGAAACATTTAGAATTAATATGTTTCAAAAATATTGTAAGTATTTGTCAATATTGTATCATTCTGCAACCAATGAAAAGTGAGAGAGGACTTGTCAGGTGAGCAGGATAAGGGCTACTGAATTTTTTGAAATCTCAGGGCAGATCTTCCAGTCTGTGGTACTCACAATGCAGAGAGAACACTGTGTGGCCTCATTAAAAGCAGGGATTTTAAAAGTTGAGGCTAAATCTAGCCTCAGGTAACTCTGATTGAGATGGCACCAGGCTCTAAGCCATATATTAATGGTAAATATCAGTTGCGGACCTCTTTCAAGAGATCTTGTTGATAAATACTGTCATTTGCAAATAAATATACTTGTAATTTGTCTGGTAGTACCTTTGCCAAATCTAAGTGTATCTGAAATTAGTGAGATATTAATCCCTGAGAGTTGTAATGGAAGAAAGATTTTACGTACCGTATTAAAATTCTGAACAGTATCAAGGCACCTTTCATACAGAAGTCACTTAGTAGTAAAAGGAAATTGCAACAAGGAAGAATGAAAGGAAGGTAAACAGGCAGCTGGTACCCGACGCTGTGCGCAAGTGCAGTATGTAAGCAGGCGCTTGGTGCTGCAGTGGTGCAGCTGAGGAGGCAGGGAAAGCAGCGCTGAGCTTTCCGTAGGGCGCTGGAGCACAGCACTTTGTTACTCTTGTCACGATCTGCTCAGGTGAAGCGAGCTGAGGGGAGCAGGTGCAGCAGGGTGATGGGCCAAGCAAGGAGGCTGTGCCTTGAATACATCATGAGGCGCAGAGCAGCTGCCTTTGAAAAAGAGCCTTTTCAACGCAAACTTTGAAAGCATTTCTTTCAGAGGCTGCTCTGCGCAGCTGCCCTTACTCCCATTTTCCTCAGCATAATCAAGAATGCCTCTTACTCTGTTGTCAGCAGAAGTGGCTGGAAACCCTGAAAATGGTCCCTAAACATATACATCCGCTCTATGCCTGTCAGGTATATGTGCTCTAGATTGTATCTGTCCCTCTGTCATACAGTTTTTTCCTTCTCCTCAGTCTTGTTCATTTAGCAGAGGTACAGAGGTTTATTTGCATGACTTAACCCTGTCCTCATTTCTCTCCATTTATGGAAGCGTCTTACCTAAGGACTGAGTAAACAGCCAAGCACGGATTGTGAGTCTGCTTCCACTAAGATGCAATTTTTCTTATGGGTCTCTGTACAGGGAAATCCTATTGAGCGTACTTAAACCCCACTGACTTCAAACTTAGCACATACTCAAATGCTTTTTTGAACAGGAGCCAACTGGCTCTGTCATGACATCTAATCGCTTACTAGTATGAATAAATGGTTCACAATCTGTCCTAAGTGTTCAGTGCTGCTTATACAACTTTTTGTACTTCTTTCGGCAAGGCTTAGACAGCTTGCAAAATCTTGCCTATCTAGCTGTAACACTGTCCACAGGACTCTCTTCCTCACAGAAACCAAGGAAGTCTGCTTTAAAAAGACTTCGAAAGGTAGAGCTGCAATGATATATCTCCTGATATAGAGATATTTTTCCTACCTAATCTGTTACTACTGTATAAGTTGAAAATAAAATAGATTTTTTTTCTAACCTAAGAAGGTATAGTTTTATTGGATTAAGCCCTCATTACTGAAAGTGAAATGTTTCTTATGGAGGTAATATTTTAGCTGATTTAACAATTTTGGTTTAATGGAACTATAAATCTCTCTTTTATAAATGGGAGAAACATAACCTTTTTAATTACAGCTGCAATTTATTCTATGTATTATATACAGTAACTTTTGGGAGCAAAATTTTATTTTCTTTTTTCATTTTGCAAATTAATATAAGGTTGATAAAGATGTTCACAAATTCCCATTTCTAATTATTTAGTTACCAGTACCATTAATTTCCTAAGAGACTAGCAAGTGAAGAATGCATTGATTTTTTTTTCTTTCAAGTATTTGTGCCAGTGTTTCAGTAGTCTGAGTAAATTCTGTTTGGTGACTATACAAAATAACCTTATTCCAAAGGATAATTTATGTAGTTTTTTCGGGAGAGTACATGTTTTTCTTGTTGCTGGTAACCTTTTCTGAGTTTGTAAAGGATTAATGAAATTTAATAATATAATTTTAATGTTATCCTTTCCTTTTTAGATGTTGTAGCCTGGAAATGTCTATTTAATATAGTATATTTCAGTAAGTTGTTTTCTTGATCAGCGTTTTCCTGAAATGGCCTATATGGAAAGGAATGTTTGTTAAACCTCCAAAGAGGCAGGATAAAGCAGCTTTCATGCCTCTATTAGACGCCGTCTAAGGATTCTGCAAGTGATTCCATAGATGAGAACCATTTTGAAAAATGCCTTTTTTGTAGTTCTTTAATATTTCTACTTTTTAACAAAATCCAGAGAAGTTAGACAGAAAAAGGTACTGCTCAAAAGCAACAAAGAGGCCATTCTGAGACTGCTTTGTTAATTTTGCATTTGTTTAGGTTACACGTACATGCATACACATGCAGTTAAATATTTCATTTATTGCACTGTAAGGAAGTTTGAAACATCAGTGTGATGTAAGCAGTGAGCCAGTTTGAAGCCCAGCTTACCCTCCAAGCCGTATTAATTACTTGGGCTCATGTTTTCTACCTGACGATATGCAAAGATTCCACTGTTGATTTTTAAATATACTTGTATAAAACCTTGAAAATAGCTGAGTAGCTCTTTGATTGAAAGGCTAATAGAGCTAGGATTGCCAAAACCCCCTGCATATGAATAACTTAAAAAGACTAGGCACATTTAAAGGATGGATAGAAAGTACGAGTGGCTACTAGCACCTTCTCTTTCTGCTTTGTGTATCTGTATTCTGCAAACTGAAATGTTAAACTGATGTGATTGTGCTTGCAAAGTCGAACACTAACAAATTAAGAAATTTCAAACTTAACTTCGATGACACAGCTTCAGTTCAGCTTTTGGCATGTTAGCATTATGATAGCTTTTCATGAGAGGCAGGTGTCAGGGCACTGCCCGGGCCGGTGGCTCCCCTGGCCGGTAGGTGCGGGAGCCGCCGGCGGGGCAGGGCCGGGCCGGGCCTGGCCGCCAGGGCCCGTCCCCCCGCCCCGAGGCAGCGGGGCAGCCGGGGGCAGCCGGGGGGCAGCCGGGGGCAGCCGGGGCCGCCCCAGCCCCGGGCACCTCCCTGCGGCTGGGGCCGGGGCCGGGGGCCCGAGGCCAGGCGCTGGTGGGGCTGGAGGTGGCGTGACTGTGGCACCATGGGGCAGGGCCCGCTGGTGCCCTCCAGGCCCTGACAGCAAGACGCGCAGGGGGACATGTTTACAGAGGGGCTAGCGTGACTGAAAAGCTGTTTCTAACACTAACAGTTTGCCATCTAAAATTCATTCTTTCTCCCCACATATTTTGCTACTTTTATATACTTAGATCATCACAGCTACAACACCTATATGTCTGTAAGCGAGTGTCAATCACCTTTGATTTCTGTTGGAAAAGCATCAGATTAGAAGGTAGAGTGCTGCTCAAAATTCCTCATTATTTTCTATCCTTGCTTCCTGTGTAAACTGTGCTTAGACAAACACAATTTTCCAGGGAAGAGCCCCCTCCTTTTAAACAGATTTCCTTCACATTTTAACCGGGCTGTTAAATGGAACCATAAATGGTTCCTAACCGTTTTTGGCAATAAGCAGCCAAGCTAATTAGACAGACCATATCAACCTCCTCACTGAGGAACAGTTATCAGACACCCTAGAATATGTAGCGCAGACACCATGAAAATAGCTTCAGTCAGACCTAGCTCCTTAGATCAACCAATGACAAGACACTAATCCATGGGAAATGCAGCTTCATTAGTTCTAGAGCTCATGGAACTGTATGATTTGTGTTTCCAAGAGGATATATCATACAAGGGTGATTCGCATAAATGTTTTTCCTCTACACCACTCACCGAAGTCATTGTGGGACTCAGGAACTACTGAAAAAGAAAAAAAAGGGTCTTCATTAAGGGAAAAAAAAAATAAAAATGATGGCACCTTTGCAAATAAGTCCTTACTACTTATGGATTCAGAACAGATCCAAACTCTGACTATTTGTTGATTTTATAAAATTTTCCATAGGTTTAAAATGGCATTACACTGGCTAATTATCTTTAATCAGTACTCCAGCTAAGGCTTTAGTTCTGTCATTCAGCATGTAAATATCATTAATCTTGTCATCAACTTCACACTTTTTTCTTCAGCTACAGAAGGTCACAACTTCATTTGAAACTGAATCCAATTTTGACTTGAAAGACTAAAATTTAGTGTGTATAGAAGAGATGTTAGAGAAAAAGATCCTTGTCCCTTTTGCTTTTACTTTACACCATTTTTGACTTTTGTACAACTTTTGGATCCTGAAGCTAATGCATCTTCTCCTTAATTTCCTGAAGAAAGTTGTTCTAAGAACACATTGAATATGTCAATTGGTTTGGGCTCTATGCGAACTGCTGTGACAACAACCATTTTCTTTTACTACATAGTGGGGAAGAAAATAATTTTCTCTACATCTTTTCTAATGTCAGAGACCACTAACTGAAGATTAACTTGAGAAGCCTTTATTTACAGTCTCCCAAGGGAGCACACCAGTGCCCAAGGAGTTCTGTAAGGAGATTGTGGCAGGAACATGATCCGTGGCTTTGTCCTTGTGTAGAATATAATTCCGTATTTGCTGTGTTGAAGGGAAAAAAAGAGAGAGAGGGATGGAGTGAGAAGGGGAGAGAGAAACAGTACTGTATATCTCCCTCAGTAGCTAAGGTACTTGGAGGAAGTTTTTTGATTCCCCTCTGTGCTTCCAAGAACTCTTCTGTTTTATGTGGAAGTGCTCTCTGGAGAAAATAGAGATGCTTTACCTGCTTCTCTTCCCAAAATTTCTGTCTAGTTCTGTGCAGCTTACAACTGACTTTGTTGATTTTGGGGGATAAATATTCAGTGGCATGGTAGTTTCAGATGTTATTCTTCAACCTGTAATTTTCCTTATGTACATAAAGAAAGTCCACGCACCTAATGTGGATTCTTGGATTTCATTCTGGAGGCCAAGCAACAAAAAAATAGAGTACAATGCCTGTGTTCTTGGCTACTCATCTAAGGCCAGATCTAACATATATGAGGCCGTGAATATGCCTTTGTTTTGCAATATCTGTCAAAGAGTTCAGTTAAGCTTCAGTATGCCGCTTTCTCATCACATTTGCTTGATATTACAGCAAAAAAAAAATTACAGTACATAAAATAATAAATAAATAGAGAAGAAAGGACCAGATCAAGTTGTTGCTTCAACCTTGTCAAAATAGAAAGTAGCAATCTCTAATTAAATTGCCATATTTAATATTAAATTGACATTACATTTGATCCTACCTAAAAGGCCAAGAACAATAAGATGCTTGTAGTGAAATTTCAATGAAAGAAACACATATTTTCCTTTAAATAAATCTGTTTATTTTATTCCCTCTATCGCTAGGTAAAAATATGTATCTATGCAACAGTGAGTCCAACTGCAGCTAATATTTATGTGACCTTCAGTATTATGGTAATTTATTTAAATGTTCTCTGTTAATTAAGAATATTTCACATAAAAGGCAACTAAATTACTTTTACCAATTAATTATATCTTTGAAATTATTGGAATGATCAATTATCATAATCAACAAGCATTACAGAAATAAAATAACAAGTGAGTCTGAAATGCCAACTGGTCTGTTTTAGGCTTGTTTTTGTTTCTCATTGAATGGAATAACTATTTTTCAAAGCAAACTCGTTTATGTGTTGTGTAGTTCTACATAAAGTAGTAATAGGATCTTCATTAACAAGGAAATCCCTATTCTCAAAAATCTTGCTCACTCAAAATATCAGAAAGTATGTGGGATACATGTCTGAAGTTTTGGCAAAAATTCACCTCTACAGCTGTGGAAGAAGAATTCTCCCAGATTGTTACTAGGTAACTGAAATACAAAGTCCCTTGAATGAGGCTTCCTGACTGTTAGCCTCAAGCAAGAAAAAACATATTGAAAGAGTTGAAAAGAATAAATAATTGGACTATTCAATATATTCTTGGAAAGCATACAAGTGCTGAAAACTAAAGAGGAAGACCCATTATCAAGGGAGAGATGAAAAAGATAAGAAAATACTGTATTGACTGAAAAGATTCCTGTGTCTGAGCAGGAGTCATAATATGTATGTGAATTAGCAAGTGAGTCAGTAAGGCCCAAGATCCTCTCTCCAAGTATGCCCAATAAGGAAAGAAACTAGTTGGGTACTTTCTTAAAAAATATTTGCACCAGAAAATCTAGATTCTTCAGAACCAAATTTAGAATGAATTTACCAGTCTCAATTACACTTTTTCTAGTAATGGGTTCCACTGTTGTACTAAAATGCTGAATCATTTTCTTCTTAAAAAGTCTGGGCTGTTCTGAACTGGCAGGAGGTTGCCATTCCAGATTAATTCATTGCTTAGATAACAAGGAAGTAAAATCTACTTGTCACATAAGCATTCTCACCAGTGAGACGGTTGCTTTACCTTCTGCCTGATCATTGAAATTAAATACTGTGGCTCATAACTGTTTTACTTTGTACAGAGATTTCTGTAGGCAGTCAGTGAAGGATGAAACGCCTTTTTACTATGCTTATGCTCGTATCAAAGATGAGGGACAGAGAACTGCTAAGTTTTGGCAGCTCTTTGTCACCCCAAGTTTCTACCATTTAGAGAAACATTTCTGCTGGACATTTAAGTTGACTTCTAATCCCATTTGCATCACCACAAAAAAAAGACCACTTCTGGCCCCAGAGCCTTTTTCTTCTTCAAACGGAAAACCAAACGGCATGACTAAATCTGGAAGACTGAAAAACCTCTGTCTGGATATAGAAGGATAAAAAGGGAAAATAAAGCAACTGAAAAAAAAGCATGTTTACTTGTGCTTTGCACTTTGATTCCAGCTGATCACATCCTCTCCCAGTCTGCCCTCAGGAAAATAGCTTGTGTGTGATGTGTGACACAAAAGGCTCAGGAAAGCCTTCCAGCGTTAGAACTAAAAGAAGTCTAGCATTTTAAATTAAGCAACTACTCTTCAATTGAAAGAAGGATAAAGGTACTTTTGTGGTTCTGGAATATTCGTTACGGAGAATTGTTTTTCAAATATTTTTATATTTTTCATATCTTATGTTTTTAATTTTTATTTTATATATGTGTATTTAATTTTATTTTTCATTATATTGTTTTAAAATATTTTATTTTTATATTTTTATGTACTTATATTTATATTTACTTCATTTCTTATGTTTATTGGTTTCTATAAAGAAAAAGTAATTCACTTCTGATTTCGGTCAGAAGTGACAGTATTCAAATACTAATGAAAAGGTCATTGTTTTGTTAGACCTGTTTCTGCAAACTGTAGAATTCTTCTGAAGCTAAAGGCACAAAGAGTGTTACAAGATCATCACCAGAGGTTCAGCATGCATAGGAGAAATGGAACTGGAAAAAAGAGCATATGACTAGACAATTTTTTGTTAGTTTTAGTTTTTGCCAGATTTTTACATCACAACATTTGTATGATACATTTCTTTCTGTTCTTTCTAACTTCTAACTTTTTCAAACTGGTTAGTGGGTGTTGTTGCCATACTCTTTACTTTTAGGAAGTTATTACTGGTTTGGCAATATTTTGTGCTTTTGAAGACCAGGGTAAAATGTAACCCACTGCAGCCAAATTAAGAATAACCTGTGCTGTTTTTTTAACTTTCATGTTATTTTAGTAAATCTCATTATTTTAGAGTGCCTAAATCATAATTTTTAATATTTGAAGGTTGGAGCACATAAGGGTCTAGATTTGTGCTGTAGCCTGCTTGCATTCTAAACTCTCTGGCCCCTTTCGGCTATAGGTCTCCCCTGAAACATGATCATTTTATCTCCCACACAGCCCGTGATGGTCAAGGAAAATGTAAGTATGCTGTTCATTAAAATCAAAATATTCAGTAGTTTGTCATTCAGTAGAAGTAAAGCAATTGATTTAAAAGTACCTAAACTACATGTTATTTAAGGACAAAAGGAAACTGATTTCACAGTTCTGGAAAAATCTCTAAGTGTTTATGAAATATTCCGACTTTGTACAACGGTTAGTTTTATCCTTCTTGTTGACTAATACAGAATAACCAGTTAGTAGCTTTGTTGGATTGTGCTCAGACTTAAAAGTTGTAGCACCTTCTTGACTTCTAGAATACTCTTACATGTGTGGATGCATATTTCACCTAAAATCTTAGCTTTGCCATTGCATGCTTTTTAGTTGTGGAATTAGTAAGTTACCATAACTGTTTCTGATATGTCTTAGTGCGAGCAATTCATTTATCAGACTTTTTCTATGGTGACCGACAAGGTAAGTGAGCAACAATTGGGTGTTGCCATCTCAGAGGAGGTGAGTTTACCAGCTCTCTGTCTTCTTTATCTCAATGTATCCATTACTTAAATTTTTAGAAGGGGTGAAGAACATACTAGTTTTCAGTACCAGCTTCCTCAATCTGACATTCAATACCCAACATATACTAGGCGGATTCAAAGTTTGGACTCTCACCAGGACTACTGCTGCTACCATGCATAACACATGCTGCTAGTTCTTAGGTCTTGTTATCTCTAAAGCAGCTCCTCTTGTTCTTTTAACAGGTTTGTTCAGCAGAGGAGGGAAAAAGGACAAACTGCCCTTGGAACATTGCAAAAAATAAAATCTGGCTTCCTTGGTGGCTTTTTCAAGTTGCCAAGCCTGAGTTTCTGCAATGATGCATCTTAGGGGGTGCCTCATGCTAGGAGAAGAACGTGCCAACAAGAAATTCAGGGTTGTCATAGCTCAGCTTCGTTACAGGTACTGGCAGTAATTTTGGAAATAAAAAGGCAGTTAAGGTTTTCTGTATTCCATCAGCAGAACTGTTAAAAGCAAGTGACAGTTCAGGAAGAAGGAGACAACAACAACAACAACAATAAACATGGTGGAAAGCAGAGAAGGGAATACAGTGGTTACCTAAAGAGCTATTAGGCGCTCTGATGGCTTCTACCTTAGAAGTGTTGAGGTGTCTTTGTAGGTGTCTGCCTTTTTCCACTGGTGCTAGAGGGAACTTACGTTCCTCATTCCATTTGCACCTCAGATAGGTGGGTAGTGCTGTTTGATCTCAGAAATGTAAATACCTTTCTTTACGTTTTTTGTCAAATTTTACAGACTGAAAGGGTCTGTGTAATTAGGTCAAGTGCTTTAACTAAGCTTTTGCAAACTTTTGAGTGTTGAAGAAATGAATATCACAAGCTCTGCTCGAATATAGGCTATATTCTCTTAATATTCTCTGTTCTTTTGCCCCTCTTCTTGTCAAAACTGCCACTCCTTTGCTTTTTCTGTTCTAATCCATTTTAGGAATTTCACATCCAGGCTTTACATTTAATGATAACTTCTGTATTTTACTTTAAGGATGAATCTAAATCAATAGAATCAAATAATCAAAACAAATGGAAAACTTTTCTGAACTTGAATGTAATTTTGAATAGACTGGCCAGTATCTACCATGTCTTTCTTTTTCTCCCACTAACCTCCACATTTGCGTTGCAACTGTTTATGGAGTACAAAGGAAAAAAGAAAGAATGGGAAATAAAACCCTAAACATAAAAGAGTCTTGCAGTATTCTTGCCTTTTCAGCCCTGCTGAAAAACAAATACATCCACTGAAAATCAATTGAATTTGTATTAGTACTAATTTTCTTACTACTTTGTGCCATTTGAGATGAATTTGAACTATGAGTACAGTCATTACAATTTCTCTTTCTTTAAGGCATTGAGACAGCTGAGATAACTAAATGCTCATTCCTTTAAAACATGCATTTTTACTTGTTTTCCTTTCCTCTGATCCTGCTGGCCTTCTTAAAGGCCTCAATCCATGGCCTGTTTCTCCCAATATTATGCTCTCTGCACAAGGTTGTAAGTTTAATTTCACACAGGTAAATTGGGAATAACTTCCTTGAAATAATAGACAGAGTAGAAATTTCAGTGAAATCAGATTAAGTGAGTATGGCTCCTTTCTTTCCACTGCAATTTCTTGCCATGGCAAATTATAGACATTCATGATATAATTTAGTGTGGCAAAATATGTAACTCTATTCTTTTCCATTAAGAATATGAAGAAAATTTCCATTTAAAGCAACTACAAGGGGATGTTATTAAGACAAAGTATAAAGAGTACTTTTATCTGCAGAGTTCTTTTATTTGTGCTTGGGCAAAATTTTTAGGGGAGGGAAACAAAAGGGTCACGTCTGTATCCCTCTCAAGAGGGAGGGATACCCTCCATAAATATTCCGATGGAATAATTAAAAGCCAACAAACAAACAAGAACCTAGAGCTGTTATTTAAAACCACAACTGTTTCTTAAGATCT
This sequence comes from Struthio camelus, assembly GCF_040807025.1. Lineage (NCBI taxonomy): Eukaryota > Metazoa > Chordata > Aves > Struthioniformes > Struthionidae > Struthio > Struthio camelus. Next base: position 52,133,479 of record NC_090946.1, on the reverse strand, counting down.
GATTCAACTTCTACTGGGCTTTTTCTGCTGACCAAAATGGAATCTGACTGACTGTTATTTCAATACCCAAACCTTTACTGATTATTATTGCATTCCATACTGAATATTATTTTGGTTTAATTTAATATTCACTTTGGGATCACCTATTGCTATATCTATAAACCATTACTTTATTTATCTCCTGATTTGACCACTAAACATTTTTCTACGAGTAATGCTCTGTAATATAGAGCACAGATATCTCGTTAAAAGATCCTGTATAATTTGTGTCAGTGGGATGCAAATGCTGTATACCATGGTGTCCATAGAATATGATTTGCCACAGGTGTGCTTGATATTTTCTACATACAGAGACTTGTATGGCTGAGTTCTTCTGAAGTACATGTTGCCTAAAATTTAAACTCTGAATATGGGAAACAGAGAATGAAAAGTAAGGCTTGATATATCTGTATAAATTGCCATCAAGTAATTTCTCTTTTCAGTCTTTGCCACAATTTATAGATCCTACCAGGAAAATACATTTATATGTTTAGGCTTTCTCTGTATTGCAGCATTCTCCTTCTTGTTTGTCTCCTGACCAGGAATAATGAGTTTGGCTGGCATGCTAAGTTAATGTTTTCCTGACATGCTTGTCACAGTGATGTTATATATTTTTTCAAAGTAAAAACTTCAAGTCAGCATCTCAGATGGACACAACCAAGAAATGACCAAATACACAGCTCTTCGTGTTTGTTTAGTGCCTAGTACTCTGTGGATAATGGCTTTAACAGGAATAAATAACAAATGATAACAAAGCTGAATGCTCTGCTTGTCTTTTAGTATTCCCTGAATAATATGAGATAATGGAGTGATTTATTATTTTTATTTTGCACATTTTCTCTTCAAGTGGTGAATTAAAAAGATGTGAAGGTAAGGGTTGTCAGCTTGGTAGAAGGTTCTTAATATTACGTCTTATTATGGCATACAGTATAATTACTGTCTTTGTCTTCAGAGTTAAGTATAGATATATTAGGTGAAGGAGAAAGGGGAAAGGACACTACAGTAGTGGTGAAATGGGAGGCTTTTAACTGTGGAACTTGTTTGGCAACCGATTGCCTCATGTCTAATCGATTTCAGAACTTCCTATAATTACCACTGGAGAAGTGGTAATCTACATTACAAATTTTAAGCTGGAGTAATTGTAGCCACAACAGTTTTGGGCTGTGGCCTTTCCTTTAGTCAGCAATACCCTTTCTGGTGCTAGTGTAACTACAGGCGGAGATAACCCAAGGTTACCTTTATCAGCCATTTCCTAATTTTCTATTGTAGTGGACCTCTTGCAAAATTGTTCATGAATTTCAGTGAAAACAGATCAAACTTCTGTAGGCCTTTTATGTAGGTGGATGCAAGTTTGCACTTTTGTGCAAGTGCAGAAACATTGGCATGGCCTTATGCAATCAGCAGCATAGTGCATTTTGCTGACCTTCAGTTAGCTATAACTAGACTGAGGCACACACAAATACTATCCTCCTATATCCTATAAGTTCTCTCACTGATATATGCATGTATGAGCTCATGCTGGCACACGCGCAGAATAAAGAATAATGCATTTCTTATGGGAAGTTGGCAAGCGGTAGGGGCATTTATATAGACTGCGTGAATTGTGGGACAGTAAGGAATGACTGTTCAAACACAAAATCAGTAGCCCAAGTCCAGGATACTTTCACAAGTGGGATTGCATTTTATAGCACAGCATATGCTTTACTCTATGTCTTTGATAAAAGGTGCACTCTTACTGAGCGTAGGGAAAAGGTTTCTTCCAGAATGCTCCGTATGGTATGTAACAGATGTGGAATAGACTTTGCCTAGCTCGGGACTGGCTTTAAATACCTATGGTGGGATTAGCGACACAGAGCATCTTGTCTTAGGACAAACATGCAGGGTAAAGTATAATTTGATCCTGCAGATATTTTGTTTCCCTGAAACAATGACTGACCTTGTTTTAAACACTGCTTCTTTCTAAACTGCATCACTATATTTCCAAATTGGATGGTTACCATTCTGGTACCTATGCAATATAAACTGACATTGACTGTTAAGCTTAGAATCCTGAGAACTTGATACTTTTTTGAATGCTTTGAATGTACCTCTTGATTTTGCTGGAATTATATTAGGAAAGGTTTTTTAGAACACGAGGTCAATGGAAAATCACTATAGCATCTGTTTATTGTCTTTAACCAGCATTTTGAATAATATCTGTCACTGTAGGATAGATATTCCATATGTCCATATAAAGATTTTCAGTTTACTGTCAATGATCATTCTCTAGACAACGGGGTTACAGATCAGGAGCAGCAGAAAATGATTTAGAACATATGAAAGTGTGACAACACTTAAGTTTATAGTTGTTAATTTTATAGAATTACAACCTTAAAAATATCGATAGGCTAAATTTGACATCATAGTTCTTCCTTCCACCCTCTTTCTTTCCTCCTTCTTGTGCTAATGCAGAAAATGTTTTCCATCAAATATTTAGTGCTTCTTTTGTTACTGCAATAAATTTCCAACGTAGCATGAACCAGGACACACACTAGTACAAAAGCGTCTTTGCTTTAGTGAGCCATGTCCCTGGATCTCTCCATGTGGGACAAGCTACTCAGATGCTAAAAAAGTTTGTAGAGACAGTTCCTATGTTAGGGTTCTTAGCAGGCAATCATAATGTGCAGTCCCAAATAGATAGCAAACATTGACCTTAATTAATGCTATTTTCCTTGAAACAGTGTCTTTGGAGGTTATGTCTCTGGTGACTAATTGTGTAATTTTTATGGACAGTAGGAAAGTTTCTCCTGTGTTTTCAAACTATTTCTATTGTGTGTTGACTAGCAACCATGTAAACTTGATGGATTAAAATACCATTAACAAAATAGTAAAAGCAATGGTTTGGTGTTTTACTTATTTGTAAAGAAGTGTTTGTTTATCTTTTGCTTATGAAAAGATTTAAAATAGTTGTGAACACACGTTATTTACCTTCAAGGCATTCAGGACGACAAGGAATATAAAGAGGATGTTAGAGAAATGGTATGTTGCTTAATAACAGCCTTTATAAGGATGGGCAGATGTGATGGACAGATGGGTGGACTAACAGAACTAAGTGCATTATTAGCTGCTCAGACATTTGTTGAATGTCAGCCAAAACTACTGAAACATGGCAATTGAACATTGTTGAACATATCCCATAGGGAGAACAACTACATACATAATAAAAAATGTGTCATATTTTCATTCAAGATGCGGAGAAAAAAACCTGCACAAACTTATATAAACCATGCTTTGTAAACAGCTGAAGTTTGCTTTTAAAGTGGCTATGTGAGTTTAAAATATCAGCAGAGCATCTATCTACTTAATATAATACTATTTTAAAAATATTTATGCCCTGTGTTCTCCCTTCTTCTACACACCAAGAAAAATAATAGCTAGCATTTTTATTATCAACCAAATAGTTTAGAAAAATTTTAAGCAAACTACTTATCCCCTCTAACATTTATTTTACTCCCCACTGAAACGCGACAACTGCAAGTGGAATGCTGCAGCTGTCTAACAGTATTTAGTGCAGGACTGCTTCTTATGAAGTCTTAAATCATCCTGAAGTTGGCTTCTTATTTGTTCTTTGATTTCTGTGATCACAGATGGTAGATGAATTAAATCAGTAGCTACGTTTACAGGAGAAATAGAAAAATAATCTTAATACTGATTTTTTAAAAATAAAACTGCACCTCACTAATACACAGAGGCTAATTGGAAATGGACTGCAGTACCTTTGAAGGAGGTCATAGTGTGAGGCTCAGCATAACAGTGAATAATACTTGGAAAAAAATGATCTGCTTTCTAACATGACAAGAATGATTTGCAGTTAATAATAGAGAGGGTAAAGGTCAGTCTTTTCAGTTACTCCTGGCTTCACCTAGGACAAAATAAAAAATCACTTCAGCTGCTGTGAGCTACTTACTTTCTTCCCGATCATTATTGCTTAGTTATAACTTAGTGATAAAATCTGTCATTACTGACTTTATTGGCATTAAAGTTGATTTATTTGCATGCCTGGTGAATAAGAACTGCATTATGCTGGCTTTCACATTGTTTGAGTACTCTAGATAGTAAGTGCATCACTGACTTAATTGTCTTTTGCTGGTTCACTTGCTCTCTAATCTCAGTTTGAAAGTAATATTGGGCCAAATTCATCCTTGGTTTTACTTCACTGATTTCAGTGGTAGTGCACCAGAGAGGAATTTGATCCATTAGTTTTAAGCAGAGTCAAATGATAATGGAGAACTGCCTATATGATAAGTATTTCTTTTTTCTGCTGTTGTGTAATGTGTCCGTCAGAATGCAAAAAGATAAACTTTAAGGCCAAATTCTGCCCACAGCTATACACTAATGTAGCTGAAAAACCATGAAGATGATTTTGATACCCTTACTCAAACAACATCTTACCTAATGAGTTATTAAATTTCCAATTCTGTTCTTGGTTAATAATGTGTATCAGAGACTGAAGCCAAATACTTTCAGTGTATATGGAGGACCACATCCTGCAAGTTGCTAAGCACCTAACAACTAGTGTTGTAAGTCTTTTCCTTTTACTAATTTCAGTGGAAGAGGAGCATTAGCCCAAAGAATGTACTGCAGAACAGGATCCAGTCCTCAAAATAAATCCCTGAGAGTGGATTAGACCATAGCGGTTGTCTGAATAAGTCCATTTACAGAACTAGGCATCTGGATTTTTACAAACAGAACTGACTGGAATAAATAATTTGAAAGCCTGGAAAATATTCTGATTACTCCAGTCCTAGCACTTTTTGAACTTAGACTTTGAACCTACGCTAGATACACCCACTCTGGTACAGGATTGTTGGGAGCAAGGGGTGAAGAGAAGTGGAGTAAAGGGAAGTACTAAGCTGGGAGTATGGTTCCTTCACTTGCATTTCCTGGCTCAGGCCTGGAATTCCTCCATGCTGCAGTGCTGTCAGATTCTGCTGTTTTCCTTGTTCACAGTGTAAAGACAGTAATTTATGCCAAAACTGAGTTAAAACTAACATCAGTCATACCAGAAGGGTGGCAAAATTCGGAAGTAATGACTAATAAAAGTGTAAAACAGATAGGTGGGAAATAGTACTGTGTAAGAGTTATAGTAATAAGGAATACCCAAATACTGGGAGAGTTAGAGATGATATCAGAGTTGGTGCATAGAATGGCAATAAGAAAACTACTACCACCAGTGATGTCAATGGAGACTGTAGGTCTTTTTTTTTCTTCTGAAAATTAAGCTACTTATTCAATTGGTGAAGTATGGATTTATGTGCCTTACTTTAGGTACCCTAAATTAAAAATGTTAGCCTTTGCTCCTAACTGTTCTGTGAAAATCAAAAAGGCAGAATGTGTTTACCCTTGGAAAAAACAAACTGTGATCAAGAAAATACAGGTTTGCTATAAAATGAATATAACATAGCCAAGTAAAATTTCATGCTTTTCTTAACCAAATATTTCTGTAATGAGCTTCTCACAATGATGCATGAAAAGAAAGGTTATACTGTTTTTCATTTTTTTTCCAGCAGAATTTCTTTAGATTTTCTAACAAGTTCTTAAAAAAGGATATGTTGGTTCATAGCAATCTATTCAGCTATTTAGTATTCAACAAATTTGGACATGGTAAGGGCCAAGAAAAATTCTTTTTATTGCATGATTTGGTTAGGTCTCCCAGGCTTGCAGTTCCAGCTAGCCTCTCTGAGATCCAGCTATTCAAAGAACTCACCTTCGGCTGGACCTCTGGTGTTAATGCACATAGCATTGAACATCAATAATTCAAATAACTAAGCGCTCCAGAGTAACTGAAAAACAATACAGACAACAAAAGCTATGAATCATCTGTATCAACAGTACCTAAGAGGCCATTGGGCAAATATGCAAATAGAGATGGAAGCTGAATCATAGCACCTTTTTGAAATTTACTTGAAATTCTGGATCCAAAAATATCTACTACAGTGTATTCACTGCTGGAAATGGTAACATTTTGACCTTAATTAAAGTGTAGACTTTCCTGAGTACCTGAAAAGAGCAAATGTGAAATTTTACATAGAAATGTGTTTCAAACAGAACAGCAGTGACTGTACTGCAGGGTGTTCAAAGTTTTGCAGTATTAAAAGACAAACTTTGCCCAATGATATAAACCAAAAATACCTCTGCATTGCAGGGGCAGATCCTGCATTCTCTATGCAGAACAAATTCTCATTGAATTTTACTGGAGTTTTTCCTCTTCATAAAAACAACTTCTGACTCTTTAGTGGGTATAATAAAATGAAGCTTGTTGAGATAGTGAAAAACATCTCACTAAATTCCCTTGTGACAAGTCATCATCAAATATATAAAGTGACTTCTCTTCTGAATTAGATTCCCCTGTTTCCCAGATTTCACTGTTATGTACAGTTAAAAAAAAGAAAGAAAGAAATCCCAGGATTTTAACTCTTTTTGCTGAGTTTTAATGAAAATAGATTCTGTTATTATTTTAAGAGTGCTGTCAGTATGCTTAGGCTCTACAAGGCTAAAATCATCTATGATTGCTGATCCTAAGAGTTTTAGCTGGTCTTTGTTTATGTTTCCAGAATAGCAGACCAAAATGTGGTCTGCTGGGATGATACAGCTGCAAGAGATCTCAGAATGTCATTTAATCTTCTCACACCTGCCCAAAACAACAGTGTGTCATTGCTAACAGATGTTTCTGCAACCTACCTGTAAGATCCCCAGTGATGGAGATTCCACTGTCTTCCTTGGCAACATATTCTATGGGTTCGTTACTCCTAGTATTAGAAAGACTTTCTAAATTCTTAGTGAATATCCTCCTGGCTATATTTGAAGCACTTTACCTAATTATGCTTATGACCTAATCCTAGAAATATCTGGAATGTGGGAATGAATTCCCCAGGATATTTAAATGCTGTATAAAGAAACAAGTATTTCTTGGTATGACTTTTACATTTGTTGCCTTTTAATGTCATGGGGTGAAATTTGTCCTAGTAATATGCGTTACTATGAATTGCTCAGCTTTTCCATTCAGTATTTAAATAATTTTACAACATCATTTCTTTTTCATTTACAACCTAAACGTATAGTTTTAATCTTTTAAATTTTTCCTGCACCTTATCTTACTCCTTGTTTTTTATGTCTTTGGAACATTTTTAATGGCATCCCAACAATTCACAAAAAGATAGTATAACATTTCAATCCTCTTTTTTTCTTCAATTCAAACTAACATCTTGTTTGCTTTGCAGTTCTTTTTTTTCCCTAACTACATTAAATCAAATTATCCACCATGACAATACTTCTTTCTTCTTACTGATTTCTGTTGATTTGGGGTGTATCAATATGTATGAATTAATACAAAGTGCTCTTATACAATATCCACCTTTGCTCCTATCTTAGAAATTTTGTTTGGTGTTACACTAGCTAATTCTCTAGATTCTTTATGAATGGAATTCTTTGTTGTCTTTTTTATTCTTGACCTATGTGATTTTTAGTAGGAGACTTTATGTCCCTTTTTCTATTTACTCTTTTCTACAGGACATTAAGTGTGTAATAAATGTATCAAGTACCACCACTCTTAGTAGGAATCTAGGGGCATCTCATTATTAACCTTTCCATGTTGAAAATGAACGCTTATATCTAGCCTTTGTTTTCCTATCTCTTAGCCATTTTCTAATATAAATCAGAATTTTTGTCATTTATTCTGTGGCTTCTTCATCCTTAATAATCTCCTTTGAGGGGTTTTATCAAAAATATCTTGGGAGTCCAAATAAATTATCCTTATTTAAAGCCTTTTTTTGCTGTAGTCCTCTGTGGCAAAAATTTCTTCTATGTCAATGTAAAGCAGTTAGGTATAATCTAGTGGAGAATGACTGTGCAATAGAGAGAAGGTAGTTGCTTTCTCAGTTATTTGTAGTTTAAATAGTCTCAGTTCAATCAGGTGAAAATTTTAGTTCAGTTCATTATTTTGAGGAATACAGGGCTTGGAAGCATTTTTATCCTGCTAGATGGTCCATTTTCTTAACCAACAGAAGACTTTTTATCCATACAAGATATGAATATAATGGAAGTTGAATTATTACCTGGGAAGTTTTGCTCATTTCTTATACATCTAAACTACTTAAATGAAATGTAATACTGAAAATACTGTTGATATAAATCTTAATCAATACTATAAAGCTTAATGAGTGTTTTATTTAATTATTAGTCAAGTTGATGCCTTTGTAAAGTCTTTGTTTCACTTTGCTTGTACAATTTTGTATGTTTCAGCAGTTCTTAGTCTTGCAGGATTATTACAGTAATTGAAAAAGGTCAAGGTTTTTCCAAAACTGGATGGCCTATCAGGCAAACAGAGTTAAGATGAGATTCATCTCCACTAACTTAGCAGTCTAATCATTAAATGTCCAGCCTTAACCTGGTCACGTAGGCTGGTTTTCTAGTCAACAGAAGCACTTAGATAAGATGATTAATCTCATTTTAAAATAGGTAGGATCAATCATCTCTTGTGAAGTCTCTTTCCTCACTGACTATAGAGGCAGCCTAGATGTCTAATTTGGGCTCAGCCAGTTTACATTTTACCAAAAGCTGGTAAAAGTTGTCTATTGAAATAAAACTCGCAATGAATCTCACTACAGCTGGGGACAAATAACAATGTTTGGCATGAAGAGCAAAGTTTAAATCACTCCTCTGGGTCTATAACAAACATTGTTACATCTATAGTAAATTAGGTACCCCAATCTAACTAAGCAGTTAAGCTTGTTTTCTTCCAGCATCGCAGAAAACTTAGAAAGGAGCAATGAATGTCGAAAGAAATAATTAGAAGTGCTTGCATAGGTAAGAAAAATGAATAATTATTATTCACTATGTCTTCAATGTATTTACTTTATTGTGAACAGGAAATGTTCTGCACTGTTGTGCTTTAAAAGTATTTGGAGATCCTTATATGAGTGCTAAGTAACTTACTAAGTAGTGTGATTTTTAGGAGACACTGAGCACAGGCAATATGCATTAGCATTTCACAAAATTATGGCTGCTTAGTAGACGCAGGAATTCATACCCTTCACATCCATTAGACACAAAATAAGATATGTCTTAGGCAGCAGTTTATCAGCCAGAGTGTAGGAAATGCACTTCTCAACAAATACGATCAGATATTTTAATATTAATGTGGTAAATATGGTACATTTTAAGAAGGATTTCAGTTCAGTGATCCAAAAGTGTGCAATATAAGTGGCTATATAACTTGAAATACTTTGTCTGTGCAGATTTTTACCAATTTCAATTTATTCTATAATATTGTATGAATAAATAACACAAATCTTATAAGTACTTATTTTACTTATAAAAATATAAAATTGTTTATAAAAAAGGGCTCAAACATACTATCTAGCCTCTATTTAAGCTCTTTACAAATATACTTAGCTAAATAATTATAGGTAGACCATCTTACTGCCTTGGAAAAAGAAGTAGGAAGAATATGAGACAAACTTAAAACTCAGCATAATTCTCTTCAGAGTTTTTAAAGGCAAAAAAATTAATGATAGTATTTTTCTACGATAGGAACCAATTTTAGAGAAAATTAGAGTGTCTTCAGCATCTTTTATGGTAAAATATTGCTACAATAACAGAAATTATTATGCTGATGTGAAGTTACTAAATTTGAACTGACAGTGACTGGGCAAAGGTATATAAAATTTCCCTGTGGCTAGTCTCACGGAAAAAGTCAATGGAAAAGAATTTTAACTTCAGGGATGGGTTTAACTCTCTTTGGAGCTGCTACTTGCATGGCAAGGTGATAATGTGCCCAATGCTTGTCCCTGGACAAACAAATACCAAGTTGCAAAGACCTCTGTTTATTGGCTTTGGAAGATAACAAGATAACAAGAAAACAAAGGTGCTGCTAGAGAGAGAGCTGTCTTCCTGCTTCTGTAAGACAATACCCACACACAGAGGTTAGGGACCTTTCTCCCATTTGCTCTACTGAATATATCAAGCAGATGATTATATTGTCTTGTTTTGCAGACTTTTCACTGTTTGTAATCACTGCTGCTTGTTTAAGTGTTTGCAATCTCTGGTGCTTTATTCATTAGTAAGACTTTGCCTTTTATACTTTTCTGGTTTTTTTTTCCCTTTAGCCCTAATTGAATTCGATAATGTTCTTTGTGTAAAGTAGGTTGTTCACCAGTAAAAGCCTTTTTTTTTTTTGTTTGCCAGTTTCTGCTATAATTCAACCAAATCCTAAATAACAACAATGTGAGAGGATAACGGATGCTGGTATAGCCCTTTGCCCTTGTTGTAGGATTCTCTAAACAGATTTATATAATCTGTTTGCTTTCACCGAAAGTGGAGTCTTTAATTTTCTTTTTCCCTCTAGTGAAGTATTCTGTTGACTAGAAATATTGTTGCAGTTCTAAACATTTAAGAAAAAAAAGTTTAAAATAAAAAGATGTTCCCAATTTTTGTTAGGTCTTTCCCCTGCCATAAACCAACATTTTGAAAAAATCACCGTGCACCTGTAAAATGTTTGCAACTTTATTGCAAAATTCAGGGTTAAGAGAGGAGGTTTTTTCAGCTATAATTTTAAGCACTTGATTGAACTCAATGCCGCTTCACAGATGATTCAGAATACCACAGCAAAAGACCCCAGTTTACATTGGAGTAAATTCTCCTGAACTCCGGTGCATGCATTTATTTTATGTTTTCAGAAGGGAATTGTATTTGTTTTGTACATCGTGGAAGTCTTTGCTGAATTAATTAGTACTTAATAAATATTTAAAAAAAGATTTTTATTGCATCAGGTGTTAAAACTCCAAGCTTAGTTCTATTTTATGGTGGGTAGCTAGAAACAGAACTATCACCCAGTGTAGCTAATTTCAACAACAGCTTCATGTTTAACTGTCTCTGCAAGAGACACCGTTGAATGAATTTTGCATTGTAACCAGGCACATTTCTTTTTCATTTTGTCACTAATAGCTATTTCATCTATTCAAACTAATAGAATTCTGAAAATGCTCCTTATGCAGATCTTCTCTCATCTCAAGCAATTAAACAAAATTAAGCAAATCAATTCCATCTTGGTTAAAAGTCAGATTCACTTTTAAGTGTGCAACGTCTTGGTTGTAACTACTGCAGAATGATTAAAAAGAAAGGATGCTTTGTTTTGAAATTGCAACAAAATGATAATTTTGGATACAATCTCTTAGCTTTAAGCTTTATAAAATCAATTTTCCAAAATCTACATTTATTTCAAAATAATTTCAACCTCTGTCTGATAGAACTTGTATTACAGATCGCATAGAAAAATCCAAAAAGTTTCTTGATACAATGATTACTAAAAGTACTGAAGCGGTGGAGAGGGGAGGTAAGTTTTTGCATATTCTCTTTCAGCTTAAAACACATCTGTACACATGCAATTTTCCTATTAAGTGAACAGTTTAATATTCCCTTTACTCAACAACTTGTTGGAAGAAGAAAAAAGAGACTTAGCTCTTAAACTTTATGCCAATTCTTGTAATTACATTATATACAGGAGAAAAAGCCAGTAACTAGATTGACTGTCATTTAATTTTGTTAACAAGCTACAGATGAGCTCCTTGTATGATGCGGCTTTCTAAGATGTTTTTTCTATGACTGAATTAATCAACATCTATAGAGGACATTGCAAAATAGAAACTTGATCACTTCTCTAATAAAATGGCGGCCAACATTCTTAATGAACTGGACAAATAACTAGCTGCTTATGGAGATAAAAAAACATAACTCAAAATCTTTTATCCCATCACAAGAAATATGCATGGGAATGCATAATGATTAATTAAAACATTTTATGCACTTATTATTTTTACAGAAATATAACACATACTTTCATATGTCGTTCCAAAAAAGCGAACTGGTAGTTTCAGAACTCATTCATCCACCAGGGGTTGCAGTGCTGCTTGCATGGCTGAAAGGTGTCATATAAATATGAGCTATTTACATGAACATATTGGCTTGAGGTATATTAATGTTTCACATGGGGACATAGTAAAAACTACCAGATACAAAAACAAATTTGATATAGAAAGTGCTTCAGACAGATTGTTTCTAATTTAAAATTCTGTAGGGAAGATATTGGCAAATTTAATCATTTTTTTGCTATATTCTTTCCTTCCCTTGAAAACATTACTACATTCAGGCAGGATTTCATGTAGTTCCTTCTGGAACAGAAGATGGCTTGGCCACTAAGATTGTTATTAAACATGGACTGCAACAGTTTTCTGAAAGCTGAAAACATGCTGGTAGAATGGGAAACAAATACATAGCAGCTGTTAACTCACTATTTCTTTCTGATCAGGCTTCTCTCCAATTCATTTGCAAGACAAAATAGCTACAACATTATTTCTTTTCTCACATGAAGCAAAGTCTATCATCCACTTCCACTTTAAAATTCTGTGTCTCTGCGTGCAGGAAAATCTGACAAGCATTATAGTGCTGTAAGTCTTTCACAACAGGAATCAGTTCCAGAAGTGAAACAAAAGTTGGATATTGCAGTGTTTCTTGACTCATGATACTTAACTTAGAATTTAGATTAAAAAGATATCAATGTCCAGCATAGCCAGAACTATACTATATATAAATATATAACTAAACTGTGAGATATTTGGCCCTATCTCCTGATAAATATAGATGTAAGACTGGGATGAGATGTATAGAATAGTATCTACGCTCTTCCAGTAGGGCTTATGTCAGAATTAGGAACACTAATGCCCATTAGAGGCAAATACCTCTAATTTAGCAGAAAAAACTAAAAGGCCCATTGCTTTGAAACCAAGCCTAGCTAGTTTAAAATTAGTAATGGAATGCAATTTTTAGGGTAATAAATCACTGGAAAAAAAAAAAGACAACTTAGAATGTGGTGTATTTCATGTAGTATTTCATGGAAGTCTTTAAATAAAAGTTTTATTTCAGTTCAATGGCAAATCATGACTGTGGTCTTGAGTAATTAGGTGACATACTATGGTCTGTGTTCTTTAAGAGTATGTCCAGGTAAATCGTAATTATTCCCTCTATATTCTATCAATTCTATAAAATCTGTATTCTGTAAATTTCAAAACTTTCAGATGCCTATATTTTAGAATTTGTGCTTAGGATTTTTAGGCTATTTGATATTTAACAAACAAACTTACAGCATATTCAAAGACTCTAAGGGAAGTTAGGATAATAAATTCTCAGTGATTTTGAGTGAATGGAGACACTTGAGTCTCTTAGGTTCCAAAAACATCATTTTAGTAACTTCTATTTCCTCATATTAACTGAGCTTTATTTAGTTCATTAATCTGCTTACCCTTTGTTGTTCTTTTTTTTTGACTTGAGATTTTTTGTTTTATGATTTGTTCCATAATATTTCAGTGTACATTGCATGTACTTATGTGTAGTACAAATGCACTGTGAACTCCTCTGTGAGCTGCAATCTATATGAGACCATGAGATAACAGTTGTTAAAGTTTAATGGAACTTTCAGCTATAGCTGTCTTTAATGGTTTCATTTCAGCTCCATTTTTATTTCAATAATCACTTTCTGTAGCTATATGCTTTTTGCAGCTCTGGCAACACAGTCAAACCTTGAAAGTAACTACACATTTTACTCAAGAAGATGCAAGAAAATTAACAAAATAACACATATCCTATACAATTAAGCTTTACCTTTACATTTTGCTTAATTTGAAAGGCTTTCTAAAAGACTGAGAATGTCTTTCTAAGTGAGACTGCAATTTTGTGATTTTTGTCTCCTTTCATTATCAGTTATTCCACGGCATTAAAATTTTCCCATTTGCTCTAGTTTTAGAAGTCATCTGTGAAATTCAGTCTTGAAAAGATTAAAATATGAATCTGATAGAGCCAAAAGTTCCATTCCATTCACCTTCAGAATGGATTTGTCTATTTCAAGTCTCATACCAATGCTTTAGGCAATCTTTTACTTATGACCCTGGAATTTGGAGCTATAGCAGACAGTAGAGACTAGTTTTGAAGTTACAACTGCAGTATTTATTTTGCTGTGGGAATAATTCACTGATGTCTGAGTTAAAGTTTACTAAAACCTTGCATCACTGCAGAAGAGAAGAAAGAGATATCTTATGTCAAGAAATGATCTATCAGAGTGGGATGGAGCTTCTTTAATAACCACTAGCAGTAGAAAATGCTGTAATTCAGGACTACTAATTTTTTTAACCTGTATGACTTTTGCCTTGTGAGAGAGTTAACCAACTATAACTCATCCTATTTGAGTACTAAGTCATATTGGTGGTAGTCACATAGTCATGCATAGTGAAAAATACAGAGAATTGTATTTTATCTACATTTTCCCAGTATTTTAATCTCTTTTCTTATCAGTTCTTTTAGTGGTTTCAGAGAGATGTCAAATAGGAGAGAGAACTGATCCTCATGGAACTCCAGAAAATGAAAGATTTGGAGCTGGAGGTTTCTGGGCATGCTTTTTGGATACATTCCTCAGGAAGGCACTAAATCATATTAAATCATTCCCTTAATTCCTGGCATTTCTGTCAGGTGGAAAAAGAGCTATTTTAATAATGGGGGAGTTAATGCTGCAGAAAGGTCATGGAAGTAAGAATGGATGTCTGCCCATCATCATTTATCAGGGCTACTGAAGTTGTTTCCTTCCTTTGTGCAAGCATAAGAAGAGATGGTTCCAAGTACAAAATATCACTTTTAGATGGATTTGCTGTAGGTTAGATTTTCTCTATATTTTATTCCAGATCAGAATGAGGCTGGGCCAGGTAGAACATATGCCAAGCTTTTTTGTCCCCCATCTGTACTCTCTCCATTTTGAGCCCTGTGTTGAACAGTAGCAGCAGTAGCACACATGCAGAGAAAACTATGCTAATGGACAATTATTGGCTATAGAAATCTATCCTAGGAATCAGCAGTAATTCTGCCCATATTGATTCTTCTATATAAAACCCTGGGCACTGTTTACTCACATGGTACAACTGACTAGAAAACAAATCCACAGCCAGGCTGGGAGCTATTCACTATCGTTCTTACTATCTTACAGAGAATTTATTTGAGAACTAAGAAAAGAAATTCCGGAGTGCTTTGCCTCAGCATAACACTTTCCAATTTGGGTGGTGGACCCCAAATTTCTTAAAGTGCAGTAGCTGCTAGCCTAAATGACTTCAATTAAAATTCTTTTGTTTTAAGGAAGTTTGAACAAACCATTTGCTTGTGAATACATAAGACAACTGTTTTTCTTCTCCCATGCACATATTTATGCATGGGACATGCATGCTGAATGCTCCCAAGCACTTGTGCTTGGTCATTTTTTGTTGCTACTGATACATTATCATACATTACCAGCACCTTTTAGCCCAGGTGAATTTTTTGATGAGAGGTTCTCATCCTTGTTCAGCCGTGTATTCTTTTTGACTTTGTATTTGTGGCATTTTGATGCTCAGCACATGTGAGTGGTGAGCAATGAAATGGAAGTGTGAACTAGTTAGTGCTCTGGTAATGAATAACAGTGTAGGCTGATCAATAACATAATGGGCAAAGAAGTGATGAAACAGTGAGCCATAAGTTTATATTGTCACAGCACCACATACATAAATGGCTCCCAGAGGTGTTTTCCACCCAAAATAGCCAAGATTGAGGTGGTGCAGGTCCAGTCCCTTGTGCCTTCTTAAAGGAACCACAACTGTTCAGTAGCAGTATAACAGATGTTCAAAAGAATCATTAACAATCTAAATGTATGTGTGAGCAGATGTACCACTTCTACTACACATAACTTTGGGGGAGAGGGAGATTTAAAGAAAATCAATAATGAACAGATCTGTATACAAATTACTCATCTAATTACATTTAAAAGGTAGATTAAGGTACTGTGCTTCAGTGATTGTGGTTGAGATAAGGACAAGTGATGACAGGAGCTGTTAGAGTAACCATGCACCACTGACTTGGCGCATATTACCAGATCAATAAGAGGCAAAATAACTGGCAGTATACAAGAGAAGCTAGTGCCAAAACCTCAGTCCTGCTGTTTTCAGTGCATTTCACTAGAGACACACAACATGTAGCACCATTAAAATAAAAGAATTAGTAAAATAAATAGATGGGCCTAAAAGGCAGCAGGAAATCCTGCTTATCTATTAAGTAATATATTTAGTGTATGACAGGAACAATGTAAGTGGCAATCCTTTCAAGAATCGTTATTGGCATTGCCATGCCTGGGAGAGCAGCTCTCTGGGAAGAATGACTTTTGGGAGCTAAATGATCTTTCAGGCATGATGTCCCACTGACTACAAGATATGCAGGGATCTACAATTGACGGGGAATATTTTGCCTCAGGACTGCCTCAGAAACGGGCACTGGGGGAATGTGGAAGACTGTTTTCTCCCCTAAGAATGACAACAAAAATATGTATGTAATTCCCCATTTGCTTTCCCCATTTACTTTCACAGTAGATAATCGTGTCTAGTATTGGAATAATAGTCATTCCTTAAACATATATTTAAAAATGAGTAGGAAGTTTTGGGAATGAATCTTCTGTACAAGTACTAGAATTCTACAAGCTTTTGGTAATTTGTTGTTTGACTTTTCATATCCTTTTACAAACCAAACTTGCTATCAATGAAAGAGTAATGAAAAAGATGGAACCAGCTAAGCGATAGTCCTAAGTACCACTTTCTAGAATTCCCAAATGTTATTTCTGTGATTTTTCCTCATGAATTTCCAGAATCTTTTTTTTTTTTTGGTAAAGAAAAGTACAATTATTTAGCTAGCTTCCTTTAAAAATCACTTTAAACCTCTGAGATTTTTATCTCCAACCCTGAGAATGTTTTTGCTGTTTCTGTAGAGGCATTTGCCCTGACAGTACCACAGCTCTGTTGTCTCATTCTCTTCACCATCTCTGCTTTTTGCCACATATACAGGCTGAAGGTCCAGTATGAATATAAATAGATATTCTGGCCATAATTGCTTTCCTTCATCACATATTATATGCTATCAATACACAAGAAGGAACAATTGTTTTGTTTTGTTTTTTGCTTATCTGTTGGTGATAAACATACTTGAATACTTGAATCTCTCATTAAATTGATACTAAAAAACAAAAGGGGGAGCTTTTAAATGTCACAACAGGAACCATAATACTTCTAAACTTTTAGAAACTAATTTGGAAAAATTACTGAAAGTTCTCAGAAGTTTCTGGAAGATAGTTTAAGATATTCTCCCTCTTACTTCAGTATTCTACATTCCTCAGCTGATATGAAATCGCTGGGAAACTGAAGAATGTAGAGCTTCCCCTATGGAGGTATGACACTAGTATGGAGGTGAAGGCACAAAGTCCCTCCACCATGGCTTCATACACCAACATCCTCTCATGTGGGTGTATGTGAGATTCGTTAACCCTCTCTCTTTTCTACTCCCTTCCCCTGATTGACTCATACAGCAGTTCTGCTCTGGCTCACTTAAAGATGCGAATGCAGCCTTCCTCCAGCCTCCTTCTTCCCACTGTTGCATCAGAAAAATTGTGTGAGGTGTAACAGGGTACTTCCGAAGCAAGACAGAAGTGAAGGTACAAATCAGGGCTGAGTAATATGGAATAAAGCCCAGAAAAGCTGGGCAGAACAGGGTACAGCATTTTGTCACAGACATCATGAAACTATCTGTACCTAAGACTCTGGAATATTCTGTATTGTGTAACTTTAAAATTAGTACAGTACAACACCTAACATGATTTCCTAAGTTGCATTGAGGACCACAAGCTTGCAGTCATGTTTTACTACTGTATACACATGATATATGCATAGTCTTCTATGCTATCTGGATATGAACATGTGCGCTCTCTTCCCTTCTCTCTCTCACTCTAAAGCTTCCATGATTCAATATTGCCTTTCTCCTCACAGCAAATTTTATGTGAGCATAAGCTGAGAATATGTTTTCCAACAGCTACTGCTATTTGCCACATAGAAAAAGGGGATAGAATTTTCATTCTCATTTGCTTAGAGCTGGTCATCATATTTCTGCTTTAGAGACTAATGTCATCGTTGCACTAAATGTTGTTCTGCATCTGATGCATTGTAAGGCAAAACAACGAACAAAACAGGGACAAAAATAAAGCATCTCTGCGAGGTGCAGGGGACGATCAATTAGGTTCATTATCTGTTTTATATTCTAGTCACTGCTTTTAAAGAAGAGGAGTACATAATACCATGGCAACAGTTGGAATGGCAGTTCTTTATGGTATATAATCATTAAAGGTTCTTCAGCATTCCCTGAAATTTGATATGAAAAGTCACAGGAGTTGTACTGCCTACTATGCTGATTAAACGACAAGTTCGTAATTTACAGGTGCCTTTTTGCCATGGGAAGGCAATCATACAACTACATTTTTGAACTCAAGGGTTTTTGAAACATGCTGCATGATCTCTAGCTGTGCTGCAAGCTAAGATTAAATTGAAAGGATAGCATGTAGATTTTAGAACATGATGTTGACATTTACTGGCCGATCAAATTTTGCAACTTTCCTGCATGACAGCAGATGTTGACCTTTCAAGCTTTCCCTATCTGCTTTCACGCATTACCTGCAGAAATTAACATTAACTCGCTTCTTGCTCCTTGCTGCTATTAATGTCAGCTGGGAGTTGAGAATCATGAATTCATTTATTACACGGAGTGGAGACCCGTTTTATACTCTAAGCACAGAAGGGCTGCTCCTGGGAGCTGGTATTTTTGGAAGCTGCTTCAACTACCTTTGTGGTTGAGGGATAGCTGGAAGCTATGGTGTAGAAAATGTCACAAGAAACAAGAGCAGAAAAAGACAGTGGAGGACAGATTCAAGGAGAAACCTAGGGGCCAAATGCTTGCAAATGGTATTGGATACAGAAAGCTTAAAGTCTAAAACAAAACACTTGAAGCTATTTTAATGGAGTGCAAAACTAGATGCAAGGTACCAATGTTTCTTTCTTTCTCTTGTTAGCTGAAGCACGAAAATGTAATCCTGCATAATATACAGCCTGATAACAAGAAGCTTCAGGGGGTTACATAGTATTGCCTGGGGCTCTCTGATATTATACTCTGAGGGAAATAATAATTTTGGTAGATAAGTCTCCAGCAATCTAACTAAGATTTTGATATGATTTCAGCAAATCATGGAATTTTTTGCCTAAAAAGCAACTTAAAAAAAAAAGATACTTTCTTACTTGTGCCTTCACTTATATTCAGAGCAGAGGCTTATTTTGGGTGCTTATAGGAATAATACCATCAGAAAGGAAAAGTTGATGTCTCTTATTGTGGCAGTGATCCTGCAAACATCAACTAGCATATGTGTTATTTTGAGGAATAATTTTCCAGTGCAGTGGGTCACTGTACTTGCAAGTGGCTGTAAGTTTCATGCGTACGTATTTCTAATCTTATGGCAACATTTTTCAAGGATATATCTCATGAAATGACAAACATTTGCAGGTTACATAAATCTCAGACAATTTTCTAAATAAACAAGGAAAACCTTCATTCATAATTTTTTGCTATGTAATTGGAAACATATTCTAGGTATTAATTAAAGAAAATATGTGATACATTCATCAAAAAAGAGGACATTTTTCTTAGCACTACTTGGTTCTAATTATCTAGAAGTAACAAATATGAAATAGTCTGAAAAGTCAGCCAAGGACATAGATTGTGTTATATTGCCTTCCACCATGGAAAATTATTTTGATATTCATGCTGTGGTAAATACCATCCCTCACAAAATTTGTAAAACTGAAAGCAGATCTACAAAACCTTCAGCTAATACCTTTAGCTAGGGCAAAAGCATCTTTGCTTACAAGCTGACCAATGTGGTGAGCCTGAACTTTAAACTAGGAACAATAGGGGAGTGAGATGACATGGCATGGTCAGGTGAGGAAGAGGCGAACTGCAAATGATAAACAAAGGTTTGCAGCTGATGTGGACAAGAGAGACCTTCAAACCACCAAAACAGGGCTGAAAGGAGCCCACCTCAAGCATATGCTCACAAATAAGGACGTACATATAGGACAGCATTATGGGGGAAGCTCTCATATCTTTTCTGAGAAATCAGCATGACTGTGTGCCTTTCTGAAGCGCCTGTATACTAATACATGAAAAAGGGGAACACACAAGAGAAATCAGAAGTCTGTGTGCAGTTGAAGGGCTACAGTCCCACTGGGTTTCCAGAGCTGCAGAGGGCTAGTTCACACAACTGGAGTATTGCAATATACATACTGGGATGGATACTGGCTCTTTAGGAAGGACAGGCCGGTGAGGCAAGGAAGAGGAGTTGCCCTTTACATGAGAGAGCAGCAGGAATGCATGCAGATCTACCTAGTGGTGGGTAATTAGCCAGCTGAGAGCTTGTGCATCACTATTAGAGGGCAAACCAGCATAAGCAACTTTGTGGTGGGTGTCTGACGACTGGGAGCAGCCTTGGCTGCAGTGGAGTTCAGGATCCTGACAGGAGGGAACGAGGCAAATAGCAGGATCACAACCTTGGACTTCAGAAGAGTAGACTACGGGCCTTTGGGGACCTACTTGGAAGAACTGCAGGGGATGCAGCCCTGGAGAGAAGAGAGGCCCAGGAGAGCTGGTTGATTTTCAAGGATCACCTCCTCCAAGCTAAGAAAGGTCCATCTTGATGTGCAGGAAGTCAATAAAGATGGCAGGAGGCCTGCATGGATGAACAAGATGCTTCTGAAAAGTATTAGACTTAAAAAAAAAGGAAAAATTTTTAACAGGGTCAGAAATATAGGGACATTCTCTGAGCACTTGGAAGTTACAGCTTGTCTCAAGATACCAAAAATCAAACTAAATGCTTTTGTGACAGAGTAGTCCCACATGAACTCTCAGTGCCTGTGATCATCTGACCTATCAGTATGAAAAGTCCTTCTAGGGGCAGAATAACAGAAAAAGACCCCTGCTCAAACCTGCCAAGGCCTCCACAATCACAGCTTAGTCCCTCCCCCAAGACAAGATATTATATTTTCTGGTTGTTTTTGACTACTCTGAATAATTATTCTTTGAGATTTTGCTGCCTAGGTCATACAGCTCATTAAGGAAAGAAAGTCTGTGGGATGTCTATAGCTTTCTGCCTAGTTCAAGCAAACCTTCTATATCAGTGAATGGTATCCAGAAGAATGACGAAAAGGTGTTGAGTGGTTGAAAGCACGTATTTGGTACCTGAACAGTAGAGACAGCTGTTGGCTAAGCCTCACATATTCCTAAGGCAAAACATATATCAGACTCCCCTCCTCATTCAGGTTTTTCTCTCCATTCATTATGCCTCCCCATTGACTCTACCTTGTTAGCTAACTGCTGTACGCACCTCCTACGAAAATAACAACACACATACGCATTGGAATTCTTGGTGGGACCTTAGTGAGAATGTGGCAAGATAGGCTGAGCTCCACAACTCATTGGAAAATGGATATAGCCTCAAAATCATTCAGTCTAAGAGTCAACAAGTCTTAAAGGGAATGAACCTCTTAACTCCGTGGTTTCAGAAATTCCTTTGCTACAGCTGATTGGATACAGTACTTTCCTAATCTCTAACCCACACATCTTTATAAAATTAACTACTTTGGTTCTCTCCAGCACTTTCCTCTTCCCCAGGACTGTATCTTAACTCACTTGCCTCATAAAATTTTTCACTTCTGTCCTAATCTTATTTCTTACGTAGCTCATTGAGTCCATAGCATCCTGTTACTTTTCAGAGCTTGTTTCCTTTCTGCTCTGAATTTTTACTAGCTTATCCACTCAAAAACCTTAATTATTCCCCTCAGAAAAGGTAAGTAATCACACTGTCAGCCATTTGTCAACTTAAGAAGGTGAAAATTATATAATCTGTGGCATATATATTTAAGCATCATAAAAATATAAAACAACTAATTTCTAAGCAACCAATTATTGCAGTTCTTAATAAAATTGTGAACTTGGAAGAAAAGAATTTTGAAAATTTACTTCTTATTTTTCAACAGCTCACGGTAATATGTTTCCATAACAAGCATTTTCTAACAAAGCTGAGTTTAAAATGAGCCTGATGATTGTTAAAAAAAGGCATATTGTGTACAGAGGACTTTTGATTCAAGAGCAACAACCAAACCTATAACTAGATTTCAGTGATTCAGATTGTCAAATACAAGTTGTTTAAGGGCCTGATTAACTAGCACTAATGATTTTATTTTTTCTGTGCTGTTCTATGAGTGTACTAAATCATAAATTCCTGCAATAAATTGAAATATTAGCATAAATTATTTATTTAATAACTTAATAAAAAATCATTTTTGCTCCCTACTTTGACCTGACTATTCTTGGCAAGAAGGTAAAGAAGACAGTTTATGCTGTCTATGTTTATGGTTCTCACTAACAGTATACTATTAAAAGGATATAGCACTCCATTTTCACTAGCAGAGCATGAAAGATAAAAGGTAAAAACACATACAAAAAACTGTAGTGAAATAATTTTAAAATATGATATGAGAGAGATTACAGAATTTTCAAGTACTTTTTGGTAAGTTCTCAGTTGAACTGACATCCATCCTCTGTAATGTGGTGTGTGTACATTGTTTACTCTTGATTACACTTTTACTGATGGTATGCTTTCTCATGTGCTATTGCATTATGAAGCTAGCAATCTATTTTAGCTTTCTGGGCCTGTTAGAGTAAAGATTAAAATCAGATTCTGATTTGTCTAAAACAGTTTTTGAAGTTAGTCCTTTTTTTTCTTTCCAAAAACCAGATCCTATTTCTCTGACTAGCCTTGATTGTATGTCATTGAGAGAAATTTCACTGAGCTATTTTTCAAACTTGATGTGTTATAGCTCTCACATTTGGTGCATTCACTTTTGAAAGAGTATGACAGGATAACAGTACTGGAGTAGTGGAATCCCTGCAAAAGACTAACAATTGTGTTACTGTCATGAGGCTTAAGAACAGCAAAAGGAAAGAAGCTGCTTTCCCTTCCAGCTGGTTAAAGCTATTTTAAACTTTGTAAAAATTATTACCTAATGTTTTATCATTCTGTTTTATGATTTTCTTTGTTTGCTTGTTTGTTTGTTTCAGAAAGCAAAAAGAGATGTAAGGACAATACTTGGAAATATTAATGCCTGAGGTTTGTTTCCCTTCCCTAGCTGACAAAGCTGATCACTTCTTTAAAAGTTGAGTGCATAAACAGAGGCTGTTCTAGCTTACATAAACAGAGTAGATACATGACATCATTCATCAAATCTGAATACAGTTCAGTTAACAAAAAGGATCATAAACCATGAACTAGGAGTTTGGAACAGGAGACAGGAGTTCTAAACTTACTTGCCTTTTCCTTCCAATATTTTGAGCCCAATCATTCTATAGGAAAAGGCTTCTTCCTTCCATTTGAGAATTATAAAAAATTCCTTCTTGGGATTCATTTGCAACATAATACTACAGTAGATCAAAATTGTTCCTTGAGCACTTTTCAAGGAGCAAGTATGAAAAACAATTTTTGAGGATAGATTTTGGTAATTCTATAGTTTTCTGAATTACAAGTAACCAAGTTTATTGTTCCTAATATAGGTATATTTGCTTTATCTTAGGAGGTCACAATCTGTACCCTCCATCAGTTTTTGCTTAGTAGTTTCCAAAGTTATACATAGTTGCTTGGCCAATTATTTTAAATAACCACAATGATGAGATTTTTTACTTACCACCATCTATCTTGAGAGTTCTTTCGTATATAAAGATCTTAAAGAAAATATCATCCACAAACAAAAAGATAAAGCAGCAGCTGATTACAGAGTTGCTATGAGCTGTTCTTCAGTATATTACGAGTATGAATTATGTGCTTCTGTATTGTTGCATGCTAATAACAGACATGACCTTCTTGTGTTTTTTAGGAACAAATTGTCTTTTTCTCATTCTTTATGGGGAAGCTGCCAGTGTTTGAACCTTCCGGTCTCTGTCAGGAGTAATAAGACCTTCCAGGAGATGTATTTAAATATACTGCCATCAGGTTGAGTTTTTGGAAAATAGAATTATTTAGAATTATGACAAATCTTCCATGGACTTTAAAAAAACAGTGGCAATTGTGAACATTATCTTTTTTTTACTTAAACATTTCTTTTCATAATTTTTGTTCTTTCACTTCTTAGCAAGTGAAAATACAAATCATCAAGATTCATTTTCAAATGCAGTATCTTGAAATGATCAGCAAATGCAGTTTACTCTTACTGTGAAAGCTTTTCTACTGACTAGAATTGCAACTACTCTGTGGTAATGCTTACAAGAAAACAGGTCTTGGACTTCAAATTCTGAAACTAAGCAAGACAAATAATGCTTGGCAAAAAGGAGAAAAAAAGCTTTGAAAAATAGATGAAGTGCTTTTTCCACCTTGTACTGAAGGTATAGAGAAGCCATTTGCTAGACCTATGATATTGTCTCAGGATATTGTCTTATAGTCTTTAAGTCTGGATCACCATTCAAAGTTTATAAAAATGTCCTGTCCTGTCCTGTTTCTTCACATTCAGAAATATGTCTTCTCCTCTTTCACTATTGACACACAATCCATATAGAAAGTTCTTGTATACTGTAGTGATAGGCAGAAATGTTCTAAATGGCAGATAGACTCTTTGAAACTTAGTATAATCTATCCAAAGGCTGTCAGGGAAGAAACCAGAGGTCTTGGAGAAAAGTTAACCTAAGGTAGCATTTTTTCCTGTATTACTCTAATTATATTACCTATGAAGAAATGATTAAAGAAGGACTGAGAAAAATAAAGCTAAACAGAAGTAGATGAAGAGACATATTATTAAAGTTAGGATTAAATAATGACTTAGTTTTCTGCATCTCTCACAATATTTAATGAAACTTTGTTTAAACAAAGTAATATCTATTAAGCAAACTGACTGTTTAGTTATTAAGGGACTTAGGTCATTCCAATGTGTATCCTTATAAATCATTTAATAAAAATAAAAATTTAAAGTATTGAAATTAAATTTTTTGTGAGCACTCACTGCAATGCAACACTAGGTTTCAGTTTCTCCTAGGCAAACAGTAGCTTGATAACTACACAAGAAAAAAAGGAAATAATTGCATTCCTGTCCAATATGAAATAGAGCCAAAGAGCTTTTGCTCCATGAGTCATTGATCTCATCAATAGATTTAGACTGCTCAGAAGGACACATACTATTCACTGTCTCAGGAAATGTTATTTATAAGTTAATTGGTGGTTTGGTAAAACTTCCCTTTCTATCTCTTACAATATGTGCTAGGAAGGTACTTATCAAATGAAGAACAGTGACAATACTTGAATATAACTCAACTTTATAGCTGTAGTTCTTCTCTAATAAAGCAAATATTGCATTTAATTTTTTTGCCACTCAAGGCCATTTACTTTACTTTGATGCGCAGGGAAGTGAGTCAGCAAAACTCCTGGCTGAGAATGTCTTCCCTTTGATTATAAAGCTGCGGTTTGAGAGTAACCTGTCAAATTGAATCATTTAC
This sequence comes from Struthio camelus, assembly GCF_040807025.1. Classification (NCBI taxonomy): domain Eukaryota; kingdom Metazoa; phylum Chordata; class Aves; order Struthioniformes; family Struthionidae; genus Struthio; species Struthio camelus. The sequence goes on along the minus strand of NC_090946.1, from coordinate 52,107,946 downwards.
CCTTCTTCTCTACTTTAATGGCATTCATTAGAACTCCTTTATCACTATTATTCTCTATTCCTGCTTTCACATTTTTATTTTAATTGTCTGGGAATCACCAAACATCTCCGTGTTTGGCTTGGCCTATTAATTAGTGTTAGGATGCTCTACATTCAACATAAAGATGTTCTGACATGCCTGTATTTAGTACTGTCAGGTTTCAGAAGTATTCCACTGAAATATGCAATGTGGTCTAGCAACCTCTTGTCTACAGAGGATGAAAGTCAGGATAAGTAAACTGTAAGAAACTGAGGTTAGACTCTCTAGGGACAGGTTTAAAGATACAGGAGTTAAAAAATTTCTGTATTGTTTATATATTATTTAGCAATCTTTGATTTAACGCTAACTTACAAAAATACGTGTATCCGTGATAGGGAAGGTTGCAATTGTTTTGTGTCGTTGTCATTTCAGAGACACAAATGATCAACCAGAAAGCAACTCTAAATCCTAGAATGGAAGGATACAGGGAGCAGCTGTTCAGATGTTGTATCCTGGAAAATATTGGACAGGCAGCAAGCAAGGCAAACTGAAACTCTTCAGCCTGAGGATATGGCAGAAACTGAACTAATGGACTGTCAGAGTGTGTTGCATTGATGTTTTAAAAACAGCGTTAAATGCAGGGTACCTCAGAATCAAATCATACACTGCCAAGCTGTCATAAATATTTTGCCAATATTATTATTGTTATTATTTTTAATTGCTGTTTCCCACGTTTAGGAATTGATGATATAAGGAGGTCTCTTTTTCAAGCTTTGTCATGAGATCCAGTTGAAACTGCTTGGTATGTTAAAGCTCATATAAAGACTGAACTTCAAATAAATTTGATAAAGATAGAGTAATGTGTGTTAAAATTTTAATTCAACTGTTTGGGCAAATGAATTAAAGGGAGATTTTTCAGAAGTGTTTGAAAAGATTTCATAACAAAATTATTATTGGTTTTCAGTCTTTAGTACTGTTATTCCATTGTCTAATTCCTACTTTTCTGCCACAGTATATTTAATTTTCATTAAACTTGCAATTTCACACAAAATAAAAATACTAAATTACATCTTACATGGTATGAGGGATGCTAGTTGTTCTTCAATGTGCTGTCACTATTCTCTGGTAGAGCAGGAGAGTGGTCCAGTGAAAGAGACCTCTTCAAGACACTGTTGGTAGAGTTTAGATGTAGACTAAGAAATCCAGCAAGTTCACTGCCAGCAAGCCAGCAAATTTCTGCAGGGTTTTGACATTACCGTCATTCAGCTCTTGACTTTGCTGATAATCAACAGTACCAATGCTAAAGAATAGCAGAAATTGTTTTACTGCCTCCATTTCTGTGCTGATGAGGGAACAGGAAAATATATGTTCCTCAGTGTAAATTTAGCGAATCAACAAATGGTCAATAAAATTATAAGGTTGCTGCTTAATTCTTAGTGAAAGTAAAATCATTTCTTACTTCTACTGTTACCCTGTTCCAAGGACAACCTAATTCAGCATATTTAACTTTGAACAACTATCTTCCTTTCATTTTTATAAGCTATTTAACTACTGAGTTTCATACACAGAGCCAAACACTTTATTTACATTTATATGCTGGGACATAATTTGATTTATCATTTCTTCTGTTTTCCATAAAATATACGAATGACATTTATAAGATTGATGAATGCATATTTGAAAAGCCAAAAAACAGATCTGAAGAATCCCTATTTGTCTCTGGCATGCAGGGCATATCTGTCTCTGTTAGGAAAACATTATTTCCCACATGAGCTGTGCTACTGTAGTACTTGTCATACTAAGCTGCATTTTGCTGTGCAGTTGGTCAGCCTATTGCATCTGCAAACTTTCCCTAGAACTATCAAAAGACTAGCTTGTGTCGCTGCATTTTCAGAGCTTTCATCATCCAGTCAAGCTAAAACTACCAAGAGAGCAGCTTTTCTTGCAACATTACAACAACCCTGTTTCTGGCCTTAGATGGAGATGAGACTAAAGCATGATTTTAAAAATGGCAGGTGTGTGACAGACAGAAATGACAAGATTTGTCTATAGTTGGTGATACGATAAAGTGAAAGACATTCCCATTGTCCCTAAACAATATGTGTTGGGCTAGTTATACTATATTACCCTAACATATTCGTTGAGCTCAATCAAACCCTAAGCAGAGAGACTCATATCATCTGCACATCTGTCAGTCTCTCAAGCTGTGAGACAACTGCATGCCTGCTTATTTTGTTTGCTATCATTCTGGCACCTGTGAACCCTAGAGACCAAATAAAGCAGTATAAAAATGACTTCTCACCTCGACTGCAATGGTACTACCTTGGGGAAATATCCCTCTCACCTTTTTCTGTTCAGAAAAACATGAAACTATCCCCCAAAAATCCTAGATTTATGGAAGAAAACTTCTTCAATAAGTACAAGTTATGACAATCCTGAAGTTAGGATATATAGGAATTCAGAGTCAAATTTGTGGCAATTCTTTGAAAATGCAATGATTTATAATTTGTTGCTATAACTTCTTGTTATCCAGTGTTAATCTTATCCTCTAGAAATAGCTTTTAAAAAAGAAATAGGAAAATCTTTTTTGAGGCTTGTCAATCTTATCCCAGTTGCACTTCACTTATGTATAAATTGAGGAAAGATATTATACAAAGAATTCTGAAAGTTACAGCGTGATTTGGCAGTTGAAGACATATATAAAGTATAGCAATACTACATATGCCCACTACTCCTGGGCATTATCCTGATGTTGTCTTGCACAACTCGTGCAACAATTTTGTATCCAGCTCTGTGTAAAGATTCAATTCATACACAACTATCAATTATAAGTGCAGACTATAGATATAAGTGTACATAAGCTCAGTACTTAAGAAGAGGTTGGACTGTTCTGTACGTGCGCTAGCGGTCATTTTTAACGGACACAAATTGCAACATGGGAAATTCTAATTAGATATCAGGAAAACAAATCACAGTGAAAATAGTCACAGATTGGAATGGGTTCCCGTCCTTGGAGATATTCAGAAATCAGCTGGACAACAGCCCAAAGAGCCTGATCTACTTTTGCCCTGTTTGGAGTGGGGATTTGAACCAGTAGACCTGAGGACCTTCCCAACCTAAATTGCTGTATGAGTCTATGATTCTATGCAGGTGGACTATATTAAGTTGTTTATGTATTTGCTTCTGGTTGTTGACTACAAGTAGCAGATCCTGCCAGCTCAAATTTTAGCTAGTATGAGAAAGATCAGCTCCTTATGTTTGTGTTTTTGTAATAATTTTGTCAACCTTGTTTCTCATGAACTTCCTAACTTTCGAGTTACATAAAGATGAACACCTGCAAAGCTATAATGCAATTAGTAGTTGCAAGCATCTGATATGAAAAAGTTGTTTTCTTACCCTTTCTAGTATGCTGACCCTGATTTATAGTATCAATTTTTCTTGATTATAGCAAAGCAAAGCAGGAACCATTCTGCTAAAGTACATCAGATGACACTATTATGAAACTTATGAGATGGCAAATAGAAAGCATTCTACTTCTACTAGAGACAAGCAAAGAGCTCTATCTAAATATTGGCTTTAACTCAGTGTTGTGGTTTATATACCTTATGGGCCTGCACATGGAGATGCAAAAGGTTGCTGTTATTTCCTGGCCTGTACATGCTGAGCAGCATGAAAACAGCTAGTGAGCATGTGCCTCTCTTTCATGCATAGTTATGCAATAAATTAGGGAGTTACTGAAAGGCAGCTTGGTGCTGAGACTATAACGACCACTTAGGTGCTCAATCAAGAGATCTAGGAAAGGTTTCTTAATAACATCACTTTGCCAGATCACTCAGCAAATCATTCTATTCCAGAGAACCTGCTTCTGTCTCAATTTTAAAGAGATAAAAGATTTTAATAAGAAGAAATGAAGGCTCCATCTCTTTGTAAATATGATGATATGAAAATGCTTACAAATTCCATTAATTCTTCCACTGAACTAATGACTTTCACTTCACCCTCAGAAAAAAAATCTGGTTTGTCAAATTTTTCTTAGCTAACTGACAGCACAGTCAACTAATTCCCTCCACTTCATTTCCATCCTTCAGTGTTCAACTTGCCATCTGTTCAGTCCTAACTGCAGCCCCCTAAACAAATGAAAGGTGTCAACAAGCCAATTGTTTTTTGTTGTTGTTTTAGGCATTTATATATACATACATGTAAACTTTCAGACAGCTCTCACAAAGCAAAAGCTAACAAAAATTGAACTCAGAATATCATGGGAAGGCACAAACTGCTATTGTAATCCAATCCATAATGCTGGCTTGTACAGAAAGTCTGATTTTACATTTTCTATATGTAATATTACTTAGCACTGAAATGAAGGGACTGAAAAATCTAATATTTCATCATTTATTTATCTGTTGCTACTTTAATTTACAGTTAAAAAATGAGCAAGTGTGGACATTGCTGTTGATAATTTTCACCTGCAAATACATTATTTAATGTCTTTAATAATAACATTAGATGTGAATGGTGCCTCTCATGGGCTAGGAATGACATGATCAGAATCAGAGACATAATGATCTCTGATCTGAGAGACCATTATGTTTTGCGAAGGAGAGGGGCAGCTAATACTAGGTACTACAACAACTGAGGGGGTTCTCAGAGAAGCTAGATGTATTCAAATCCATAGGTAGTACTGGACGGGACTCAGCTGAGGGTGCTGAAAGATCTAGATGTTGTGTTTGCCAGGCTGCCCATCATTTAAAAAGAAATCAATTTTGAGGAGAGGTTCCTAACAACTGAAAAAGACTAATATCATGTCTGTCTTCCTAAAATGCAAGGAGGAAGATCCAGCTATCCAGGGCTAATCAGTCTTCCTTCAGTCTTTGGAAAGATAATAAAATATGTACTTCTGGGATCCTCTTCCAAATATGTGACAGACAAGAGGATATCAGAAAGAATCTATGTGTATTTACTCCAACATTAGGTCAAACTTGACCAATCTAACTGTCCTCAGTGTTGAAATGACTGGCTTTGAAGACAAGAAAAGAACAGTCAGTGTAATATAACCTGACTTTCATAAGCACTATTGACACAGTTTCCCATTTCTAGCCCCACTTATAAGCTGAGGAAACATGGGCTGGATGAATGGACCGTTAAAAGGTTCAAAGACTGACTGACCCCCCCCCCCCCCCCCCCCGAGGCTTAGAAAGTTTTAATCAGTGGTTTCACAATCAGCTAGTGACTAGTAACAAGCAGAGTGCCCCAGGGCTGATACTGGGGCCACCATCTATTATATCTTTATTAATGACCTTTATTAAAGTCCAATATCTTTATTAATGACCTGGATGATAACACAGAATGCCTGCTCACAGATTTGCAGATGATATAAAATTAGGAGGGACTGTTGACGGGACAGATGGCAGTGCTTCAAGTTACAGGGACACTGAGCGACTTGAAGTTCATGAGATTCAGTCAGGAGATGTGCACAGTTCTGCACCTGTAAGTCATCAGTACAGGCTGGGGAACACAAGTTGAGTTGCAGCTGTGTTGAAAATGACCTGGAGCTGATGATGAACACCAAGATGGATATCTGCCAAGAGTGTGCTGTCATCATTAATAAAGAAAATCACACATTGGGCCACATTAGGGGCTACATTGGGAGGACCATAGCTAGCAGATCAAAAGTGGATATGATCCTCCTCTAGTCCACACTGGTGAATCAACACCTGGAATACTGCATCTAGTTTAGGAGGCCTCAGTTCAAGTGGCTGCCAAGAACTGGAGGGTCAGTGAAGTGCTGTCCAAGCTGCTTAGAGTCCTAGAGCATATGACTTATGAGGAGAGATTAAGGGAGATGGGCTTGTTTTGTCTGGTGTAGTGGAGGCAAGGGACAATCTAATAGCAGTCTACTGCTACTTGAAGGGGACCTACAAAGAGGATGGATCCAAGTTGTTCTTAGTAATGACATGATAAAACAAAGGTCAGTGGCCATAAACTGTGTCTGCGGGGTTTGAACTGGCCATGAGGAAAAATTTCTTCACTAGGAGGCTCATACAACAGTGAAACAAGTTATCTGCGGAGTTTATGGAGGCTTTCCAGACTCAAGTAGACAAATCTGCAGCTGACCTGATCTACAGTTGTGACAGACTTACTTAAAAGGAGACCAAGATGGACTAGATGACCTTAGTGGTCTCTTCCAATAAACATTTCTGTGATTTCTATGATTCCTCATGTATTAATGAAAATAAGTCCTATCTACTAGATGATCATGAATTTCTAAATAGAGCTATTGATAACTGCTTAATTTTAATACTTTGGTTAAAAAATTTGTCCAGTAAAGTGTAGTTCAATGACGATGAAACATTTTCAGTGACATAGTCTTTATTTTCTACTCATATTTCCTTGTTAAAATTGATATTTATATCTGCTAGGTATATGAATAATTTGCTTATAGCAGTTTTTAACTTTTTTGGCCTAAGTGTACATGGTTTTTATCAGATGACAATTAAAATATATTATGCATTCTGAAGTTGAATAAAGTTATGAAACTCATCTCCTTCATAATAGCTTATTTCTCGTTTTTATGGCTATGCTATTCTTGTCTTTAGTAGCATAGGAAGCCATAACAAATTGGTTGACAAGATAAAATCCAATATAAATTAAAATAATTACTTAAAATGTTTGCAGAAAACATTACCCTGGATCAAATATTTTTTATAATTCAATATGAGAGAATAATCAAGTCATTTGAAACAGATAGCATTAATTATAAAAGGTAGCTTTATCTAAATAGAGTTTTGAGTACTTTTACTTTGGAAATACTGTGTACGATATGCTTATGAATTTCGAATTCCCTGAATATAGATAATTTAACCTCCCTCACCACATTCATAGAACACTTAATATTTTACTAATTATATCAACATGAATAGACTTGTTTGAATAGCCTTAAAATGAACATCTTCCTCCAACTGAAAACTGTGCTTTTTTGTCAATTACAATGGAAGGGGATCAGGCTCACATTGCAAAAACGTACAGGGAAGAAAACTTACATTGAAGATTTCTAAATATTTTTATATTTCTAGATATTCTGTAATTATATTGATGCACTTGGTAGATTATTCTAGTGGCTAAGAGGAATGACATAATGTAAAACAAGGGTACATAATTAAGATGATATCTACCAGAAGGATGTTGAGTCCCAGTTCCAAAATCAGTAATGTTCCCTGAGGTTATGGTATCTGTTGTTCAAGTACATAATGAGAGTCAGGAGTACCTGAGGTAAGCTTTCTTCCAAAGCCTCAGGTCATGAAGTTAGGGCTATAGATCAAGCTATGCATATTTTGTTTTGGCAGAGCCTTAATGTAAATAACTGCCCAAGCTAAATAAAATACTCCTGTTATTTACAGAGTTTAAAAGCAAAGCACAAGTTCTCACAAACAGTCCTTGAAGAAAAGCATCCCTGAGGCTTTAATATCTTCTAGTCATTCAGAAGTCATAAAAAGCCATTGGGCAAGATAATATCTCCCTCCTGAACAAGCCCGGAATAAGCTAAAACTTACTGGGAAGAAGGCCCAGTTTTGCCAGACCCTGAAAGAGAAGACTATAAGAACAAGCAACAAGATCTCAAGTCAGAGTCTTGAGTCCACAAACACCCGCAGAATGATCTGCTACTAGTCTGCTAACAGCACATGGGCCTATATGGCAGACAATCCTATCAAAGAAGACAACAGCTCACTTTCCCTAGCTCATGCACTCAGGCAAATGACACAGAGAAACAAAATGGGGCAATGACCTTCCAAAAAGATACCTTATTTTCTTCTTTAAGGGAAAAGAAAGGAGAAAGAGAGCCCATAGATATGATACCAGGAGAAATGAAACTATTCAGAGTTGTGCTTTTGATTACTCTTTGTAGCATTTCTGGCCCAGGAATTGTACAAAGAGTGTGTTTTGGTCTGGAAAGGGCACTATTTTCAGCCCCTGCAACCATGACGATATTGCATCTGATTGGTTTTCCTATCATGGGGAAAAGAGAAGGCAAACTATGGCTGGAGGTGGCCTAGATGGAGCAGAAAATATATAGGTGGCTCCAGGCTTTGGTATGACTATCAATTATGCATGCAGTTTTTCCGCAGTGAAGCTTTTGCTGGATTCAGTCTGATGTTTATGTGATATGAGGAACAGCAAGCCGCAGGGCTGTGCAAACCTATAGTATGGTGACTCTGAGCAAGTATGCTTCAATGTAAGGCCATTGAAACAACGGGGAATAGCTGGGTGGTGTGGTGATACCACACTGCTTTCTGGAACATATTTTGCTGGTTTTGAGACTACTTCTGGCAGGGATTTCTCACTGATAAGGTCATACAGATTACCTGAGCGTGTGTACAAGAATGTGCTGCAAAATCTGGACAAAACTGCACATTTAGGTTGCTCCTCTGATTTCTTCACATGTGCATCATGGATTGGATGTTGTGGCCACGCAGGAATTTTGGCTTCAAAAGGTTGTTAGCAGCAATATGCCAGGACAGCACACTTGTAGCTGAAAGCACTAGAATACTTTTGATGTGATGCGTGTAGTAACATTTATTTCTACCTTGTGTTAATACATTTTATAGTAATTTAAATTATATTTATGGATAAATTTCAGTGTACTTTGTTGATTATATTGTCCGTGAGAATAATGCTATGATTTCCATCACTACTTTTGGAAATATATAGCCAGGCATTAACTTCAGTTTTGACACCTGGATATGTCAGTGATATATGAAATTGACACCAAAATTCCAGCCCACAAAAGCTGAACCTTTTCTTTGCTTCAATTAACGTATGGGAGTGGCAATAACAGTACTAACAATTATTTCACTGGCAAGCAGGGATTATCTTTTATTCTATGTGAAAAAATTTGAAAAAAAAGTAGGCAGAATGGACTATAATTTTGTCAAGAACTAACAGCAGCACAGAGATGATCACAGAAACCTGTAAAACCCACATTTATGCTAACAAAAATGGATATTCTCATAAATGAGGTTCAAAGCATAAGCTTTCACTTTGGAAAGGTGACAGCTCAGATCAATACTGAGTCAATACATGAACCAAATAGATTTTAGAAACTGTCTTTCATAAAATGATTGTGAGTCAATCAGAATGGCAAGTTGTGGAGGTTTTAAAGGAGAACTAAAGCCTCGGACGAAGACATGGGGTCAAAGTTACTGTCAGCTACCTGGCAGAGAATTCAGGATCCTGGTAAACAAAAGAAATAGCTTCAGGTTCTCAACGCCAGTTCTGGAGAGGCACCTTACCAGAGAGTGGGTTGCCTAAGCCCAGGCAGGAGATGGTTTGAAAGATCCTTCTGCTGAGACTACACCCTTTTGCCCTCTCTGGATTCTTGCTAGCTGGTGCATGTCTCAGTCTTGATGCTTAACTTCTCCTCATTCTACATGTAAGGGCTGTAAGCAAGTCCTATGAATTCTGTTCCTATGCTTTTAGATTTTTCAGAGGTGAAAGCCTGCTCTTGAATGTATTTGGATAGTCTGCTGGAGTAACGTGGAAATGACCTGTGGCTCAGAAGGTGAGTTTATTGCTGTCAGGGTTTGAATTTGTCTGCTGAAGTCCAATTTCCCATTTGTTGTCCAATGCAATGAAACTGTTGGATGTGAAGAGACTACAAATTTGGTTTTGAGTGTAATTTAAACATGTTGCAAGCCATAAGAAACATCATGAAAAAAATTCAATTTTTGAAAAGACCAAATGAGCTTACAATAGTTTAAGCATTTTGCTATCTCCTGATGCTTCAACTTTAAATCATTTCCAGAGATTTGAGAAGGAAATGAAAGTACAATAATCACTTGCTCTCTCTTAAAATTAAACCAAAGCAAATCAAACTTATGAGTTAGTTGGATGAAAAAGAAACCTAACCCTGCAATTTTCTTTATATACAGCACAAAATGACCAATATGACAGTATAAGTACTTCAATGGCTTGCTATGCATTTAAATACAAGTTTTAAGCAAATATCTTAGTGTCATCTTCCTCTTGCAGAAACTCTGAGTGGAGTTCTGTTATTTAATTTCAATGTACAACGTGACAATGTGTTTGTATGGTAAAATTAATATCTCTGCTTTGCATATAAAACACTCCCAGAGATACTTCTGCTGAAATTCACCAACGCAAGCATATTTCGTAACCATTAGACTTGAATCATAATTGAAATATTCAAGTGAATGGTTCAAACTTCAACTACTGCTTGCTGTAGTAGAAAAATGTATAAATAGATTAGTATCCGAATCATTAATTTAAGTCAGAATTGGGAGTCTTAGATTGCAAACACAAAAGAAGGAACATTTTTAACTCTTAGCTTACTTTAGAAAAGACTAACAAAAAGAGCCATAATAAGCATATCATATAGGGATGATCGTTTCTGTCACCTGTAGTATTTTATCTTGGAGTAATCCTATTTGAAGACACCAGTTCAACAGCTTTACTAGTGACTCATGGATATATCTATATTCCACATCTATTTCCTTCTATCCATACTAAGAAGTCTGCCTAACATTGCTTGTGGATATCTAACCAACAGAGCCACATCGTCCACCTGAAAGTCCTCTTCATAGTCTCACTCTTATTTACTTCAGGTTATGAGACCCTTCTTGTGATGTAGACCATAAGTCTCAGTGCCATCTTTCATGCAGATTTCTTTCTGTGTCCAGAGTACACCCAATTCTTAAGGATTTTCTTTCTTTTCTTTAGATAAGTTTAAATCAATCTTTTCTGTTCATTCACACAGCTGTAACTCTTATCCAGAGATGCATTTGGGTTATTTCAACTTCAGCCTTAAAAACAAAATAAAAGCTCTAACCCGCTTTTGCCACCCTGTCTCCCCTGAAAAATCAGGCTTGCTCTTCTCAAATATGCAAAGTCATTTCAAATATAATTTCTTATCTGCTACTTTGACCATGTCTCCTTTCTCCTAGTTTTCCTCTATTTTTTTCCCTTCTCCAGGATAAAAGAATAAGCCAACTATCTTTTTTCAAAAATAAATTTGATCCATAGTGAGTCACTGGAAAGAGATTTCACTGTTATTATTATTACCATTATTACTGTTTGGTGATTCAGATAAAAGCCAAAGAAATAACTCTTCCCTGCTTTTGGCAGAAGGATATTAACTAATGTATACCTTGAAGCATGTGTCCATTGTAGTCATCCATTTCTCTCACTTGAATTAATTTCAAATCCTAAGCCATAACCATATCCCCATTATTCATGATATAATAAGTAATTTCCTTGTTCTGTTATTATAAATAATAGTAGTAGAATTTATTTCTTATTTGAAAAAAACAATGGCAGCAAACTGAAAAGTGTTTCCAGTCCTCAGTTTGTGCACATACTGTGGTTGTCCTTTGCCTATCAATGTCAAAAACAATGCATCAGAAAATGCATCCTCATTAAATCATGTGCTGACACTTGTATTTGATTTCATAAAAAGTGCTCCAAACGCCGTGTGTGATGATATATCTTTTCTAAACGTTTCTTGGTGCAGAAAGAGTAATCTTTGTGGAATTTTGTTTATACTAATTCTAACTAACAGAACTAATGAGTTCTATTTATTCCTTTCTATGCTAAACCTGACTATAATAGTGGTATCCAAGGACTAGGTTCCTGATGTCCATTTTATTTTATTTCCTGCATATCATGAAAAGTTGAGATATCTCTTTTAAGGAACGATCTAATTATGGCTTTATTCAATAACAAATGGGCTAGGGAAAGATTTGAAGACTCTGATACTTCTGCAGGGTTGTAATACCTTCTGAAACATAGAAGACAATGAGGTTCATTAATGTACTTGCCACTTATCTTAAAGAGTGATGCATAATTTCTAAATGCAATGTATTTTTTCTAGTCGTTCTACCTAGTGAATGAAAGTAATTTTTTTCTCTCACTAAAAACTCAGTAACTATTTGCAAGCTGAGATCTCACACAAGACCAATTCATATACACCCAAAGTAAAATCTTGATTTCTGTGAAATTAGAAGGAAATTTGCACTAATCTTTACTGGGGCTGCAATTTCACACTCGAGACGCGTGTTGGATTTAGGTAACACCTGGGCCTAGTACACCTTCTCTGCACACAAGTGAATTTATGTGAGTTGGTTTTACTTGTTTTTCAAAGATAAACTTGCAGAATTCACAGTCAGGAGGTAAAAAACAACCTGTTCATATCCTTCCTCTCCTACTCCCTTCTAAAAGCCACAAGCAAAACTAAGGAGATGCTAAGTTAGGCAGAGGAATTGGTACAGCTTATAAATTATTTAAAACCATAAACCAATTAACCATCCAAACAGCACTAACATTTCTATTCTTTTTCATCTTTTGCAATCTTTTAAGTCATTCATTGAGATTTGGATTGAAGTCTCTCTATACGTCTATTTTGCATAACAATGGAGGATTTATTTTGCTGGTTTATAACAAACAATTTAAACTACTCTCCTTTTTTAAGGAAAAGAAAACTTTTAACATTGTATTTTCAACGCAATGTTTGATTTAGCCAAACATTTTTAACTCCCTTTTCCTGATAGATTTTTCCTATTTTATGAATAATATTATTTTTCATTCAGTTTATTGGCTTAAAGGCCAAATGAACAGTTTGAGCACATAAATGTACATCGTTTGTCTTTCTCTGTGACAAACAGTTAAAATGAAAAATTACCTTTTTTTTCTGGGAAGACAAATTTTGCCTTCATTTTTGCTTCCCTATTTTCTGTTTCAAACATGTGTTATTTTAAATTGAAAACAGTTGTATCTCACTACCGTGGCAGACGTCTAGAGCTGGGTCATATGACCCCCGGGTGCAAGCAATCTGTACATGCAGTACATTTTCCTGAAGACTCTGCATTATTGCCCCTTCATTGCTGCTGGAACCGCATGTGTCCTGGCAGCATTTTTCTATACAATGTCCATTCAGACGAAACATCAGGACATCCTACCTCTGCCAGGTTTATACTAGAGGAATGCATTTCACAGATGTACAATATCTGCTATCATAGTCAGATCCAAGGATATGCAAAGAAATCATTTTGCTATGTGAGCTGTTTCTCCGAATTAGTTTATAGCAGGTTAAGAGTCAAGAACTAATTTACTGTCTAGTCTCTTTGTGCTTCTTAGTAAATGCAGAGGGGCTATATTCTCTCAGTAGCTTGTCAAAGCTACCACCTGCTGCATACCTTCTCCCTGTTTTACACCTTAGGATATGAAACACATACGGAACTTAATGATACTCTGCAAAGTTTTGGTCCTTGAACATCACAGCTGAATGAACTAGAGAAGTTGTAGATGGTTTCAGGTTTCACTTGGTAGAAGAGCAAATAAAGTTCCCTGCCCTTCCTACATTGAACTCTGTATGGTTTTAGGAAAACAGTGAGTCCATAAGCTTAGTTTTATCCCCGCTATTAATCATAATGAGCAGTTTACAACTTATTTTCTTGACAATGATTATTTTATTTAGATTCTTCTGGTCTAGATGTTACATTCACTTTTAGCTCTATGTAGGAGTTCTTGTTTGAAGGAAAAATGCTTCTTGTTCCTACATCTTTCATGACTGGGAGAGGAATTGCAGTAGTGGCTACTAATTCCTATATACTTGGAATGTGTCTAGCAAAGCTCAGAGATAAGGCAATCAGAATACATCCAATATATCTTACACCCCTACAGAGATTCCTCTGCTGAAAGCCTCTTATAAATAATTCAAAAAAAAAAAATCACTTGGAAAAAACCCAAGCTGTTAATAGGCACAATTCTAAAAAGAATGCTTAAGATTTGTCCATCCCAATTCCTAGTAAACTGTCTTTCCCTTCACACCATCTCTTTTGTACTTTTTCTTTCAATGCATGTCACATATTGAAATATAACCATACATTCGCACCAATATAGGGAAGAGGAAGGACAAAGGCCTTGGTTAATTTTATGAAATGAACACTTGTAAACTGATGGTGGAACTTCATTTGCAGAATCAAAAAGGTCACAATGCTTGCTACACAATTCTGTGAGAAAAGGAGGAATCTGCAAACAAAATTATATGTAAAGTGTCCAGGTTCCAGAGATCCAAACCCATATCTTAAATGTCTCTCAGAATTACACTGGCAGCCTCTAAAGATTATCGACCACAATATATAGAAAAAATCTGCTAAAACAGTGATACTTTTTGACTACCTTTAAACTGTCTTTTGAAGAAGGTATAGTGCTTACTGGCATTAATTCATTCTCAAGGTGGCAAAGGAGGAGAAGAGTTTTGTAAGAGAAAATTTGAAATTTCTGGCTAATCACAAAGAGAAACCAAACCTTAAAAACCAAATATGAAGGGGCATTTTCAAACACTTGGTATACTTTTATAATTGGAGCAGTGAAATAAATAATTTATTTGTTACTAACTTAATTTCTCCAATACTATGGTCTTTCCTTCCTTTTCAAAAATAAGCAAAAAATTTTTAAAGACTTTCCATATGCACATATTTTCAGAAATGTTGGTTTATTACTATGTATCTTCCTGTAACTCCTTCTGAGGTGTAGAAGAAGAGGTTAGATAGCAGTGGATTTTTTGTTATTCACTTCAATATCTTGTCAATAGCTTCTGTCTAGGTTGTTCTGTAGAGAATAAAGGCTTTAACTCATATATGGAATGAATTAATTTGGGACAGCTGACACAGTTGCCATTCCTGCAATCTGCCTTCTTTTCTCCTGCCAGGCATATTAATTTAAACTATATTAAAGTTAGTGCTGGTTTCTGTTAGCATATGAGGCTGTAAACTATGATGGTTCATCAGCATCCATGTATCTCGCAGCCTGTTCAGCCATCCCTGCTGTGGGAGTGTAAATTTATGGCAGAGAAGTGGGATGGAGAACTGGAGATGGTAACCACTGTAGCTAGATGAATTTAAACTCATGCTGTGAATGAGTCAGCAACCATAGCTAGAACAGAACTTCTCCTGGACTTCATAAAAATGGCTTTACCATTGTAATTGGCATATTCAGTTCAGAAGGGCAGATGATGTTTGGTTGGGTATATTCTCTGCACATAAGGGAACAGCTATATTCAAAAATATTCTAGAGCATACTTTGCTTTATGTTCTTGAACCTGAGGGCATGCAAGCATAGTGAGAGCCACTGACTTCTTCATGCCATGTTTTTCTCTTTCATTTGCTAATATTTGAAATTCATTTCATCTCACTTTCAGACATCCATTATGTTTTACTGAACGTAAAAAAAAGGACATACCAAACCAAACAAAACCTGCTTTGCTGTGTTCTTTCTGGGAAAGAAGCAATGTTCATCCAGTGTTAGGTATATTAAAGATACTATTTATAAATGAAGTCTGCCGTCATAATTTGGGAGCCAAGTGATTCGCTGCAGTAGCAACAGATTCCTAAGGCTTTAAACCCAGAAGAGACCATGCCATCCAGCCTGACTTCCTGTAGGCGATATATCTTTTAAGTCATTAACTGAGAGAAACAACATGCACAATTCACATATCGTTTGGAAAGCTGACTTGCACACTGTTGAAAATGCTCACTTGATTTTATGAGGAGTCCAGAACACACAGGTGGAAGACTTAATAATTCAATTATTTGTCCATTTTAATAAGGATTTAATATAATCAGGTTAGATGTGTTCTGAATTCTCACATTTTCTTCAAATGCCTGCTTTTGCAGAAAGCCTAAAATATGCAAATATTTGCACTGTTGATATATAAAAAGTTTTCAGCTGCGCTGTTGATGTATAAAAAGGAGTTATCAGCACTGAAACTCAGAGGTTAGAGCTGAATATTAACCTAAATTGAACATATTTTAGCTCTTGTACCGCACAGGATACTGTACGTGAAGTATCCTGCTGTTCAAAGATCTCTAGAATACTGAGCACAGTAAGGAAGGTTAATGACTCTAGAATTTCTTTTTTTTGCCATACTAAAACAGACTTTTAATGAAAAGTCCAGGCAGGTTTTGTTGAGTGAAAGATAACGTTGTGGCAATTGGGTCTGAGTAAGGGGATTAAGAGTGATTAGTCTTTTTAGGAAGTGCCAAGAAAGTCTTTGAGACGGTGACAGAAAGAGTTAGGGTGTCACTTTCTGCACAGAGTACACCAGCAGTGGTATGCTGTTCCCTGAATTTTCCTGGTGTTGTACCTGAGCCCCTGTTTCTCATTGTGGACTGAACCTCTGGATTCGAGCAACTGTGCTGGGAAATCTTGCAGTTGTTCCACTTCCCTTGGTCACAGCATGGCTGATCGGAACAGTGCAGAAAATAAGCAGTCAGTCGCCAAGCTTCCAGCTTTTTATAAAGACTGTTTTTTTTCTTTTTTGGCCTCAAATGTAAAGCTGACTTTAGCAAAAACAAGTTTAACAAGTGGATAAGTGTGGAATAGACTAGCCACTGTTTTCAGTTCCTGAAGTTAGTGTAGCGGCCTAGACGTATGCAAGCTGTTCCGTCTGAAGCATATGGCCTGGCGTGTCACTTTTACAGATCCAGCATGTTTTGCATTTTTTACAACATGACATATGGGCTGTGTTTCAAATTTTTAAATTGAAGTTCTAAGGAAACCTTGAAGTTCTAAGGAAATCTCTGTCTCTGCCATCACCTGCAAGTGGGGAATGGGAGACTGGGTGAGCCAGACAAATCAGAAACTCTCATGGCTTGTTGGGAATCACAGGACTGTTGTGGCATCAAAAGGCAATTGACAGGCACTGTCCTGCAACTGGTAATGCAGCTGAGGGCCAAAGAAAGAGGTGGTCAATGTAAACTGCACTCCATGCAGTTCCCACAGATTTCAAGTGTTTTCTCCACTTTTCATCTTTTGCTCTTCTCAGTAAATATGGTGCCTAAGAGCTGATCAGAATTTTGTACAGTTAACACAAATCTGAGTCTGAGCTCATAAATATTGTTAGTTATTGCTGTAATGGCATATATCTAAGCCAGTCTGCCCTCCCATGGGTTTTCACAGTGTTCCCAGAACATTACTGACCTTTATGGCCTGTGCACTATGAATAAAAGTGGAAAAAAATTAACTAATTCTGCAAATGCTGACAGTATTCTAATGAAACCACGCATGAAAACATATAATGGATCACCTTTGCCATTGGCACAGCTTTATGTAAAATTTTATGATAACTTAGCTTTGTGTAGCATAACTACACAGTGAATCTAAATGCATTTGGTTTTGATGTTTATCCTTCTCTAAAACTACGATTCAACAGTGTAAAACCAGTCTGAAATCATCACATTCAAGTAAAATGTCAGGCAACTGGGAATATTTGCAGGGGGTTCACACGCAGAACCTAGAAGGTAGAAATCGCTTTCAAAGTTGAGCATAATTAGCAAATTTTGGTATGAGAGACATGGTCCATTTGAAATCAGTCAAACGGAATTCACCTCTCAAACTCGAAAACTTGAACAGAGTTAGGGGAACATTTCTGCTTCTGCTCAAAAAGTCTTGTTTTGAATATGATAATGAGAGGGTCATTAAAAAGCTTGGTGTCTCGACTCCCTTGAAAATTCTACAGCTCCAGGGAAGGTTTGTAAGACTTATTTCAAGGTTTAAGTGAGTTCATTTTATAATCTTATTGTACAGTTCTTTTTCTGCTCCTTCATATTAGCCTCTGTGATCAAGAATCACAATTTTAATCGGAATCAATGGATTCATTTACATGTTATACTGCTTGTCAAATATGTTGCTTTGCACGTTCTCAGGGTGTGAGAGCTGCAAAGTGAAGTTAAGTGGTTTTGTCACACTGAGGACAGATGAGGCAGCATTTTTGACAAGGAAAGGGATGTGGGAGTGCATTCATTAATATATTACTGCATAGAGAACCTGCACTCAGCTTTAAATTACTGGTACAAGTCTACTTAAAAAAGAAAATAAAAAGCAGATTTAAAAGTAAATCTTTTTTTAATATCACTTTTTCCCAGGATCTGCATCATGATTCTTTACTTTATGCTCGTTATGGTCAGTTACACAATGGAAAGCATCTGAGAAATTAATTACCAAGCGCTTATATATCATAAAAAGCGTCATTACATGGGAAAATGTGCTTTACATCTCTCCTAGTCAACGATAGGTCAACTTCCTTGTTCACAATAAGTATCAGTGAACACCAACCCTTTTACAGGTTTGGACTGGTCAAAGGAAGGCTGCCCATCACAAAGCAATCAAGTTTTTAGTGTGCCTTGTAGTAAAGCTTAGTATTAGGGACATGCAGCAGTCATTCTTGAAAAGTAAATCTGCTACTACAGTCATTTCATTAAATGATATTTACTACCTATCTGCTTGTCTTTATAGGTAAATGTAAAAGGGATAGCCCCCAAGCAGTATCATTTAAAATATCATGTCCCTTTAGAGGCTAGATTGGGTTTTTGTATACTGTAGAACTCAGAGACTGTGAAGGACAGAGGCAGAAAGATATATTCATTCTCTCTCTCTCCCAGCGTGCATATTCAATCTTTCTTTACCTGCATAGTCATGTCTACGTTGTTCTCATCAGTCATTTCTTGTGCACTCAAAAAACAAGGAAATACCATATTTTCCCTGAATGTCTTTAAGACATGTAGTGCCAGAAAGGAGGGAATTCAGGAATACACGTTTACAATACAGTAGCTTGCACCATGAAAGACCCTCAGGAATCCTTACAGAGTGGAGTACCGTACAGAATTAATTCACCTGTTCATTCATACATATGCGCCAGAGTAAAACATAACATCTATTCTGCTTCAGCATGCCACATGACAGCATGAGAAAAGGGAAAAGGACTACATAAAAAAATGAAATATGAGATTGAATCCCATAACCTTTATGAAAAATGCCATTGAATCTTAATTTTTGAGCTTTGCCATTCATTTGAAAAGCTGCCTTTCCACCAACACAAATCCCCAGAGATTTAACTGAGATTTTTATTCCAGATCATACTTGGTGTTCTTTCATAGTTGCGAAATTGTGAAAATTTCACTCTTTAGAGAGATGAATACTTAAGAAGTGGTAGTGTGTCATAGTCCGTGTGAGAGAAGCATTTAAGATGTTGGAGAGGCCTCCTAAGTGCTGAAGGGCATACCAGAGAAAGCTCATCCATGTCCTCTTTCTTATTTGTGTTTCCTGAGACTCTGCTAATGGCCAAAGAGAGGGGGAGATTTACTCCACCTCTTATGTAAAGATTCTAATGTAAATTTCTGTTAAACGTATTAAAGTACAAAAATTTCTATTGTATCGTAGTTTTATATGCAACTTTTACTAGTTTGCAAATTAGAAAGAAATGTAAACAGGAAGCATTACTCTCAACATTTTAGATAATATAAAGAAGGAAAAATTTGGGAGTTCTAAGGAAGTCTGTATTCTGATGAAATACCTGACAAAGACAGAAAAAAAGCAATGTAATAACAAGTAAACGAAAGTACCAATTCTATTACATTCATAATTAAAATAATATTTAAGCCACCTACACTGTTACAACTTTTACAAAAATCAGCTCTCGTGCAATAATAGCTCCACTAAGTATTTCACCTATCCCAGCCTGAAGCTGGCAGATGAGTCCTATATCTTCTGAACCATAATGTTCTTTCTCTTAACACTTGTCTTTCTGCTGCTACAGTTCAGTGGCCTACATATAGGATGACAGTTAGAACAATGAAATAGAGTTGGACATTTTCTTTTCAGTGAAGATGTACAAAATTTGAGAAAAAAATGCACTTTAGATTGGGCTGTAACTTTTAATAAACTTAATTCAGCCACAGTTGGCTAGAAAAGAAATACACAAATACACAAAAATTGTGTGGATATTTCTAAAATGGAAGGTTTCGTTTCTAACAACATCTGCTGAGAAAATATATTTTGATCTTTTTCAAGATGTGAAACTTTTCATTTTTAAATGGCACTAAAGATTTTCCTAAACTAAATGACAAAGGCTAAAAGAAGTGAAAAGGAAAAAAACATGATAAGTCAAGTGAAACATTATGTTAATGCAAAATTTATACTTTTATTTCTTATTTTGTTG
Source organism: Struthio camelus (assembly GCF_040807025.1). Taxonomy (NCBI): domain Eukaryota; kingdom Metazoa; phylum Chordata; class Aves; order Struthioniformes; family Struthionidae; genus Struthio; species Struthio camelus. Next base: position 52,087,920 of record NC_090946.1, on the reverse strand, counting down.
AACTTCCCGTATTCTATTTCAGATTAACCTCAACAGATTTTAATTTTTCCAGTTTTTGTTCCAGCCACCATCCCGAAGACTTTGTTACTGAAAGGTTTGATTCCCCACTTTGCCATTTTCTGTATGTTTTTCTCTGGGAAAATCACTTTCCTTACATGACAGTCACTGTTTCCAGTGTCTCACACCACTATGGAAACAATACTAGATGTCTATTTCACAGTGTTTTTAAGTTTTAAACAAGGTTTGAAAACAAGGCTGTGTTTCTTCAGGATTTTTCACTGAAGGATCAGAAAGAATTATTTTGTCAGTGGAACAGATAGTTTCTCTGCAGGATGTGTTGACTCATTGACTTAAGATAAAAAAACTAACTACTACTTGGGCTGCAAAAGCAATCAATTGTGTGAACTCTGAGCTCAGGCTCTGCCAGGCTCAGCCTCAATGATTTTGCTGGCCTTTAAAGATTAGTTAAGTATTATTCATCCAATAGGAAAAGATGGACAAAAATCTGTATTTTACAAGCTAAGAGACACAAAGACAAAAATGAGTTGTGGGACAGGCGCTTCCTGCTACAGTAGGGTTAACATTGTAATTGTTATGAATGAGAGTCATTTCACATCAGTAAGGATTCAGTGAATATGAACATCATTTGTTTTTTGTTGGAAGCACCTGGTGCAGCCATAAAATAAGGCTGGAGATAATGAAGAGGACAAAAAGAGTCAGATTTGTTTTTTGAACATTTATAAATTATTTTAAATTTCATTTTAAGCCTGATTGACTTGCAGTTAGAATAGACATCTGGGTGTTAATGTTCATGAGTAATATACACTTCTGGCTCTGCTCTTTTTTTGTTGGCCCTTACAATTCAGGAACAGATTTTTGCAGCTACTGGGAGCCCACACCTCCCACTAACATCAGTGCTATTTCATACTTCCCTTATAGAAGTTGAAGTCAAAGAGAATGATGTTACATTTTATAACTATATGAAAAAGGCATATGCAGTCACAGTTAAATATACTACAGTTTGTATGTCTGAAAGAGTTGAAGGAAGTCTTTTGCATGTTTAATACAAAGGAAATAATATATATATACTTTTCCACAAGCAAACAAACAAACAAAAAAGAGTAATCCTGAGAAATTAGTAGGTTCTTGAATACCTAATGTTCAGATCTAGTTTCATCCCCTAAATTATGTATAAAAGAGGGTGTACTATTGATTGTACAGAAAGTACTGAAAAGATATGAAATTTAATGTTTTAATACTAGACTGTACCATTTTCATGCTTGTTCATAATAATATTTAGTGCAGGTACAGCAGAGTGCTCAGCAGTCCTATTATTGGCACCACCTGCCCTCAACTCCTGATCCTTCTCTCTCCTGTCCCAGTTAATAATTTTCTCTTTTCTTCAAAGTGGGACAGAATCAACAGAAGAAATTGAAAGCAGTTTACAGAGAATATTTTTTGTCGTAATAAATAAGAAGCTCTATCGGTCGGCCTAAATAAGGCAGAATATAAATTTAAACCTTGATTGTCTACCTATCAGAAAATATCATAACCATTGCTTCCATTCTTCACCCAAATAAGATTCCAGACCTAAACAATCCCCTTCCTCAAACACTCCTGGGAACAGAGCATCTGTTTGAGGCTTTCCTTCCTGGTTCTCACTTTGGCAGTTTCTTGCTTCTCTGTACCAATGGTTGGCAGTTTGGGCACTGAGAACATGGGACAGCTGTTTTCAATTCTTCTTCTTGGCACCATAGACTACATCTATACTCATAAATTAAACATTCCCAGGACCGTTCTCAATACTGAGGCCAGCTGGAATGGAGCATCCCACATCCATACTATTGTACTCTTTTCCCTTCCAACAAGGGTGACATCATCCAAACTGCCTAGGAGCGGTCCTTGGCCATTGTAACTCTCAGCCGTGTGTGGCAATTGTTTGGGAGAGTTATAGCTGACCTAGAGCCAGACCTGCCTCAGAAACTTTTCCACAGTATAGATGATTATGTTCCAATGGCTGGGAAAGTTCCTCGCATGATTCTGACATAGATGCAGTTATATCATTCTACTCCAGACACAAAAAGTTGTAAGGAAGATCCTTCTTAGCCCTGTGTTAAGTATGTGCAGATTTGCTACAGTCTAATAGGGATTAGATGGTAAGCATGATGTTCCCAAACTCTGTTGGATTTTATATTCAGCCTTTCAGGAGAGAAATTTCTATTAAAACAAGCCTGGCAGACCTGAAAACAAGCTCCTAGATGTATATTCAAGCTGGTATTCTATTAATAGGGCATCTTACAGTCGTAAGTGTGACTATATAAAATACCGTTTTTCTGAAAGGCTTCATTTTCAAGTCTATCAGCAAAATTTCCACTTGCATTTTTGCACCTGCAACTTATATTATGAATGTGGATCTGGATTCTTGTAACTCTGATGAGTTTATTGTTTGTGAAAATTATGTAGTTGAGACTTACAAGTACTAAATTTTAGTGTATTACACTCTCCTCAAGATTGAGAATTTCTGCAATTCATTAGTTTCAGCTAGTTGTGCAATTTCACTGCTTGTGCACAAAAATGGAAAATATTAATTAGCAATTTTCTCATTGTTTGTTTAAGAAAAAGGATTACAAACTACTTGAAATCGGCTCTCAGGTTTCCCTATATTTACTTCAAAGTGCAGAGGAAAATTGATGATAATGTTGGAAAGTATTAAAAAGATTAAATATAGATATCTAGCCTTTGGGAGTAGAAATTAACATGTTTTTAATTGATTACAATATTAGGAAAAACATTCCTCAAAGAGAAAATTAATTTTAGAGTAGCATATTTTGACAAGCACATGTGCCAATTTAAAAATCTGTGATCAACTTAGAATAGGTTTTAAAGATAACAAAGAACTGCTTCTAACAGCCTAAAGAACTAACACTATCTTAAAAGCATGTTTTCTCCAGAATTTATTCACACACTGTATATAAATCCCTTAAATCTTTTGACCTTTTGTTATAGAACTCTGAGGCCCAAAATTTAATCTCAGTTACACTGGTGTGAATAGAATAATTTCTTTGAAGATAACAGAGTTACCCCTAATATATACCAGTGTCATTGAGAGCAGAATTGAGCATACAATGTCCTTGTCTAAAAGAAAAAGCCAATTGCTTCAAACTGGGAACACTAAAGGACTGCTTGCTAGGCAGGCTAATCAATGGCACCTCAAGCACTGAGTAGAATTTTTAAATGCTCATTAATATTAGATTGCTTTTTCATTCTCTCTCCCTTTTGTATTTTTTTACGTTTCTTCTCTAATTGGCACAAGTGGATTTCCATCAGTTTTTACATGATTGCATTAATGTGACTTCATCTCACATACAGCAGATAAAGTTGGGGAGGTGTACAAGCAAGCCAACTGCTGCTTGGCAAAGCTGCTAACTTAATTTGCTTTTATTTCAAAAAAAAAGACAAAAGAACTTCCTAGAATATGTTCATTAACACGCAGATGCAGGAGTCATCATTTATTTCTGAAGAAATAGTGGCTTAAATCTAGCTGAAGCTGTGTCTGCTAGAACATCAGGAATTTTCCTGCAGTCTGGAATTAGATATCTACCCTCCTGCAAGAGTTACTTTGCTTGCCATTTCATGATAAGAAAGGTCTCCACCTGCTTTGTTGACTTGTACAAATCCCAACTGCCTTTTCGTTTGTTCTATACAGATGAGAGATGTGGGTAGCTCATATTGATTTTCCTAATACCTGGCAAAGCAAGGAATTCTGTATACAATCAAAATATCTAAATAAAGTCAGTGTCAGTGTTACCTCCTGAAGAACTGCACTGTAAGTCCAAAGAAAGTCCAAGGAATTATCCTGTCCCTCTGTCCTGGACCTTGGAAGCTGTCAAGTAAGAGCATGAATTCTTACAACGGCAAGCATAGAAGCTACACTCCTTTCTCGGTAAAATGGAGTGACATTTAACCTAATTTAAACGTAATCTCATTTTCTATAGCAGCATAGTCTGGGTGTTTACTCAAATAATGTCAAATGATCCAAATTTCTTCAGTATACCTACAAAAATAGGGCTAAATGTTCCCTGTCATGATTTCCCTCAATGCAGCTACTGTTTTTTCTGTTCTCCAAGTGGAAATCAATGGAGTTACACCATAGATCATACCGAGTTCATTACGTCTATGTTGCAGAACAGCTGTAAGAAGGACAAATCAACAAATACAGTGTTCTTCCCTTGCATGATCCCATAAAATACCATTTCTAATTTTCCTAAAGAATAAATAAGTGACAGATATGCCCTGACTTACAAAAAGAAATAAAGAGCGCATAGCTAGATAAATAATGTATTTCAATTTAGGTTTTTGCAGACTTCTGTCCTTCCTATTTTTAAATGACATCCATAAACAGATGGATTTTAACAATTTGTTTGACAGCAAGAAATCAAAGATATTTTTCTCCTTCGTCATTAATATTCTTTCTTAACACATCTGTACCTGTTAAAGAAAAAAGATGCACTGAGAAGTCAAAGGGATGTGTAGAGTTGGCTCAAGGCATCAAGGAAAGGCAGGGTAAGGCCAAAGCAAGGTGGAGAGCTGAGATAAAGACCTTGGAGAGCCGAGCTTGTTAATCCTTGCTGTCAGCGAACAGAGCTGCACGTGTGATAGGTGAGTGAGAATGACAGCTGCTATACAAGAAGATTACACACTTAAAATACTGGTTGTTTGGGCTCTTCAAGATACTGCAAAAGCCAATACCAGTCTTCTACCACTCTCTCAGCAGTCTGACATCTGAACACATGCTTTCTTTGCCTACTGCAGTAGTAAGCAATATATACATATATTATGTGTATTTTGATAATAAACACGTGTGAACTTGTTCTGCTGCTGGCTCCATGTTGCTTCCAAACCAGAATCCATGCTTAGAGCAGTCCCTGAAAGGCAGAGAGTATTAAGTTCAGGTCCATGTGAGACTGATAGGGCTACACAGTTTCTGGATTCAAAATCAGATCGCGTCTAAATGGCCTGGACCATTGCAGAATGAGCAAAAGTGTAAAAATACAGTCATTTCACATGTAGCACCTGTCCTAGAGAGTTTACAGACGAGCTACAGAAGATGGAAAGCAGGATATGAAGCAAAGAGATTGAAAAAGGAAACATCTAATTCAAGGTCACACAGCTGGCTACTGGTAGCAGTATGGCTATTGGGAGAAGTATTCATGTATTCTGGCCAAAAGTTAGCTTACCTGCTGAGCTTTAGAGCCTCTTTTAACACAAGTATAAACAAAGTTTTGCTTCTTGTAATTTTCACAGAAAGCAAATCAAAAGATTTGAAAACACAATTGAAATGAAAAATCTAATCAAAAATCATCAAAATATTTGCAAGTAATTGTTCGTTATTCATCTTGATGCAGCCAGTAGTCTTGTCAACTATTCAATTTTATCTGTCTCCTTTTTTTACCCAGTGAGATCAAAAACAATTTGGTAAGATAAGTATGCAATAAAAGACATCTTGACCTTGCTCCTCAAAGCTGCATTTTATAAAAAGTAACAATTGTCTTTTCTGATTAATATATTCTTATAGTAAATAATACATAAATTACGTTTTGAGATGCAAAAGAACAATCTCTGTGCTCATTTGAAATTCAGAAAATTCACAGATGATGCTTTCAGGTGGCAAAAGCTCCAGGGTTTCCTGGCTGTCTTTTGTGTTACACAGTCTTGTGGAGTGCTAAAGGCTGACAGATGCTTATCAAACATTCATGTAAACACTGCTATCAAAGCTGTGTTTTCTGGTACTGGCTCCACACAAGAGGGTCAGCATGGAATGTAATTAAAGGAAGGCCAAAGCTAGAAATGTCGTGCCACCAGCCTTTTAGAGGACTCACACGGTGGTCTCTTCAGTGAACAATGATAGTGCTAGAATAAAAAGAGAAAGATACAGAAATTAAGGATTGAGGGTGGAATTTTTGAAAGTGTCCACATATTTCAGAACACACATCCACCTGAAACACAATTTCTCCCAAGCTACTTAAATACTGTTTTTCAAAACATCACCGGAAGTATTTAAATAAAAAAAGCTTTTCACTCCTATACCTGACTTTAGGCATCTGGATCATAATTAATATTAATGCAGTAATTTTTATTTACAGTAACTTCTAAGTACTTCATCTATCTGCCAAAAGATAGAGGATGAAGAACAAAGAAAGGGATGACTCTTAAGGCACTGAAGTCACGTCAAAACTAATTTTGGGGTACTTGCAAAACCGCAAAAGAACTTAGGCACTGCAGAAGTGAGCATTGTAATGCTATTTGTTAGCAGAAACCATAGTGCCGCTCCAGGCACAAAATCTTCTGCTAAGTAGAAAACTAACCTGTACTCTCAGATGCAAGTGGGCTGAGCAGTCTGCTGGTATATCAGGCATTTGAAATTGTTTAGGAGAAGCAACTGTCTTAACCTCATGAAGTCCAGAAACGTAGTTTTATTCCTGTGTTCAAGAGTTATCAGTTCCAGACTCTTCATAGGAAAGGAAAAATATGAGAATATCTTTGTAGTTAAAGTCATTCTGAGTTTAATTGGCACCATTATTTTCAATTGGACTAGCTAGTAAGTGAACATGAGAATGACTTTAGAGTCCATTTAATGTAAAATTATTTTTGTAAAAGGGGCTGGAACCTAGTTTTACCAGCATAAGAAAAGTTCACTAAACACTAGGCTATACAGTCAGTCTCACTTTCCTTTTTCCTTTCCAGATTAATGAATATTTACTTATTTCATACAAAGTATAATAACTTCATTTAGACAGAAAGAAAAAAAAATCACTACCTTCCACCAAAGTGCCGTTAAGACTGCATGTTAAAAGATCAATCTGGAAAATGGCAGCCCAAGTTTCTAATCTCCTCATTCTGCATCATGTAGCGCATGGATTCTTGAGCTGCTAAGCTTGAATGAAATTTCTAACGTGGTTAACTAGTCTGTACTGCTACGCCTAGATTTCTTCAGGTACTTCAGTTTATTAGCTGAAATATCTCTAGCTTACATCTAATTTTTGCAGAGCCACCGTGATTCTTTCTTTGATTTCAGTGACTTTCGGATAAAGTTGTCTTCATTAGTTTCTGAGAATATGTGCAAGTACAGAAAGGAGGAGCTCACAATTATTAGGCCTTTGGGTGGAAATAGGATGCAGAAAACATGAGCAGTGAACATAGATTGCTTTAATCCCTTTCCTTTCTTCCTTCTCTGTAAACTGTACAATACTGTACACATTATGTTGCTATACAATAACTCTGAATTTTTTAGATTTTATGGGTATATAGCACAACAAATCCTACATCTGAAAATTTATAAAGATACATCAAAAGGTCAAATCCACTTACGTTACTCACACTGATGACTTCTGTAGATATAGTTCTATCAGTACTTATGGAGATTCAAAATAATTTGTAATTTTCAACTTATTATTCAGAAAGGAAAAGGAAGTGTGTTCAAATAGTATCAGAGGCAAATAAATTGAAGATTAATATCACCTGCAAACTTACAAGTGACAACCATACATAATATATTATCCTTCGCATTTTCATGCAGTATCAGCATGAATAATTGTAGCTGCGGCAGCAAATATTCAGGAATTAGCCATGAAGAAGAGACCACAAGATGAGCCACCTGCTTGAAAAGTACTAACGGTCAGGGTAAAAAAAAAACAAAAAAAAAATCTAACCATCTGAGTTCTTATTGTATCTTTTATTTTCTTTGATTTCTTATTCACTTTTTTATTTGGAAGTGAGAATTTGGGGAGTTACATTCTAAGTCATGAACTCTTTCTATAAATGTAACAGGTTATATACTGGAATGATACTTCAGATTAAGAGTTGCTTATATATCCAAACAATACCTATTGTGCTAACATCAGTACATGAAAATGACTTTGAAGACAAACAAGCTTGCAGTTAGCCTTTTTACTTCTACTTTATCATAGTATTGAAAATAACTTCTACTAAATGGTGGAAACATTATAAGTCACAGGAGACTGACTCTTAGCAGCGGCAATGGGGAATAGAACTACAGCTATGTATTTTTTCAAGTAGTACTGTGTATCATATCAGACACATCCACTTTCTTGTTGCCTGGCTGTCTGCCATCCACTGCTACAACTTCTATAGTAACACAAATCCAACTTTACAAGTACCTATACTAGTCTTAATCTCTCTCAGTCTGGCAGACCAATGCCAAGAGGAGCAAATAAATAACCAACTGGGCAAATAATGTCGAGAGGATGTCTGAACATGAGAAGTCACCTAACTCTGCAACAACTCAGCTAAGTCATTGCATCCACGATGCTTTTAAGGAAGGGAAAAAAATCATGGCTGGGATGACATATGAATAAAAATGTCTTTTTTATTATTCATTCATATGGCACATAGTGTAACTGATACTGAGATAAATATATTGACTATATTAACCTAATAGTATTGCCCTGAAATCACTGCATATGCTTCAGGTACAAATGGAGTAAAAAAGAATTGTCAATTTTTAAGTTGAAAAATGTTTTTAAATTACATTCCTGCATTTACATGGCTAAATGGAGGAGTACTTACTTACTTTGTGAAATTTGTCTGATTGAATTTTTTTTGAGAAGAGCATCCCAAACAGCAGATTAATAGTAAATAGTACAGTAAATGTGCATATGAGATGTGCAAGAAAAAAGGTGAAGTTAGAATGCATTGTTTAGTTTACCCCTATGCCCTTTCCATAATGTTTATAGTTTCAGAAGGCAGGATAAATGTATGTGCAGTGAAGGATGAAGGTTATAACACAGAACTGTTGAACTACTAAAAAATTATTTTTTTCTGCTCTGGGTAAAATTGGGTCAGAGACATGGGAGTTCATTGTAACTTTAACACTTGTCAGCAGTCCCCACATGTGGATGCTATATTCCTGGGATAGCTATGCGTAATTTATACATAAACATTACCTCATTGGTTTAACAGTCGAAAAAAACCCCAATCACTACTTAGTAGTCTGTAATAACAGAAAAGAAACAAAAATAATGTATTGCAAATATCAGAAACAATTGAAAATACTCCCTCCTCCTCCTCATTCTCCTCTTTCTCCTTCTTCTTCTTTTCTTCATAGTAGTGATTTAGTAATTTAGAAATAATATTATCAGGTAAAATTAGTTCTTCTGTAAGAGTGACTATTTAAAATGGCTTCTTTTATAATGGAAATTTCACTTTAAGCTTAGAAACCTGTGGAAATATTTCTGTGGATGTTCCATTTGGAATGGATTTCTAGGAATATGAGGTACGATACAAGGGGAATTTAAACTGGAATATAAATTACCTTTTAATTATTTTTCTGAAATCGGTTTGAATGGACTAGTGCTGCTCACAGGATTAATTCAGTACACAAATAGAGAACAGGCAACTCGAGGATAAGTAATAGCTCTTCAGAATACACTCTGGGGGTGATTACAATTCACAGCCTGAACATGAGTCAAGAGTACCACGCTGGTGTGAAAAAGGCAAAGAGTCCATTGTAATATATATATAAGCATTTCATTGTCCTGTTATGGGGCACTGAATTTCAAGAAAGATATAAACCAATTAAGAGATTCCAGAGAAGAATAACCAAATGAGGTGTAAAGAAAAACTGAAAGAATGAGAATTGTTTAGAATAAAGAAGAAAAAGGTAGGCAGGTTTATGATGAGGCCTATGAACTAATTTTGTTGAGGAATTATACTGAAATTTATTTATAGAATTTAGGATTTTTTGTTTTCTTTGCTTTATACTTTTCCTTCTTCTCTCTTTCTCTTTCTCTTTTTCTTTTTTCCTTTTATACTGTTTAAAAATAATAACATATATAACTTTTGGAAGCTAACTCTAGGTCATTTCTTTAGCTGAATACCTTATAACAGAACATAATGCAGTGAGGTAAAAAATAATTAGGGATGGAGGGACATTTTTTTTTTCTCCAAAAACTCTCTTTACTAATTTCTCCTTTGCTTGGCTTGCCTATCAGATGAAATAAACAGATCAACCAAAGTCAGCGTGTGAACACACCAGTAGGTGGTACTGCTGGGGCTGAAATACGAAGAGAGAAAACAGGTGTAAGTAAAACACGACTATTAGTGTTTAAAAACCATGCACCGATTATTAATATTTCAGTGGGGAATTTATTAATATTTCAGGATTTTTTCAGAGAAGCAGTAGAATAGTATCCCTAATTGAAATCGCATAAACATTCCCTCCTTTCTGACTAGGTCTTGTGCCAAGTGGAAATCAGCTGAATTCTGAGTTTAGTCTCATTATTTGTAATGAATAGTTCAATCAGTTCTACTCAAGATTACTCTCTCAAGTAAAGAGAAAGTTGTTAAAATGTCAGTTCATTCTCCTTGATTCTTTCCTGATCTTCTCTGCTGATCTTGCAAGAAAGATTTTCCAAATACAGACAACTTTAAAGAACACCCGTGTTTAATCAGAACTGGTCTAAAGCCATCTTAGTTCACATAGATGACCACAGTGTATGTAGACTTTGATTGTACCTTCTTTAAGCTTAAGAGGACCTGATTGGGTAACCTAGATGGAAAAGACTCATTACGCAGACACGAGGTTTGCCCTCCCTTCAGTTTCTCAGCAGAATATTTGCAATATGACAAATCTCTTGATTATATTCTGTGTGACACTTGCTGCTATTTATGCATGTCCGTATTTATGCATTGAAAGTAAAGAAGCTAGTACAGTCCACTTAACAGAGTCTGATGATGTTTCATCAGCTTTTGATGAGATTTATGCAGAACTGTGGCAAAGCATTCTGATGACATTGAATGCGAATCATTTGCAGACAAGTCTAAATGCGAATAAAATATAGACTGTAAGATACCAGGAGACATAATGCTGTGTGAGTGCTCACCAATAATTATATATGAAAGTGCATGGTTCATAATGGCTTATGCAAAATGGCATAGCCCTTCATGAGCTGAGCAACTAGATATGCTGACACTAGTAAAACTGCTGCATTGCATTGCTTCTCTCTCAGATCATTCCAAAAGCACTTTTTCCATTTTTTTTCTCATAGCAAAACATCTCATTACCCATATACACTGTATTGATTAGCAAGTGCAGCTGTTTTCTGTGTGTGCTTCATATTTAACCTCCAAGGAGGCTACTGTTTTAATAGAATTCCCTTTGAGCGGAAAATAATCATTTTTAAAGCAAGACAATACTGATAAAGAAGAAGCATCTCTTCATTAAAAAACTTAAATCAGAGGAAAGACTATGTGAAGCTAATCCTTTCTGGTGATGTTGGAAAGAGCCCCAAGTGATCCTTCTCTTTTTTAATAGGAGTACTTACTTATCCCACTGAGATAGATGAATGAGTTCCACCCACCTGCTGAAAGATTTGAGCATTTTACTCAAGACCTTAAAAACAGCGGTCCTCTTTGTTCTGTGCATGTATAAAAGGCCTGATCCAAAGCACAGTGGGAGTCTTTCCTACTGATATCCTTGTATTCCATGGCACTTCTGGTAAAAGATGGGCTTTAATGTCATCTGTTCGATCAAAAGTTTTCTTCCCTGTATATCCTGTGCAATATGGACAGCTGATATTCGTCTTGTGGTTACTGGAAAAAAGTTTTCCAAGTTGGTTAAGGGCATTTTTCACTCCCACTGACACGGTACCTATTTCTGTTTTACTTACACAGTATGTTACTTGGATGTTTAGACCTCTCTCATGACCTTCCAACCTGTTTTGTTTAGAATTAGAGCTTCATCTACTCTTGGTGTTATGCTCTCCTTCAAGGGGACTAAATTTCAATGTGATTCTCAATTTTGACATGAATTTTTGAGATGTCAAAGAAATTGAAAATAGAGGAGTGATGAGTAAGAGAAGAAGCAGACAAACATTATTACCTTAACATATGATATGCTGCAATAATCCAGAAAGTTTTGCTGTACACGGTGCTCAAGGATGTTGAAAAAAGAAAGGAGTGCAAAAGCCACCTCAGATAAACTCTGGAGGGATATCTTACAGCTGCGACTTGCTTAATTTTGTTGAGAAGACTGACAGGTGACTCAGTTATGATGTATAACTAGATTCATAGGAGTAACTGGCTAGTAAACAGCTATTAAACCTTGAAGAGAAATGCAAAACAAGAATCAGTGACTGGAAACTGAAACAAGAGAAATTAAAAGCAGATTAGGTATACCTGTTTTTTCATTTAAAAAGAAAGGGAGTGAATCACTGTGGCACAAGTTACCAAGAGAGGTGACAGCTTCTTCCTATCCTGGTAACTTCATATTATACCTGTTTGCCTTGCTGAAAGATACTGTTTATTCAAAAAGTAATTATGATTTAGTCAAACATTAGTCATTGAGTTCCATGTAGAAGTAATGAGACGAAATGTAATAATGCAGTGGGACAGTTTTAATGGCATTTGCTAGCTTTAAACTCGGTTAAACTGTGAATGCCTACAGCTACTTTGAGATGTATGGCAGAATTCTTATAAGTATTATTGTTCACTTTATTTTAACCATCCTGTAAATTTCATTAGATATTACTATTCATTTTTCAATGAGGACTGTCAGAGAGCTTCCAAATGAATACGTTCTTGAGAAGAAAAAGATTATTTTTGGTTGGAGATAACTACACTAAGCTGAAGAGAAGCATCTTCTGATGGACTACTTTAGAGCTGTGTTTTTAGAGATTCTGATGGGAAGAACAACTTGTTTATCTAAATAAGATATTAAAGACACAAGATATATACTCTAAATGATCAATGGCATAGTTTTCTTGCCCAGAAATGGAAAACACTTGAGTAATCAGTCAGTATTCATTGGCCCGGCATGTAAAGCTCTGGAATGCCCTACTAGCTGGTAACACTAGTGGAAGCCAGCAATCTGTCAACAGATTCCTGGAGTGGCTTTGTGTAATCATTCATAACACAGTGTGCTTAATTTCAGCCTATTTCTTTACTGTTGTTCTTTTTTTTTTCCATCTTGTCCTCCAATAGGACACAGCTGAGGAACTTAAGAATTAAATCCTAGTGCCAGAAAAATAGAATAATATGTTGCAGGAAATAAACCCATAGAAGTTATTATTTTAATTACTGTTTTTTTTTTTTTTTCAGTATAGTCTTCCTTTCAAAGTTTGATAGTTTCTAAAAACAAAGCATAAACCTCCATTAAAGAAATCCATCGCTGACATTCTCTACTGCATGAAATGCTGAGCTTTCACATGGCTTTCACAAGTAATGTACAGCAAATATTTGTAAGGGTAGTGTTCCTTTATTTATTTTAAAAGAATATGACCATTTCAACCTAACTGTTCACAACATATTCTGTCCTGGTTTGGGTCATACCAGTGTAAAACTGGACACTAAAGTATAAACATCAACATCTGTCTCTGACAGAGAATTGTCAGATTGGCGTGGATGTGTTTGAAGTAAATTGATTAGTTCTGTCCTATCACATGTCTATGAAGTTTTTACCACAAGAAGCCAGATTCTCAGGCTTTGTGTGTGTGAAATTGGATGGAGAGTTTAGTTTTCCATGAGTGTACATATGTAGCAGGGGCATTTTCATCCACTCTGAATTCTGCTGTGTATTTGCTGTGCTGAAAGTCACCGTGGCTGCCTCTGTCTAAACCACTACACAGAAGTATTCCACTTAGCACATTTAAAATGAAACATTTTTCTCAATGTTTTATAATACTAGCTAGTTGTTTCTGATTGATGATATAAGGTACTACATCAGCATCTCTCTGCAGCATCCTCCATATAATCTGGTATATTTTTATGTAATGTATATAAAACAGATTTATATTTTATTTCTGCTCTCTGTATATTTTGCTATTTAAGCATGACTATACTATCCTTTAATGGTTTCTATAAAGGCATATAGCATCTTTTACCTTGACCTGTATTGTGGAGATTCTTTTATGCTACAGGACTGAGTAATTCTTTTAGAGAGACTATCCAGCAATTTGTGACCAGATACCATCAGGCACCTTTCTGAAAGACTTGCAGTGCAAAGAGAAATTTATTATGTGATTATAAGGAAAGGTAACAGGTAGGCTGACTGCTCCTGAATGAGTACTCTTTCCTTTCAACTAAGGAGAAAGCTTTGCAAGTTCAGGCCTGCACTGGAACTGCACACCCCACGTTCACTGCTGTCTGAGCCATGAACTAGAGAGCTTCCCTTTCAGTAGCTTTTTTTTTTTTCTTTATTTCTTTCAGGTCTTTCGAATAGCACTTGAGAGAGGGAAAGTAGCTGTTTTTGGACTAGGACTGGTATATTTTCTCTAAGAAGATACTGTACTGCAGGAAGCTGAAACTGTACTTTTCCCTCTTTAGCTCCTGCACTTATTTTGAGATACAGTGATGACTGTTTCAGTCATATCTTTCGATTATACCAGCCCCACACAAATGTTAAAATGCTCAGAAATGTGTTTCACTTTGGATGGGCAATCCAGAATTTTCACATTTGCTGTACTCATCTGGGAAATGAAGGTCTTGTAGAGAAACCAGAGGGTAAGCTATCAGATTTGGACCCCAGAACAAGCCTTTTCTCTAGAATAAGAATTTGTCTTGGCTCAGACAAGATGCAGACAGGATAGAGGAGCCAGGAATAACTCCTTGATTATGGGAGGTAACCCCTCTGGTCTGATCTGACTGCCATTAATGGTCCAGCTGCCCAGCAGAGCAGAAGGAATATAGCTGGACTATGTGATACCACAGCCTGGCGAATAAAGTATGTTAAGATGCAGAGTGTATGTTACCCTGGGGGGATTGTTGTACAAGTGCTGCTTCTGTCACAGCTTTTGGAAAAATAGTACTGTATTGTACCATGTGCAGGAGTCTCTGTATAGTACTATATTGTACCATGTACACATACCGTGAGAGCTTGCAAGGTATATATAGTACGACATAGATACATAGATTCAAGTATTTTTATCTGAAACATGACCTAAATTGTAATACACTTTAGGGACTGTTTTGGTTAAATATTATTCCACCAATAAATGCCCATTATTCAAAACTAAGCCTTTTCAGAATAGGATTATTTTCAATGTATTTCCAGTCAAAAGACTTTTTACTGCTCATTTCATCTTCTTCTCAGTTTGACATCTCTGAAAGGAAAATTCCCGTTAGCTAACTTGTCCAAGCTTGCATAGAAAATCAATGAAAATGTTTGAAAAAAGGTTTCTTTACCTTTATTGTACATGCAAGATGGCATACTTACTTTTGCATTCTTTCTTCTAACTGAAATAGTCTTTCTAATACCTGTTATGATGAAAGTTGATGGCACTGATTGTGTTGGGGAAAGTTGTAGAATTTGGCTTTGCTGCAGCTATGTTTTCACCCAAATGTATTACTCAAATATGATTAATTTTACATTATCTGATTAAGGATATATGTCATCCAGCCTTGTACTTCCATATGTGAAATCACCTTCAAGTATGTTTGGCATATAAATTATGAAAAACTATTATCACAAGAGTCTCTAGTGTGAATAGGAAATATAGCATATTCTCAAAGTAAGATACAAATTCATATGTTCAGATAAATATGTTAAATTCCATTTTTGTCAGCATGTAGATGAACATAATAAAAAGGATATATTTATTCCCAAGTGGTGAAATCCAACATTTCAGAAAGCAGAGAGGAAGGGAAGAATATATCTTTCGTCACCATGTTGCTCTTGTGTCCTTACCCCCTATCCTCTCTATTCCTCGTCTCTCCTAATTCTTTCAAACTGGCAGTAAGGACTCAAGTAGTAGCAGACTTTTATTTTTTCAGAAGAAGAAATATGTGTTATAAACTAAAGCTTTCTCGACTGAGATAATCAAAATCCATGGATGCCGCACCTGAGTAACTGAAAAATCAGTTTGGAGATACAGTATTTCTTAGGGTTTGTTTACCCTAAGACCTAGGGTTTGTTTACCTCTGCTTCACCAGAGGTTGTTATCTAAATAAGAAGCCCTTATGAAGAGGTTGGTTTGAAGCAATTATTGGCTTAGCTGTAATTTAAAATATATGAATTTAAGTTTCTTCATTTGCCTGTAAATAGTTTGTGAGGCTAACAATATATTTAAAATATGTTATAAACCACATAGAGATATGAATGTTGGTTTTGAAAAGACAGCTCATAAATCAAAGCTGGATTAATAGGACACCTCAGGCATTCATTTCACTGAAACATCGCATATTGCTCTGAATTTTTGTCATGCATCCTTTTAAAATCGGCTGAACCACATCTCAGTCTGTGTAAACTGGTGTCAGCATTCACTTGCCCTTTTTGAACTGATAGAAATTTATTGTGAGCAAAAAAGGATCCATTATTAACAATTCCTACTGAAGCTGTTTAAATGTTTTAGAAGCGCATTTAAAATGTGGCTATCCTCCTTATTCTTATGACATTGATTGAATAGATAGTGACATTTTTGGCTAAACATGGAACATTTTTTAGTTTCAGCTAAAACAGCGTAAGTATTCTTTGAAAGGGACATTAGGGAGAAATATTATTTCTCCTTTTTAGGAAACAAATCACATCATTTTGATGAAGAAACCTAGTATTTTCATATTTTAAGCAGGGTCTTAGTATTGAGGAGCTGGGGAAATAGAAGAGAGGGTCAATGTGAGGTCAAAGAGCTATTTTGTTATCTATGTGAAGGACACCTGTCTTTGGCTGACTTGCAAGCTTCTGAAAAAACGTTGCTTGCACATGCTAAATATGTACTTGTGAGTGTCTGCCAATGTATTCTCTGACAATGCCATCTGCAATGAGCATGTGGCAGCACAAGGAGACGCTTCGTGGTTTTCAGGGTCCATTGAGGTTATGGGCATAGAAACCAGAAAAAAGACGACTCCCTCCTGCGCGTGTAACAATGTGCTTGCTGTTGCCCAGTGACATTGGTAGAAAAAGAAGTTGTAGCATATGCACACATCCAAAGGTATCCACATCTGGGTACATAGCTTTAAAACGTAAATGTCTCTTATCCCAACAACAACTATTCTGGTAGGAAAACACGTTTATGGTGTTGACTACAGCTCCCTTACCTAACTCAGAACATTGTAAGAAGCTTTGTCTTTTCACTGCTGTACTTGTGGTCCTGATTCAGAAACTGCTATGGTCAAATAGAGCATTTCTGTTGATGTCTCAGAAGTCTTATGTCAAGTTATAAGCTAGGAGGAAAATTACTGGATCTAGTAATTTTCACAACTTTTTCTCTGATTAATAAGAACAACAGGCTGCTAACTTAATGAGATAATGATATGTAGCTTTTACATAAAAAATATTTCAAGAAATGAATCAATATTTGTAGTAAATATTGTGATACAAGGTATGCTATTTATTTTAGACATATATCTTTCATGATATTGCCTTTTTATTGCTGTTTTAGTTCTTTTAGCAAATGTCAACTATGTACAACCTAAAGTAATTATAGGGAGAACGATAGCATATTTTCTAGCAGTGGAAATGCCAAAAATGTGATACCTTCTAATCATTTTTCCCTCAGTTAAATGCTATTATTTTAGCGAGACGTGCTGGCACTTTCTTGTGGCTGAAAGCTAGTTTGTACTGTAGTGCAGTTAGGATAGGGCATGATACTGGTTCCATGGTGCTGAAAAATGATGCTGTGAGTTTTCAGTCATAAGCCTGCAATAAGCATAGATAATACATTAGTTTTTTTTTTCATTTTCACAATATTATAATTCATAAGCAAAAGAGAGAGACTGTTAGGCATTATGTTAATCTGTCTTTTAGAATTCTCATAGAATTTCTGTAATGACACCAAGCTGACTATGTGACCAGTTTAACTGGCTGCATTGCTGTTTAACTGTTATGGGTCTCACCCAAAGCCAGGGCCCATATCCAAACCTATGCTAGAACTTAAACAAATAAATGTTAGACAAAAGAAAACAGTATTATTCCTGTTTTACATGAAGAGAAAAGAAGCACGGAGAAATTGAGCAACTTTCCAAAGTCACACAGGAACTTTGTGAAAAAGGTATGAAACAAAGCTAAATCTTGTGAAGATTATGTGGAACAACTTAACCAAAAATATAATTTTTTCCTGCAGCACACTGTTGTGGGTTTCTACTTTTCTTTCTTCCAAACTAATCTTTTCATGTTGTTTTTGAGGTCTGTCATGAAAATGGGTTGATTCTGAGTCATTTTAGACTTTCAATATGTCCCTGTTTTTAGCTTAATGCTCTAAAGAAAATAAAAATTAACACAAAATCTAATCTGTTAAAGAACTGATGGTTAAAATAGTGGTAAAGTTAAATCACATATATGCCGACTTGGGATTTAAGTGGCAACTTAAAATAATATGATCCTATTTTCTGTGAATACATGCTAGCAACAGGAGATCATACAAAATTAATTTTAATACAGACTGTGGTGGACCTGCTGGAAAGCAGCTCTGCAGGGAAGGACCTGGGAGTGCTGGTGGACAACAAGTTAAGCATGAGCCAGCAGTGTGCCCTGGTGGCCAAGAAGGCCAATGGTCTCCTGGGCTGCATCAGGCAGAATGTTGCCAGCAGGTGGAGGGAGGTGATCCTGCCCCTCTCCTCAGCCCTGGGGAGGCCTCACCTGGAGTCCTGTGTCCAATTCTGGGCTCCCCAGGACAAGAGAGACATGGCACTACTGGAGAGAGTCCAGCGGAGGGCTACTAAGACGATGAGGGGACTGGAGCATCTCTCCTATGAAGAAAGGCTGAGGGAGATGGGCCTGTTCAGCCTGGAGAAGAGAAGACTGAGAGGCGATCTCATCAACGTGTACAAGTATCTGAAGGGAGGGTGTCAAGAGGATGAGGCCAGTCTCTTCTCCGTGGTGCCCAGTGACAGGATAGGAGGCAACGGGCAGAAACTGAACCACAGGCAGTTCCGTGTGAACGTGAGGAAAAACTTCTTTCCTGTGAGGGTGACAGAGCATTGGAACAGGTTGCCCAGAGAGGTAGTGGAGTCTCCTTCCCTGGAGATATTCAAAACCCGTTTGGATGCGATCCTGAGAAATATGCTCTAGAGGACGCTGCTTGAGCAGGGAGGTTGGACTAGATGATCTCCAGAGGTCCCTTCCAACCTCAGCTGCTCTGTGATTCTGTGATTCTGTAATAACAGTCAGCTCATTGTCCCATTGAAAAGCTAAATTATGAACTGATATTTACCTAGAGGTAAAAATCTTTAAAAATAATAGAAAATTATTTGCTAATTGGAAAAAAAAATACTTATAAAACTGTGGTCTTTTTTTTTTTGTACAGAATGTATCACTTTAAGTTTATAATTCTACAATATAAATAATTTTCTCAAAAATTAACAGTGATTCATTCTATTATACTATTACACATGTACATGATGTTATGAAATGAAATTGAAAAAAGTGTCTATCCAAAATATGCAGACCTGCAATTTCAAGATCTTAGCAACTGCTGCTAAATCTCTGCAGCAGTAAAAGTACCAGTTATTGGATCAGGAATTTAAAATGATGCCTGTCCTGCCAGAAAAGAGAGCTATCATTTAAATGATCTGACTCTATCTGACATTCCTAGATCCAGTCTTTTCTTTCTGAAGTGGTCACAGACCAATGACCAGAGCATTAGAAAGCAACATATGCAACCCAAGCATGAAATACAGATATGCTCTGTACATTCTTCCTCTCTCCAGGTCATATATATTGTTTGGTACATCTCATCTCTCCTCCAAAACTCTAAACTCAATTCAGTTTTTGCTTAAATTTTCCTACTACTATCTACTCCACCTATAGAAACTTAGTATCTTTTTTTTTTTTTCAGCCTGAACTTTCATTCACGGTAGTTCAGTTCTGTTATCAATTTTTTTCCTTTAGTTTGAGGCAGCACTGTGTCCTTTAATTCATTCTCCTCTTCCCTTCCACTTATATGCTGGACTTTCACCTGCAATATCTACAATTCTTTTTTGTCTTTTCACATCATGGTCTTTTTAGTTAACCAAATAGTACTTCAGCATCTCCTATGCTTCTATACTTCCATCATGCTCACTTCCTGCAAAATTCATGAAGATACAAGATTTCTCTGTTTTCAAGGCCCATGAAAATCTGTTGAAAGATTTACATTAATTTACAGTGCCTTTGGATGGAGCCCATATTAATATTACACGTACAAAAATATGTTGCCTAGTGATAATCTGAGCTGAGACTTCTCAGCTGTAAAGGAGCTATCTACTCCTTCACATGCTAACATTTCTCATCACTTCAAAGGATCAGGGCTTTGCTCTTATGGGTTGCATATATTGCCAATGAAACACATATCTGGCATGATATCAGGTGGTACTAGCAAAGTTTTTAGCACTTTCAATTCAGAGAAAATCTGACTTCACTTCATTCACATTTGTGAACATTCTGGAAGGAATAGATACCTATTAATGATCTTGTCTTTCTCATTTAGAGATCATGTGGAGACCTACATAGCCATTCTTAGTTACAGTCACAAGGATCAAACAGAAAGGCAAAATTTCATCACTGTATATTTTAATCAGATGAAAAATCATTTTGATGTTATCAGCAGTTTCTCCCAAATAACCCCATTATTTTTGATTAAGGATAAATTATATTTTTCCACACAAAATGTAAAGTGTAAATAACAAGAATCTTAATAAACTTTTCAGCTTAAACTACTCAATTTATTCAGATAGCAAACATCTAATGAGGTTAAACTGTGTGCTGCAGCATAGCAATGAAAAACTTTTTTTTTCCTTCTCTGACCATTTAAATCATCTGATCACCTCTCCTACATTTCCAGGTGATAGCTGATATCACCCCTTTTCTTTCTTTTCTTCCTTCTATTACGATTGCTATAGGATGATGAAGCATTTCCTTCTAGCCAGGAGAGAAAGAAAGCTGAATAGCAAACTGAAAGAGAATTGAGACAAGGATAAAGGACAGTTATTAAATTTGTGAACTCTATCAGTGGACAAGAAAATAAACTGTATGACTGACTAGAAGTGTATTGGAGTATGACATTTCATTTTTATGTAGGTTTCAGTGTGATAAAGGCAACATATTGAAGAACACTGCAATTCCACAAAAGCAGTTAGTACATTCATTGAATATCAACTTGGCTAAAACGCTTCTCTTTTGTTGCTACCTCATGTTTTTATATGGGACAATATAGTTCAGAGGCTCATGACTGAGCATCAGCCTTTCCACTTCTATAGAAAGTTTATTATAAGTTACCTTTTTATTCCTCACAGGAACATAATCTCTAGCTGACATTTTATTTTTCTCCTTTCATTTTTTATGGCTCTATTCATTTAGCAGTTTTGAGACTACATGCATCTGAGCAAAATAAAAAGAACAGAAATGCAAAAAAGGCGTGAGTGGTAAATTGAACATTAGGGGTATTTTGAATATGCACTGAAATAAAAAGCAAAGGACTAAAATGAAGTGCATTTGAGTGTGAAGAGAATGTAGAATTGGGTGCAAAGTCAGAAATAGAATTTTAGGACACAATCAGGCACCAACACCATCTGTTTAGGAAAGACAAAAGAAAGAAAGAGATACAATCATTGGTCAGACAAGAGCATGGCAAAATTACTTGAAGTCCTAGACTGAGCCAGGATAACCCAGACTGCCTCCAGTAAAGCCACGTTCCAGATTTTGGCAAGTCCTTGCTAGAGCTAGGCTTCCCAAATCTGTCTTGGATTCAGGACGTGGGAAACCTAATTGTCCCAGTGTTGCAACCAGTGAATTTATCTGCCTGATTGTGAAAACAAGTATTATTATTAAATATTCATGAATGGCTATCTTTCTGTGAAGAATAGTTTATCCTCTTTTATACTAAAACTTTCAATGGTAATAATTACATCAAAATGAATGAAGTTTTGGTCAAAACTCACTGACATATGGATAAATGTCAAATGATACCTTGTATATTCTGGTTTCCTGAAAAGGCATTTGAAAATTTTTTTTAAAAATGATTCATCCTTACAGTACTGAGCAGGTTTAGCTGTGAATAAAAAGTGTGGCTCACTGTACCTTACTCTATTATAAAAGCAACATTGTGCTTCGAAACATACTTCAAACGTAGTTGCATAGGGTGCACCTATGTTACTGACTGGTACTGTACAAAGAGGGAAGAACCAAGGTTTGATTTTCTATGACAGTTATATAACCATATGTTCAGAGTACATCTTTACCAGCAATGAAATTTGCACCAACTGTTGGTATAGCAACACACTGTGCAGCTATACCTGATAGGCAATGCAAAGCATATTGTTGTACAGCCAACCCAGATTGCTTAGCTGTCATTGCTAATAGGCCGTGCATTTGTAGAGAGCAAACTGCTGGAAGGGCTTGCATCTACATTGCAAGTGATAATGTCTAGATGGTGCTCTAAAGCACAGTTTTAGTCTTGGCTCAGCCATGGAGGAAATCATACTGAGTACACAGTTGAATTCTCGAATGCACAACACATGAATCCAGGTATAGATACAAAGCAAATCTGCATCTAAAAAGTGCCATTCCAAAGCACTAAACCATCAGTGTAGATGTACCTGCAGTGGCCTATCAACAGTATTTTTTTTTTGTGGTCATATTATCATGAAAGAATGTAATTTCTTCTCTGCTGAGTGAGAGACTGGATACTTTTATAGTTCCAGGTAATTCAGCTCTCACGCTCCCTCCAGCTTCTCCTCTCCTCACCAACCACATGCATGTGCATCACTTTGTTTCCGGGTTCCTTTCAGAACAAATCAGCTAGCTCCCTTTTAGATAAAGGTCTTTTTTGATGGAAGTTCTCTCTAGGGATCATTCCTGGTGGGCACTTTGAACTGAATCACATAAGCTTGACTCTTTGCACTCCGCAGTCCTTCAACATAATATGTGACTTTCTTACGCTATTAGTTACTCCTTCTAATACCCTCAGGTAATATACATCTTCTTTAATATAGCCCTGACATTATTGGAAATCAATATAAAATAAAAATATGTTTCAATCACAGAGGGAGACCATATGGGGTTTGGAAGAGACCCTGGCAAAGCGTTACACAGCGTGGAGATAGCTTGTCCAATCTAGTAAAGGTTAGCCCTGGGCAATGTGGAGATGAGCCTGTCTGTACCACTTGTCCTGGGGACCAGAGATCATCCCCCAGGGTGGATGTTTGCACAGTGAGACTTACCCATCAACGTGATCTAGGAGGAAAACCAATAATCTATCCTATACAGTTTATAAACTCTGCAAGAACTATGATGTGCCTTTGTTTAACAAAGATTTTTTTAGCAAATAATGCATCCATAAATTAAAATGCCACTGTGTTTCATTAGGTAGCTTACTTACTTTCGTTCAGATTTCTTTATTTATGTACAGACCTATATACAGACTTAAATTCTCTGGACTTTTTTCAGCTTTTCAGCCCAATTTAAAAATGCCACAGAAGAATAGCCCTTTTTATTTGTACTGCATCCCACTGCATCCAATGGATTCTCTTCTTTTATCCCCATTCTTGGTCTTGCTCAGAGTTGAACCTAACTCAGAACTTTTATTTGTTTTTTGTGCACCTCCACTTGTTTCTAGCATGAATTAGCAATAACAATTCAATCCAGTGCAACCCTGCTGTGCTGATCTATATACAAGGAGGAACGTGTCTCTCTGAGCTTCTTCTTCCAATTACAATTAATCTATGTTTTTTTCCACTAGGATGAAGTGCATTGCTGCACTGCCCCCAGGCAAAAGATGTAGCCTGTAACTGAGAATCACACTCGTGTTTTATCCTACCATACTTGAAAAAAACAAATCAATACATAGGGGAGCTTAATCGCTCAGAGGATCTTCTTACCCAATTAGGGGAGTAAATGGAATACCTTAAATTCGTTACCATTAAGAACAAGCATAAGCACGCCATTATGGTTTGTTAAATTAATCTCTGTATTGAGCTCAGCAACCTACATTGAACCTCTTGTCTTAATTAAGATATATCAAGAGAAGAAAAACCCTTCTGCATTCCTCATAATTTGTTTCTGTGGTAGCTTGTACCATTGTTCTAATTTATATAAATTTTCATATATGTCTCCCCATTGTCTTGGACTGTTGTGTAAACTGTTACACTTTGGCATACAGTTGAAACATTCCTTTGTTTTTATTTTTGTTATGCAGTATTGATAGGTTAACCGAAAGGGGTTTAATTCCAGACAGTGGGGACAGTGGGTCTTGTGTGTTTAGAAGACATCAGCGTCAATGGTCATGCTTTTTTAATTTTTTTCTTTTTTGGTTGTGATAACCATCACAGTGGGATAAGTGCTTAAGCCACCAGCTAGAGCATCCCGTCTGAGCTCTTCGTGAAGCATCAACAGAAATATCTGCATTGTGGATTCAAAGCATCTCATTCCTCTGGATGCATATGGTATGATACCATTTCTCATTCACTCAAATAAAGATAGAAGAAATAGCTTTTGTTTGTGCAATTTCATTAGAATTCTGTAAAATCTACACAAAAAAATCATAGACAGAACTATATGATAGACTCAACTATATGTTGACTACTGCAGTCATTATGTTTTACAAGTAGAATAGGTTACAGTATAAAGCAAGGTTTTCTTTTCATGGTTAGCACTCCTGAGAAGATTAGCATAATGTAGCCTGTTTTTACGTGCTATATTTAGATTTTTAGAGGAGAATAGCAGAGGAAGAAAACCATAACAACAAACACGATGAGTTTGGCATTTGCAAATCAAACATTCATAAAATTAACTGAACTTTGCAATTTTCCATATGTGCCACAAAAACTTTTACTTAAAGAAAACTTGGAATGAAGTTAGATTTATCATTACTAAAACTGTGGAATGAACCAGATAAAGTTACTGAAATTAATTAATGAAAATAAGTGATGATTCTAGTAGATTTTTTGGCCAGATTTAATTTCATATAATGAGACATAATTCCACCAGGCACTGAATTGTCTGATTTTAATAGTTTGTTCTTCAAAAAGCAGTCCCTGTG
Organism: Struthio camelus; assembly: GCF_040807025.1. Lineage (NCBI taxonomy): Eukaryota > Metazoa > Chordata > Aves > Struthioniformes > Struthionidae > Struthio > Struthio camelus. The sequence goes on along the minus strand of NC_090946.1, from coordinate 52,062,958 downwards.
AACATTTAATTAATCCTATTATATAAATATTTTTTTTTAATATTTATGAAAAAGCAGGTTATTTTTATAGTGCAATAGGCCTTGCATGTTAAATATACTTGGGGAAAATTTCCGAAATAGTTCATATGTAATATACACGTGGCTGTATTTTGAAACTTTCACTTGAATTACCTGAAGGAATCTGAGTATTTTCACCATACAGTATTTTGAAATTTCATGCTAAGTGTGTATCAGAAGTGTAGCTACTCAGTCCTAAAACCACAGCTGAATTTGTGAATTTAAATATGTGCACATTTCTCAACTACTACGATAGTAGCATAACAGGTAGAGACAGTTTTCTTCTTAGATATCCACCAGCTCCTTGAAAATTTTCCAGTTCAAGCTTAGAGCTCGTCAAAAATTTTCTAGACAAAAATTAGGATTCAATACAACTAGATTTTCACATGAAAATTATGTTAGCAATTCTGATAGGAAAATACTGAAGCTTAGTTTATAGTTTATGATGATGATATTGCTGAAAGAAAACATAAAAGCTAAAAATGTCAAATATTTATTATATGTACTAGGTATATACATATTTATACTTATATTAACTTATGTATATAAGCATTTAGGACACTATATGTGGGATGAATGATTTTGGACAGTTGGACATTTTATCACCATATAGGAAAGAATTACATATTAAAACATCAGCATTTAACATATAAAGGGAAATCCACATTTGCAGCAGGCTCTAGTATAGCATTTTTCTGTACCTGAGAAATATCTACATTAAAGCAAAGAAGCAATCAGTGCAGATAGGATATACTCACAATAGCAACGACTGCTAGACATGAAGGTAAAAGTCCTTTTTCTGACCAATCTTGGCAAAACCTGATCTTCGGCATCTAAACAGATTTTGCTAGCATTTAGCCATTAAGGATAATGTTAAATGGTGGATAAAAACATGCACATAGCAATTTGATACCGCTGTGCAGTATCTGATAGGTGAACCAGATGCTGTCTGATGTTCTAGCTAAAACATTTCTTTACTCCTTCCTTTCTTTTATAATTTTAATCAGTTTTAATGCACTTTACAGTGTTAATGAGTCATGGCTAAAATATAAACATGTTCTCAATAATAGGAAGTTTACAAAAAAGGGAAAGAAAAAGAAAGCTCTGATAGAGAGATAGAGACATGAAGTCAGTGCTAGATGATACAGGGATAAGGCTATATAACGCTATAAGCTAAAAGGATAAGACAGAAAACAGAACTAAACAGAAGGGTATAGCAATAGGGATGCAGAATAAAGCACTATCACTTTTTCCTCATTTCCTTTCTTTTCTAATTAAACTAATAACTTAAGGAAACTAAGATTACATCAGGTAGAAATTTGTTGCAAGTTCTGTGCTTGAAATATTCATGATCTAAACATAGTTGATTTCCTTTTGGAGATTTTGAGGCTTGCAGTGATGGGAAGGAGAAGAAAGAATCACAGCAGGAGGGAGGGAGGGAAGAGGGAACAGCAAAAACCATAAAACTAACTTCTTTCAAAATGGAGCTTGATCAGTGGAGTATATGATGTAGTTATCTGCTCTAGCACTGGCAAGGGAATTATCTCAATGACCAACAAAGTCCCTTTATGATCCAATGTTCTGCAATATCTATCATTTTAAGTTTCTTCAGGGATCGCTCCAGTTTCAAGAAGATACTTGTAACTGAACCCTAAGGTGATAAATATATTTAGTTATGAAAGGAGATTGTACCTCCTTATACAGGCCAAATTGCTTCCAGAATGCTAAGGTTGGAAATTTGCATCCCAAATGATGGATTTGTTGCACAATTAGTATGACTATTTGTGGGGTTTTTTGTTATTATTTTATATTATTTTCACAGCTACTATCCAAAGCCCTCTTAGCTTTTACCAACTGCAACATACTGGAGAATGTTTCAGTCATGGACCTAAACCTTAATAAGGTTACTTTCTCTGAGATTAAAAATAAATCAGGGTATGCTTAGCATCAGGGCACACCTAATAGCTTTTCAAGCTGTTTCTTTAGTATGAACTCTACTTGGATAGTGGCTCATACAGCTTGGAGAAAAGCCTGAGAAGTAGCAATGGGAATTTGGAAATAGAAAGTGTTTATCTGTTTTGGATCTAGGTCTTCCTGGCATCTCTGTCTTGGGGAATCCAGTTGTCTGTCTCATCGTTATCTGGAACTGACCATGAAACATTTTTTATTGTCCTTAGATTGTTATGTAGAGTCTGCAGCCAACAGAGCTGTCATGGAAGCAGATATTTAAAATTGGTAAGCTAGGGATGAGTGGCAAGAGGCATGACAGAAACACAGTCTTTTCTCTAAGACTGAAGCAGATATAAACCTAGAAATATTTGACTAAGATATGAATAACAGTTTGTCCTCAGATAAACAGAAAACCCCCTTTAAGCCCTCTTTTTTATTATTGTTTTGTTGCTGTTATTAGCTAAGTTGCAGGTAGAGCTTAAATCATCGTGTACTTTTCATTTCAGAAGATCACTACTACTTTATAACAAATCATACATGCATTTTGTAGGAGTGAACTCGTATAACAAAGGATACATTAATAGTGTTTTTCAGTTTCATTTCAAAGTTGAGAGCTACATATGACTTAGGCTAAATCTGCCCTTGATGCTAAGTGATGTTACGTATAAATTAGTCCCACCACTTTTAATTTTTACCATATCTAATTAATGTAGTATCACTGCCTTTTTTTATGTCATACTTATTGTAGTCATTGGACAGTGACACTAACACTGTTAAAGATGTTATGGAAATAAAAATCATAGAAATGAAGAAGGAACTATTTAGATTACTTAAACTATTCTATTTCTGAACTGGACTTAAATAGTTTTAGATATGCTTGCAATATTAAATATGCAGCACTAGAGTTGAGATAAAATAGAATCACATGGGACCCTGATGAAAATCATATTTTAGAAAGCAGGCTTATTATCTTCAGGGAGTGGGAGGCAAACACTGAAAAGCATCTTTGCAAGTAGTTTGCATTAGACTTATATAGTATCAGGTCTTCTGTTCTTTTTGAGATGCTTTTCATCAAATCTCTTTTTAGAAAAGAAAGTACAGCCTTTTAAGATATGAGAAGAAAAATAAATAGTTGGAAATGAAGATAGGAAAGACACAATAGCCAAATAAGTGTTGGTAGATAACAACTATTTATGGGTTTCTCAAGACTATGGAGTCTTTTGAGGCTGTCTTGCCGTTATTGAAAGCAATGTTTATGCTTGAATTTGCAATGTCAAGTTCCAATCGACAGTAACTTTTTTGAGAACCCTAGTTAGGTACTTCAGTTAGGTGATTAGATGATGCACTGAAATACCTAACTAGGATTCAGTCTTCCCCTATTCTCATGCCATTAAGTATGTCAGTAAAATTCAACAATGCAGACTTTGCCTGAACTTAAATAATTGTCATCTACATGTTGTCAGTTATCTCTAGTTTTCATTTTGTTCTTTATAAGTCACTCCGCAGATAATTTTGAAGTTCAATATTTTCTTAAAGAGTGTGTGTTTTTTTTTATTTACTAGTGAGAAAATGTTAAGATTAAAAAGACTGAATATAGAATACTGAACACAGCTATAATAGCTGTAAAAATTGACCTTTTCTGTAAAAAAACAGGGCTTTTTTGGTTGAAGCTTTAATTTGAGGTATTTTCTTGGGGTGGGACATAAATTGAAAGCTTTTGAAAAGATTTATAATTATTTATAATACTGAAGTGGCTAAAAAAAAGATTTCATTTAATATAGGTAATTTATGATCACTTTCTGTCTGAAGATAAAAAATATTTCTTTTACTATGGGTAATACACATATTTTTCCTCTCCAAAATGCACACCTCTATTGAAATTCTGATAAACATTGCCACTATATACTAAGTATAAGCTATAGGATTATATCTCTAGGTGATCAATGCTCTGATAGTTCAGATGAAAGGATAAGATATTGTAACAGTAATGAATTACATTCATTCAAATGTATATAAGGAGGGATCGCAAAGCATGGCCTGGGTGCTACCGATGCTAAAAAGCAATAATTGTTACCCCTCTCACACCCGCCAATTATCCATCTATTGTCTTTTCTTCAGAGGGTACGGAGAGCCGCTGTTCCTCTGCCTGCTCCTGAGCAGCAGAAGCTCCGGAGCCAGCAGCGGACGGCATGCAGCCGCCCGAGGAGAGGAGAAGGTGGAGCTGTAGCTGCCTCCTCCTGCACGGGCTCATGGCACTGGCAAAGCTGGGGCTGCTGTCACTGTTTTACATGCAACATCAGTGTCTGCAGGATACTGGTACCTGAACAAATCAAGTGTGAGAATCACTACTCTGATGCTCCAGTCATACATTTCTGTGTGAATCAGGATCTCCTGCTCACCGTCACTGCAGGATACAAAACAGAGAAAAGCCATAGAAATCATGATGGGAGGTTATACGCAGTGATACCACTCTCTCCATCGAGCAGTCACAGATGCCTTGCTAAAAGCTGATAATGAGTCCCATTTAAGAACAGGAATTGGGCTGAAAAATAGCTACTTCTAAACACAATAGTCTGACTGGAACAGTATTAAACAGTTCTCCAAAGAACTCAGAAAGATGCTTCAGTGATTTATTCACAAAACAGTCATGTACATGGCTATTGGTAAAGTCAGAGTCCAGAGGGAGAGCCCTATCAATGACCTGGAAAAGGGTTAATGTCTGTTGATGTTTTCCAGATGTATTGGATAGCCTTCTAAGAGGACAGTAACTTCACAGGGATTCTTGGCTGGGGCAGAGACAATTGAAAGGGGAAAATAAAGTTAAAAGGGGAATACTATTGTGTGATCTGAGTCACTTTTAAAAGAGAGACTATGAAGGAAGAAAGAAGACTAGGTGTGGGTGGAGAGAGAGGGGATGTAAAAGGAATTTTGCCATTTACCTATGAGAAGAGGGAGAATGGGTAGAGTTATGCACAGAGATGTGCTGAGCAGGAGCAGATGAGGATGCAGAAATGGCAACATTACTGAGTCACTAAAACAAATGGGTAATAAGTGTTCTATTTATTTATTTTTTCCTGGGGATTAATATCTCCTTTGCAGAGGACAGAAACCTGTAGAGAATTTTTGCTTACTTCTCTACCGTAACTCACTTTTTATTTACATTTATCTACAAAGGCATATTCTTGTTCTTTAATCTTTTTGTCTTTAATTTCTACTCCTAGCTATGCTTTATGTTTTACCAAACCTAAATGCTTTTATGGCATCACCAGTCTGTCATCTATATATTTCCACAAGGAGGCTAAACACCGAGGAATGGGATAGTATATGCTAGTTCAGTTCTATCTAGACTGTATTTCTTCTCAAGTTAGCATAGACATAGGTTCCTCACCTCTGGGACTTTTATTTAGGAGTCTTTTTAAATTCACTTCTATCTGGGCTTACATGAGAGAAAAGGCATACTATAGTGGATTACTCCTACTCTGAATTTAGAAAAGAAGCATTACTGCACTTCTTAATTTGTGTAATAATATAAAGTTACAGAACATGGAGATTTTTTTTTTAAAAAGTAAGAATAGAGCAGTAACTGATTTTCTGAACTTATATGTCTCTTCCACAAGATTTACCTAGGGGGAGAGGGCACTGAAGCCTGTGACAAATGATCTTGCAAAAATTATGACATATGGAAAAATCCTATGTCACAATTCTCTATCTGTTCATTTTTTAAAAGCATCTATTTTGAGAGATTTGGGGTTGGAGGGCTAGGTATGTTTCTTATTCTTGAAGGGGCTGTTGGCTTTCAGAAATCTGGTAAACGCAGAGTGACTGAACAGGATGTATGACTGATGAAGAGTGCTGTGCAATGTTTTGAGAAGTATAGCAGTGCATGGAGGTATTTTGGGAACTTACAGGATATCAAGGAAGTCTGCATTATACAGTATTTCCTGTGGAGGGGGATCTCACATCACTTAAAAGGTTCCATTATTTTTTTCCGGTCATTACCATATATGAAACACTCTAACTAGGGCAATATAGGAATGAGATGGCCCAGATTCCAGCTACTGCTCTGTGATTAGTACATTGATGTGAGGTACTTAATACCAGCATTTCTTATACTTGAAGGTAGAACATCTTCCCTAAAAAAAGGCTCTTGCATTATGTGCCACCCCTTTTTGCCATTATGCAGTGCTCACTTTTAGTTCCAAGACACATAGTATACATCCATTAGTATTGAAACCTAAGCTAAAACTAGGTGGGATAGAAGGGAAATGCTGCTGCTGCCTTCCATTGCAAGTGATGCATTCTCTCTTCAGGCAGCCATTTATCCATAAAGGTAATGATTTCATGGCTCTTCAATGCTCCTGTTAGATTGATGTTCACAAAATTTCTTCTCATCTTAACATTCTGAGCCACATAACATCATTATCAAAGATACATTCCTACATCTTTAATAGAAAGCATCCACGAGAACAAAGTACATGTTCAGTAATCCCACCTGTTTTTTGCTTTGAAACAATTTCCTAGGTGCGCTGAAAATCTATTCTGAATAAACATTGCCTTCTGAGTAATTCAGTAGCTTTTTTTTTTCAGTTTTATCGAGTGGCCAGAACCATATGACAGAAATTTTGTATCAGACGCCAGACAGAAAGCATCACAGATGTGATATAATTAGCTCACATGTGTGCTTTAATTAGCCCATAATTTCATTAACTTATCACATGAGGAAAATTTTATGGTACTAACTCACCTAGATCAATAGTTCTCTGGTATGAATATGTTTGTAGCATTGCCAGCCTCTGCATCCCAAAATTTTAGCTTGGCCCTGTCACAATGAATGGGAGTCATCAAATGACTTTTATAATGGTTACTGATATGTAGAATAGCAGTGGCCCTTGACAATACCAGACATTTTCTCTCTTATGGGGATACCCTCTCCTAATTCCAAGAATTATGATTCCACAGAGAATCAAAAAAATGCTACACAAGTATCCTGACTTAAGGTTTCAACAGAAGTCTTACAGAAGTCTTTCTGCTCTTGAAATTTAGTTCCTAGGTGGCGATTAATAATAATTCTGAGTCAGAGTTTGTAAGATGAATTTGTAGAATGGCTAGAAGTTAACAAATAGGATATGGAAGAGTTCATATAGGGAACAGAAGTATATGTGTTTGGTTCTGGGAAACATCAGTATTGATACCAGTCTGAACCAGAATCCCTTAGACAGCGCTAAGATTTGATCTTAGTTCCTGTGTACCTGAACAGGGGAAAGGGTTGATCAGCCTTTTCTTTTTTTGGGGGGGGAGCATGTACAGAGGAAATGGAATAAAGAAAAGTGCTATTGTTCTCAGGCATAGGTTGGTTCCTTGAAGGGGTATTGGACCTTCTCATCTGTGGGGGACAGGATAGCCGATCTGGCTTGTCAGAGTTCTTTAATATGGCTAGGAAGCAGTCTCGTTACTCTTCTAAACCCAGAAAAATCCTGAAGGCCAAGTAAAGAAGAGCAAGGACAGTATTGTAATGGAAAGTTAAAATATGGTTCAACTCACTGTACAGAAATGGGTCCACGTGGTTTTTTGTGTCCCACGGAGCAAGATGAATCTTTCCAGAGATTTAGTGCTCTAGGTTTTTCAGATACCTCAGACAGAATGAATTCATTTTTAAGGATGTTTTAAGGATGGTAGTGAGGCAATTTTTATTGTTCTTAAGTAGAACTGTAACATAAAATGAACTGCTAGCGTTCTTGTGATAGCAGTGACTAGAATTACTTGAAAAACTTGTGAACACTCATTTTCTTCTATTTTTCTGTCAGAAAACATCTTATTGTGGGAATAAAAAATTTCTTTGAAACTTACTGATTTTGATATTTTTAGAAAAACTTTGGAATGAAGAGGTGTAATGATGTTAAAATATATTTCAACATTTCAAAATAAAAACATTTCAGGATTTAATTTCAAATGTGACTTTAGAATCAGAAATTTATTATGAAAACAAAAATCAGCTTATAAAAATAAATGTGCTTTTAAAATATTATTTCACTAGAATTTTCAAAATTTAAGATGAAAACTAATTCAAGAAATAAAAAAAGAATATTATTGAAATTCTATTTTCTGAACAGTTTTTCCTCAAGTTTATAAGTCCTAACAGAATTCAATTCTACTAATAAAGACCACTTGTGTGGCCTTAAGCTTATGCTTTTTAATTTGGCCAGCTCTTTCACCTACACCGTTCCGTAGGTGAACAAGTTCTATAATTGCAAATTGCAAGGTCATAAATGCTAGATCTTTAAAGGACTTCCTCAGCTTAGTATTTTAAACCCTCTGATCCTTGTCCATAAAACTATGTAGGCATTTCTCAGCCTCTTTACTCCCCCAAAGCCTTCAAAGCTTCTTTTCAGCTGCTACTTAAACCTACAGCTACCTGAGTCTTGGTCTTAACCTTCTATGTAGAAACATTTGTAAAATCACTTTAGTGTTGAACCTGCTGTATAGCAAAACAGCTCCTCAGAGTTGTGAGATAAGCCAGCACTCAAGAGGATTCAAAATGGTTTCTCAAATTAGGTGGGAAAAATATGTATTGATATGATTTGATCACAGGGTTATGCTTAGAGCATTTTTTACTCTAATTACCAGTAGCTCCTTCATTAAGAGAAAAAGAGGAAAGCCATGGAAGAATAATGGATTGTCCACAAAAATAGTCTCTCAGGACATGGGTAAGCTAAAAGTAAATGTGAATGGGATACTTAGCAAGAGGAGGGAACAGTTAGATGATTTCAGTAGTTGCTGTTTGGCTAACAAAGTCATGAATACTGCCATCAAGCAGGCAGATGAGGGCAGCTCTAGAGGTACTCCTATTTACATGTGATAGCAGGGCAGCAGGTACATACTTGAACTGGCATTGAGAAAACTAGCTCAGGTAGTAAAATCAAAGTATCCTCATTAGTATCGACTAATACCTATGGAAAGGCATTTGCTTAGCACACAGCCAGCTTCTGAAGATGCTATACTACTACTACTACTACACATCTGTTTGTCCCTGCTTCTCCTTTGGGCTGCTATCCCTATAGCTCTGCTTGTGACTAGTGACGCAAGGTTATCTGGCTGAACAAGATCAGTTTACGCAAGATTAGTTTAAACAGAAGATTTGAGTTAATTTGTCTTATTTTACCTAAAGTAGGACCAGTGAGCACTCCACTGGCATGATGGTAACTTGTGCCAGAAGGCTACCAATGATCTGCTTCTAACGGTAATGTTTCAAACGTTCTCATCCTGACACGGAAGAGGAAGTCTGCTTATCATCTAATATACTTACATCTTGGCAGGAATACTTCGACCGGGAAGAGGCCAGCATTGGTTAAGCTAAATTGTTTCTGCTACTTCAGTTGTTTCTATATGGCACTGCATAGTACTGCATAGTGACTTTTGAGGTTGGGAACCTAGACTATTCACTGACACAGAGATTTTGGAAACCTTTATCATATATCTGAATAATGAATACAGTACGGAATTCAGCTGGCTTTGACAGAACAGCTTTTGCATATATAGTAGATATTTATCTGAACAGTCATAGTATGTATTGTATTTCTGTACTCATATGTTTGTCTTTATATATTTAGAAAAATATTTTAACCATATTTATGGATATACTTGTACCTGTATAATTAATATATATTCATCTAAATATATATAATTTTAAGATTCTGTGTTGTTACTGGAAAAGAACTTCATAAATACATCTTTCATCTGAGATCATCTTAAGCCTACTGCTACTATGGCTTCAACTTCAACAGGGAGTTTCATCAGCTCCCTGCATAATTTCTCCTTTTCTGTTGTCTCCTGCTAAATCTTAATTCACTTAAATACATAGTTATTTCAAAATGAATCAGAATCGTGTATAAATTCCACCATCTGCAGAAACTAAAGATGCTTTATAGAGCAGCTGAGGCCATTACAGACACACGCGTATGCTATAAGACCATGAGAACTAGTACTGTATGTGAAGTAATAGGCTCAGCAGCACAGTAAAGCATCCTTACTTTTGCAATTGAAGGAATTTGAATTCCTTCAGCAGTTTGTTGGCACAATTTATGACGGTTATTTATATTCATTGCAAGCCTGGGGGCAGAACGCAGCTTGAAAGGGGGGTTGCCAGTAAGAGTTTGAATCCTTAGAAAATGTAAGTAAAATGGAAAATATTACATTATTGTTTTTTTTAACTAGTTGAGCAGTAACTGCATTTAATAAATCTTCCTATACTGAAAATACGTTGCGCTACACTTGAAAAAACCTATGAAGATGAAAACGGTGATATATTAATTTTATTCTACTTTGAATCTATTTAGGTGGGAAAATAAAATTTTGGGAGTGAGAAAATTATTATTTTAGGAGAAAGGTACTGCAAGATGAATGAAGTCAAAATCAGACCTAGAGGTAAAAGCAAAGGCATGCCTGAGCCCTAGAAAATGCAGCATAACTGGTGATGAAAGATTTCTGGTAGGAAAAAAAAAATGAGGAAAAGGTTTCCATAGCAATGTATTATTATTACTTTCTCTTAAAGCAAACCCTCTCTAGAATGAGAACATCGCGTGTCACAAAAAGAAATGTAAACATATCATAAAGATTTGATTCTTTTATTACTTCATTTTATAAGATTTCAGAGCTATTAATGAACTAGGAGATGAGGCTTTAAGTGACTTGGCATATAGAGAAAATAAAATGTCGTAGTAAAATAAAGCAGATTCACACAGGTGCTCAGACAGTTAGCCGAACATCATAATGGCTACAAGCTTTGTTAATGAGACACAGAAGCCATTATTTTGCTTTATTGCATTCCTCTATCAACTGCAACAGTAGGAATGAAATTCAGATTTACCTGTGCACAACCCATATTTCAAAGCTGGCTGAAGGTCTACCTAATTCCTGATGAAATAAGTTCCTAGATTTGTGCTTTAAATGATATCGGTGTATAAATGGTGCATTCTGAACTATTATGATGCCATAGAATAGCCAGATCACATAGTTACATCTTACTTATTTGTCCTGCTTTTCTTTCTTCCCCAAGCATTTTACTAGCTAATACAGTGGGGTCAGATAAGGATTGTTTCTGTTCTTCAGTTTCCAAACTACAAAATGGAATAATTATACTTACTCACCATTCCACAGCACTACAGAGATCTAGAAATAAAACATTCATATATAAAATAGTGGAATATTATAATTTATTAATAAGCACAAGTTATATAATTTTACTTAAATAGGGAAATGCCTGCCTTTTATTTCCTGATTTTGGTAGGAATTTTTCTTCATTTAAATGTTTATTCAAGCACTAATTATGTCTTTAAAATGTAGTGCTCTGTGAGCTCACTTGCACAGGACTTCCATGACATATAATTTAAATAAATACACCATCTTGAAAGAGGGAGAAAAGAACTAAATTCTGCTCCTATGCCATCATAAATGTTTGCCACTCTGAGACAATAATTACTTTCAGCACAATAGTATCTACAGTTCATGCAAATTTTGCAATCTGCTTAATTTTTTCCCATATTCTGTGAATGGTACATGTTCATTCAATGAATTTGTCAGAAGTGGTAAGTTGAGAGAAACGATCCCACTGAAGTTAGTGGAATATAGGCCTTTGATTGTGCTACAGCAGGTCTTCGATTCAAAAATTTGTAGCAGCTAGAGCATAATACATAACTCTATTGTGTTTTATACTGAATTTATGTGGTACAAAGACAATAATAGAGAGTTATTCCTGCCTGTTTATTGTCTAAGCTTGGTCCAGTTCTCAGCATCTTTGAGATCTCTTTTAAAATAAGTAGCTCTACCACTCTATAAGACCTTATCAAAGACGGGAATCTTTGGCTTGCTTGTGAAAGTCCTGGTACTTTAAGAAAAATGTTTCACCTTAAGTCCAGAGGCTATAGGGCCTACTTTTTTTTTTTTTGTGACAACCCACTAGAGAAGCGAGAAAAAGAGTAAAAGCTGTTACTTTTAAATTTTCTTTCTCTTATAATCTACAGAGGTTGAGAAGTTGTACTAAGAAAACCTCCATCCCTGGAGGGGAAAATATTTTACAATGTTTCATTTGGCTATGAGATGTAATCTGATAAGATCAACTAATATTCTGAAAATTGGTAAATTGTCAAGAACAGCTGTTACTTCCTTTATATGAATGCACATGTATATTTGCAAAACAATTCACTAATGGATTAATATATTTTTCAGTGTAATAAGATAAAGTAAAACAAGCAAACAAACAAAAACAGCATCAAAATCGGTGTTTTTGTAAGTTAAAATTGGTGGAGAAAGAGGTTTGATAAAAACTGGTAGCTACTTAGATTTATTCAGAAACCAAAATCATAAATTTTTCTAAATATAACATAAACAATTCCAAATAAAGAGGAGAAATGTGTGTGTGAAAAATGTAAAAAATAAACAAAACTATGATTTACTTTAATTTTAATGTAAATCTTATATATATCAGTTCTCTTCAGAGCTATTTTGGGGTTTCATAGGGAACTATTATAAATTCAATTGTTGCTGTAGAGAATGGAAACTGATTCTTAGAATTCTAAAGCAAATTTTAACACTTTCTGTAATTCTGTTGAAATGAATGTGTTTGCATTGACACAAGATCAAAGAACATTTAACTCAGAGATCGTATAAAATATGTCTAAAATAAGACTGTGGACAGATTCTACTCAAGATGTAACTTCCAAGTGTTTGGTTCTTTTTTTTAACTATTTTTTAATATAAATTCTAATAAATATGTTTTTTTCTTCTTTCTTGGATTTAGCATTCAATGATGTTGGAGGGAGTAGTAAATTTTATGGTCTGTAGAATGCAGAGAATAGCTCTGCCATCTGATTGCCCCTATCCCTCCTGACAGTCTGGCTATCTGGGACAAAGAAACCCTCTCAGTGCTTGCATCTGGTAATATTAATTGCCAACTATTATTAGTGCTCTAGCTCCTCTGCTATTTTTTGTACTTGTGTGTACTGTCTTCTGTCTATTTTTGCTAGTATTCAACAGCTAACTCAAGCTCTGTGGAGCCTTCTTCTTCTGCAAGGAGGATGTTTCTTAGCCCTGTGGTGTGGAACACCATATTCCAATCTTCTGGAAGGTAAATTCCACTGCTGCTTAATAATAATTTATTGCCACCTGGTCTGTTCTGCAAATCCATGAAAGTATTTACTCTTGGTGATTGGGCAGTGTCCTTAAAATTCCTTTCTGATTATGATTCATATTTCCTTCTTCTGTGTTTATCATACTCCAGAGCACCTATTACAATGCTAATTAATTATAGTATCTTTTGTTTCAGCTTCAGCTAAATTTTAAAATGTGCATGCAGCCTGAGGCACTGTAAGTGTAATCTTTACCTTGAGCTCTCAGTTTTGTAACACTCTTTTCCATTCTCTGATTTTTAATATATGCATACAATAATATAAGGAAATGAGCAGATAGAGTAAGATTCTCGACCAGGGATTTCTGAATTGGTTGCTAATCACCATACAAAGCCTGTATAGTGAATGGAGAGAAATAAAAAACTTGTAGGAAAGATTTATACCATCTTGAAGTACCTTGTAAAAGAGTTCAAGGAATAATTTCCTAAAAATGTTTATTTTTCTTCGTTTACTGTCAGAGGCATTTACAGTAGTTCTCAGCTGTAGAGAACCAGATTTCCGACATCCAACATGAAGCAAAATGAATTCCAGTCATCATTTCTGCAGTATAAAGGAAGACACGGTTGAGCTCCTTCTGATGGTTCACTAGTTTTAACTTTTGTGAACAGCGTGTGTGCGATATTACCTGCTATTTTCTGTGGTTTCCTTACTGTATAACTCCTTAGAACATCAGTTTCAAGGATTACCCACCTAAGCCTTTCACAAGTATTACTTTTATATATTTGTAAAAAAGAAAGTTTTCAGGACTGCCTTCAGATCAGATCTTTTAATCACACTTAATTTACACGTTAAATACATTTGTTAAGTATTTTCAGAGTCATAGTCCCACCTGGAGCCATATGGAAGCTTTGCAAATTGGAGATCTATGCATTTAAACTTAATAAATATATTATTAGGTAAGAATAAACAAATATCTTATCGTGCAATTAAGAATGCTTAATAAAAAAAATCCTTTGAACTTCTCCTACATGCTTATTCACAACGACATACATTATTAAGAATGAATTCAGCTAAAACATATGCATTATAACAGTGCCATAAAATAAATCAGCTAAATATTAACATTTAGCAATAAGAAGTTGTATGCACTCGCAAGTAAATTGCTGTTGCGCTTATTTCCCTTTTTTGTAATATAATCATAAGACGATAATGTATGAAAATTTTCAGACTGCTTGCTAGACAATTCTGTATTCCCCACAGAGCGTATGTATTTATATTCATTACTTAATCCCATGTTCTCACACATGCAAAAAGAAAACATTAAAATAACATCCAAGGGTAAATTTTTAGCATTCCATGGGAATTTTGCCATACAACTAGTATTAAAGTTAATTATTCATGTGGGTAGAGGCCAGAATAATGTTCTTTAAATGCCATAGAAAAATGATTTGTTTTAAATCACTGAAATACAGAAATTTGGGCATTAAAGCTAAAATGTCATTCTTCATTGAGCCTGCTGCGCTTAGGTTTTGCAACTGACCTGAGAATCTCAAAACAGGGAGGAATGAGTTTCCATTCACTTGAATTAGACTAGGCAAATACTGCAAGCAATTGGAATATTGACATCTCTGAAAAAAAAAAAGGAGACAGATTATGCTTTGTCTGTATTTCCTCTTTTACACCTATTTTCATGTTGTGCAACCAGTGTAATTGAGAGGCAAGATCTGGTAGACTCAGTAGTGGCAGTTTGAGATGTGACTACTGCATGATGTAGTCACCCTGTTCCCCTATGGAGCTTTCTGCCTCCTTAGCTAAAGTGAAGATACTGAGAACGTGCCCATTTTTTAGTAGTCAGTTCTCAGACTAATGTCTAAGGGAAAATGCTGATAAAAATGCAATAATGCTGATGAAAAGCATAAAGCAATATGACAGACTGAAGTGTAGAGTGGTGAAGACCCTGGAACATGGAACCAGCTGCCTCTGCACTGGGTGGGAACCCTCCAGGGGTGGGACAGGGCAGACAGTGGAGCAGTAGCATCTGAAAGTATCAGAGCTAGGACTCCAAAACTCTGACCGAAAACCCTGAGTTTTAGCAAGATGAAAACCCACAGATTTTAAGCTATGCAAACAAGTCTTTTACAGAAAGTGAATATCCCAAATTACATATATTGGTACTTTGATGAAGTCATTGAAAAAAATATTAGTATCTGTGTGCTCAGTCACAATGCAGTAACATAGTTCCCATATAGTTAACTGCAGAGTGGAAAAAAATATCTTTCACAAAGATGAGGGACCTCTGAAGTTCAAGTAGTCTTCCCTTTTCTCTATTGCTTATCAGGGATTCGATGGCTAGTGTGTCACTAGGAAATACTCCTTTCACACAGATGTTCTACATCAATAGTGTCTATAGAAGCCTTTGAAGGATTCTAAAGATTTACCTTCCTATTACCCCTAGCTTTTCTGTAGTCCTGAGACAGGAAGTTGAATGTTGTTAAAGTGCTCTAATAAACTCATTCTGAAGATGACAAAGAATAGAACTGAAGAGCTTTGATGTTTGTCAGCTATCCTGAAGTCACTCCTGATGCTAGCCAAAGGTTAAGGCCGAAAGAAAAGAATTTTTTTTTTGCCTAATTTAAATGTAAACACCCCATTTACTATTTTGAAAAGTGCCCTAAAAAATTATCCACTACTTTGATATGCATATTTTACCTTTGATATGAACACCTCTCACATTAAATTCCTGAAGCAGAAGGCTCTATTATGGCAATTTAGAATATATTCCTTTCATTCTGTCCAACCAGGTTAAAGAGCACTAGTATCAAAAGGTGCCTACATTTACAATCAAAGAGGTAATGTTCTTATGCTTTAAAGTCTACTTTCTCTGTCACAGAAAGCCTTTGCTCACATAAGGTTAATTTCTTGCCTAAGAAAGTTAACAAGGTGGCTTTTTCTTTTCTTTCTCTGTCTTTCCAAAATTGCATAAGCACATCTCCTTACTCTTTGTCTTATGTATCAATATGAAGCCCAAATACTTTGTCAATGTTTGGGATAGCAAGTCTAGCATGTGAAGACCTGCTTAAAGCCTTTCTTAAAGCTTCTGCCCAAATTGCTTTGTCAGCCTTTTATTTTTTACATATAAGAATAACAATGTCATTGAAATTTTCCACAAAGCTTCTGTAATATTTTGGAAGTCCTATGAAAGACTGAGTTTAGGCTTTAGGTTTCACAGTTAGGTCAGTTTATAATGGCCTTCAAATTTAAGGGACTGGGATATATTTCATCCCTTATCTCCTAAGTTGTTTTTGAAGTACTGAGCCCTCTGAATTTATGTTTGAATACTGAGAACTTTGCAGGTTTCTCAAATAATTCCACACTTTCTTTGGTTTGTTTACATTTTCTGAAAGTGGCGATGTCATCAATGGAAGGTAGTCAGAACTCCATAGTCCAGCCAACGCTTGGGTGACCTGTCCCGGATGTAGCAATTGGAAGGAGCAATCGGCCTAAAATATTTCCTTTTAAAATAATTATGCCTCACATCAGTGATGAGAAGAGGTTTAATTTTTTTCCTTTCTGGAAAGATGGTTTGCCAGTTGCATTCAGTGTGCTGACATTCTTTGCTCTGTGTAATCTGGTTGGCCATCCAAAAAAGATATACATCAAGCACAGTGACATGCTGACTTCACTGATTTACATGCAACTTTATCTTTCCTTTTCCCCACAGTCTTCTCAGATACAACAATTTCTGCATCAGGTAGATTTGGTTATAAGCCCCCACTCCGATATTCTTCCTACTTCTTATGGATCTGCTTCAAAAATGACCACAAATCCTCCGTGCTTGAGGCTGTACCAGCGGACAATCTTTGGTGACCACAAGGACAATTAGAACTGATTCTACAAAGTCTCCTTTTTTATCTTGTGCTCAGATTGAGTTCTCTTCTCCCCACTGCATATGGGGTTAACAACGACCTTCCAGCTGTGATAGGATTTGTACCTACTGGCGTGCACAGGTGATGTTATGACATTGTTCAAAAAGGCTTTTTTTTCCCTGCTTTATGTTATTAGTCTTTTCAACCACTTCACAAGACCTTTTGCAACAATTCTGCATCTTCTGACACTTAACAGGGATTAATTAAGATGGGCATCATGACGTAAATGAACATTTACATAAGTTTTTATTACCTATCAGCTTTAGAATTCCTTCACTAGATACTGCTGTACCTATTTCCTCATGGAATGTAAATTATTATTGATACATTGAATATATTCAATGACTGCTTTGGCCTTTTACTCAGTCCTACCCTCCCCAAAATCTCTAATAAAACACAATAAAATTCTGACTTTTTACTTGGGTAGGTGATTAAGTCAGGTTGCGAGCCAGATTTTCTTAGGGAGGGTTAGTACAGTAATCTTATAACTTAATCACTCTTTAAATACGTTACTAACCTGCACATAAGAGTCACTTTGAATCTCTGAGCCTAACATTTAGTTTCAGAAATCCTTTAAAACTAGAGTAAAGATATTTGTTCATTGTTTGACAGTATCTTCTTCAGGAAACTCACTCATCCACCGTCAGTAGTCAGTGAAATATAACTTCTGCCAGTGTTTCAGTCTCTGCATTAGAAAAAAGAACTGTTTCTGAAAGGACAATAAATAATAAAGCCCATCACCAAAACTAGACTTTTCTCCATTTTGTGTTGGTCATAGAATGAATGAACAATATCTATCAACACTATAGGGAATGTCTCTTAAAGGGCAGTGAAGGCACCTTCAAGATTTTGTTTTCTTCTGGCATGTCTAGCTCTGTCAATTTTAGATAATATGTGGTAGTTCTTCATTTCACTATGCATGTTATACCAACGAATATTTGCTAGAACCATACATAAGTTTTGCCTGAGCTGTACAGGATACCTAGTACACACTGTTGATGGATTGCAGGTATAATTTTTCATGAAGAATACCTCTACACAAGAACCCACTTCTAGGAAGAATATGTCCATATCTTCCCTTAAGATTTTGGGCTCAGATTCACAGCTTGATGGATGGGAAAGTTTTTCCAGGTTTTCAGACAAACTCTGCAGGAGCTTTGTCTATGCAGATGTTAGGCTCATCCAATCCATATGGCTCCTTGTCCCATGCTTGTCTTATTAGCCTAGAGCATGCCTCAGGAGAAATAGAAAAAAGATTCTTTAGTTTTCTTTTTCCTGCTTGGAGTGTTCCAGTTTATGTCACTCCTGTAACATAAGCCTCTTCTCCCCCCTATACAAATCTTTTTCCCTGAAGTCCAAAGCTGCACACTGACTATTTCTGCCAGTGCAAGTTATTAGATTAACCAGTTAAGACAGATCCTAACATTTTCCCCTACAGAAGTATCTGCTATCACTGGGAAAACAATAATTCTTTAAAACTTGACACACACACGCTTCCTTCTCCTGTGATCCCATAGACCTAAGCTATGCATTGGAACTATGCATCTTCCATACATGCATTGGAACTATGCATCTTCCATACCTTGCAGAAATATACACTGGAAAGTTTTAGTCTAGGAGTTTTAGAACAAAACCATAATGGGTGATTCATGTTTGTGGTGAAGGACTCCTGTGCCATTATGTGATCTGACATTCTGTTGTTGGAGGTGCATTTACCATCTTGACAGAATGAGAGGACTCCTGAATTGCAAGCATGAGTTCCTACAGTTTGAGCTAAAGACTTATTAATCCAGCTCTATAACCATATGAAAGTAACAGACTCACACGATTTGTGGATCAAACACACAAAAGACAAGTTATACTCACTGGAATTGCACTAGCACTGTAAATAAAGGGCATATGGAAAAAATTTGCAATGATTCCTGATAGAGTGTAATTGAGGAAATAAACTGGAAAAAAAATGAACAGCACTTAAAATCCTTTTTTAAGCTGCCAGAAAAGTTCACCAACTACCTGAGATATCAAAATTGTATTTGATTTTTCTTATGTATTTTGTGCCTGCACTGCAACCTCTATCAGAGGCTGCGCACTCTCAGAAAAGGAACAATGTCTCTGTATAAGACATAGGACTACCCGTATTAACTGAACACAATGTATAACAGCCATCATATGAAAAGTCAATCAGTGGTTACAGTAGTTCTTGTATTAGATATTACCCAAGGGCATTAGTGGTTAGAAAAAAAGTGGTTAGAAAAAAGTACATACAACTTCAGAATATGATAGAGCTGCTAGTGAGTTGTGTAGGAGGGATAAGCATTTTATCATGGTATGGAAATTTGTGTGGCTCAGGAAGACCCAGAAGTATTTGGTATTTGTACTATGCTGTGACCTATTTTTTTGAATGTTCATCAAAACATGTGAAACTTTGAAAAATTCCATGTTGGTAGTAATTTTGTGTGCAGTATCTCATGGTTCTGACAGTCAAATTCAGTATAGTAGCTTAGTACTGCATTTCTTTACCATCTAAAATATTAATATAAAATTGACTAAATATCTCTTCTAAAGTCTATATGGCCCAGAGGTTATTAAGAAATCCTGTTTTTGTCTTCAGGGGGTTCAGTCTACTTTCCATACCTGCAGATAGCTTTTGTGTGCTCAGCTTTTGAAGGATGGATCTTTTTCAAAGCAAAGGCAGAGGAATGCTAATAAATCACATCTTTATGAAATATTCATTAATTCAGTGTGTTCTTTACAAGGCTGCTGCCAAGGCAGTGCAGGGTGACGAATTACATTTTACACACACAGGAAATGGTTGACAAGATACATTGTCTATATAGAGGGTTTCCTGAATGGTCACATACAAAGCTAACCAACAAAAGTTGTTTACACTATTAAGCAAGCAGGACAAAAATGCAGCTGTCTGTATCCCTGCCAAGTTTCTGTACGTCCTCTTTTAAGAAGAATTTTCCTCGTGGCTTAGATCTACTTTTTCTTGTAATAAAATTTTGTTTTTATGAGACACTTTGCTTAGAATGCCAGTAGAAAGGAGTAAGATAGTAAGAAAAAGGGGAGCCACCCTTTGTTACATCTTGTGAGGGGATGTGGACTTGCCTTAAGGTTTCTCTTATTCATGTGCCAGCATGAACATACTGCACAAAAACAAGTTGAACCTTCCTTCACTAGAGAGTCACATGGGATCTCTTTCTTGATTGCCTCTTTTATCTCTTTAGCACTCCAAAAGCAACCCCTGGGTAGCAAGGACACTGGAATCAGCATGACTATGCTCCATCTTTTCCACAATTGCACTATAACACAACATCATGAGAAAGGATGGTGTTCTTGTGAAATCATTCAAAGAGTATATCTTTCATAACAAGGCGCATGACAGATGACAGATTTACATGACAGATTTACAAAGATGCAAAGGCAAATTTTGCAGATAGTAGCCATTAAAATATAACTGAACTCCTTCTCTTCCGGGGAGTGTACAAAATGTACAAGAACTGCTTGCTAATTGAGTTTTGTTCTGGACATGAAAGGAAGGACAAGATGCAAGGACTGTGATTTAATTAGGCTTTATCTTTATTAACTTAACTCATCTGAAACTATACTGGTCATCTTATTTATTTCCACTTTCTGGAGGGCAAGAGTCACCGTACTTGCATTCCACATATGCCCTGGAACTTTAACAGGATGTTTTGAGACATACCACTCTACTTAAATGAGGAGTAAGGGACTGCTGAAAAAGAAATATCCCCCATATTGTCACATATATATCATATATATTAGAAGTCTCTAGTTCTACTTCTCAAAATCCATTCTTCATTCCCATAAGCCAAGAAAGAAATTCTGCAAGAGTTTTCCTTGATAAAGCATCAAGTATTTTAGTTGTCTTTGTTCTCTCAAAGCAGATTCCTAAAATATTATCTCTCTCTTGTCTAAATATGCATATATTCATTGCAAAAGAGGAAAATTTAATGTTGTTCCATTTGTTCATCTTAGCACTTTATTGAACATTAGAGCTCTACAGTAAAATATCAGTGTAGGACTGAATCATCCCCTAGGCAGTCAGAAGTTTCTAAGTACAGGTAATGCCTTTCCCAAGCTAAGCTAGATGGCAAACCAGCAGAGATCAACTGAGTGTGAGTGAAAAAAAAACTCCTAACACTTTGTCATCTACCACAATTCCTGTTATTTTCTTTGGTAGTAGCCACAATGGCTATCTTGCCTTTGATTCCTTATCATACTGCCTCCCTGGTTCCTCTTCCAAGTTAACCTTTGGGCAAGTTTGACTATCTGTCATCTCAAACCTTACCTGACTAAATAAATTCCTCAGCTTTTTGACTTTGACTGCAATGTCTAGTCAAAGCTTTGCTTCACCTCTCCAACTTGGTGTGTGCTGTCTCCCAGATCCTTAGCTGCCTGCTCAGCCTCTAATGTTGTTCCCAGGAGTCTGACACCTCCAGTTCCTGATATTTACACCCTGACTGTTATACCAAGTGTTACCTGGCTCTAGCCTCTTTACCTTTGGCTAAACCAAATAAGCCTGAATACCAAGTTTATTTGAAGATAGATACTTTGTAAGTTTTTAACATATCATATGTGATCACATTTCAAATATTACAGCTTCTATCTGCTAAGCTAAAATGACTGAGCCTAGATTTTCCAAACCTCAGGAAAGATTCAGTCACCCAGAAACTTTTTTATTTTGTTGACCCTCTTACTATTACTAGAGGTTTGTTTTGGTTTATGTCTACATTTTATTCTTCTAAAATATATCTGTGGTTTGAAAACAATGTTAATGTCCTTCCCTGAAAATAAAATAAATATTCTCCTTTGAATTTGCACATTAGATTTCTTTATATAAAAAATATTTGTGCTTTATTATAACAAAAAAAGATTTTTTGTTACTGAGGATTACCTTTTCTATCAGATAGGATAAAAAAGGTGTTATATGCCGCCCAATCAGTATTTTAAGAAAGGAATATCATTGTTGTTTACTTAATCTGTTGTGAGTAGCCGCTTTTTCTTTTTTTTCTAATATTTTATATCACTTTTTTATAAATGTAAATACAACACAGTGGACAGGGTAGCCCTAAAGCTTTGGTGCAGTTTTATTGTCAAAGAGTGACTGTTCATATATAGTCACAATACTACTTTTGCCTTATATTGAGTTAAAATCTTTGCTTAGTTGCACTAGAAGAATATCAAAAGGAATCTGCAAGAATTTCATTTATTCTCAGATATTTTCCTCTGTCCATTATCTATTCATGATGTCTGATTATTCAGCTAAGTCACATAGTTTTACATCTGGTGGCTGATATGAAGATTTTAAAATCTAAATTTACCCTATTATAGTAAATAGAGTATAGCAGACCTTTCTTCTAAAAGTCTAGGTTTATCTGCTGAAGATGAAATCACATACTAATCACATACTTAGGGAATAACTTGAAATAGGTTTTAAGACTGAGAAAAATTGTAAAGTCTTTACCTGAGGCTGAATCCAGCTGATCATAAAACCGACATTTTCATTTGCGCGTAACAATGCAGTACCTTCTGTTTTTACCATTAACTTATATGTTATCAAAAAAATTTTTAAATATTATTAAGTGAAAATGGTAATTCGAATGAAATCACATATGTTGGAAAATGAAACAATGGAGTTAGGTGTTAATTCTTATTGTCCTATTTTCACATCCATGAGTTTCTGATAACTTCTGTATTACACTTTTATTACAGAGCAAGAAAATAGGATCCCCTAATCATTTTGGGTCAAAATCTCCTGAATTTCACCAGTGTCACCACAGTGAGCATAAACCAGCAAAATTTACAAGCATACCATCTATAGTAAGAGGACAAGCATTTTCCTTTGTACAGCAGGGTCATGAACAGTGAAAGAGGCCTCTGAATGCTACTGAAATGCATGACAATCAAAAAGAAGAATTTTAAGAAGTAAGTCTGATGGGAAATGCTCTGTAATTTGTTTCAATTTCTAAGGTCAATCTTCAACAAATTCAAACAAACTTTCATTTGAATCATTTCAGCTCACTAGGGAACTTACATCATTGAAGTATCACTGAAGCATGTCAACTGGCTTTTCCTCTGTTCATAATCTCCCCCACCCTTGAAATGTCCCCTATGCTGAGGTTGAGAAAAGAGAGGCAGAGGAACTAATTTGGATATCTGTATGCCTTCAAGCAATTCTGGGAGATTTTTCTCCCCTGGCACCAGCTGAGCTGGACAGAGTGAGCCATTAAATGTGTCCCTGAACCTTCACTCCTCTCTGCTAAGTGAAGATATTTCCTCACTGGACAAATTAAGTCCCCGCTCACTTTATAAAGCTCGCAGCAGAATGTCCAAGTAAAACAGAAAGTTAAAAAATAATTAACACTTAGGTTTACACGTTTAAAGCACTTTGACAAACATCAGCTTTTTTGATCAAATTAGCATTGATTATTTTTCTTCAAATTTCATGTGTTTCTATGTCTTTTTTACTTTTAGTTTTGTGCTATGAAAGTAGTACAAGCTAACTGAGATTTTTGAATTAGGACTTCTGATACTAATATTTAAATACTCCTGTTTTATCACTGATATTGGCATCCTTCATCACTTGTTTACTCTGCAAAATGACTAACTTGAATATATAGTATCATTTTTGTAGTATTTTATTCACATATATTTATTTTATGATGCTGAGATTATTATTATTTGAACTTCAGAAAATTCAGCATTTAGGGTTTTTGACTCAGCTCAAAAAGGTGAAGTTCTAACACCAGAAAAGCAGATTTCTGTAGGCTTTTTCCAGATGATATCATAATATCATCTGCAATATAGTAATCAGGTAAAGACATAAGGTCGCACTCCACACTTTATCAAAAGTATCATGGAAGTTTTCTGTTTCTCTTTGAGCTGCTCTAGTCAGAGAGATGTAAACTGGAGACGTCAGCCTCCAGGCTTGACTGAAAATCTCATCACCTAATATTTAGCATCCCACTATGTGCCAACTCCTGCAACGACATTGAGGTTTAGGAATCTGAACCATGGACTGGAGAAAGTTCAAAGAGCCATAGTGTAGATCTCCTTTTGTAATGTCCCTAAGTAGGGCATAGCTCAAGAAGAATTTGACAAAAAGTCTAGGCCTAGTAATGAGGAGGAGGGGGAAGTACTAAAAGAATAAAAGTAAAGATTTCATTAGAGTGCATACCAAATGCATCTCTTCCATCATTAACATGTTTCTACATCAAAATCATCTATACTATTTATATCTTCTTTTACAAAACAACAGGAGTCAAGGGTTTATGCACTTATTGCATGTTCAGCTGTAGTTAGCAAAAGGCTTTGGTGCATATGCTTTCCTTTTTCTTCAGCAGAAAGTAGACTGTCCAAGAATATCTTCAGGGTAAAAATTGTATTGAAAATCTGTATCTCCACTAATAGCATGAGTTTTTAACTAAAATATGTGCAATGACTTGGGTTTCATTTTTTCATTTTTTCCCCTATTTTAGAATTAATTGGGAACTAATTCAGGAATAAAAACGTGGAAATATAATACCATGGGTGAGATTTAACTTGAAAACTATGTGCACAAAAATGAATGTCACATTCTCCACTAAATATTGTCATAAAACTCAGGAAGAGAGCCAGCCTAGGGAAAAAAAAAATCACATTTAGAAATAAAATACATCTTCAATGACAAGGCAGCAAATCTAGTGGTGATAGCCTTTGCGGGTTCTGAAGGTTGATTCTTGATAGTGTGTCTCAAAGAGCCTAGTATCTGTCATTTATGACCCAGCTCAGAAGCTATGTCACTGGGAGTGGTTTCTGCTTGAAATTTATGCCACAGAACCACTCTAAAATTTAAATAGACAGTAACCATAAAAATCCTTCCAGTGTGTTTTTCCCAAGGAGCTATTTATATATACATAAGAAAATACACAATAACCCAAGCAACTTTCGCATTCTTGTTGCTTTCCCCCAGTCTTTCCCCTTAATGTCCATGGCTATGAGTTCATCAGAGCCGTTAGTATTAATCTTTTATTGTTTTATACGAAAAAGGATGGGAGAAGGAGTGGATATGTATGGGACTATAATTAGCTGGTATTTATTGTTTTATTAGCAAAATATTTTGAAGGGTATCCTCATCCTGGGTTGCTTCTCCCAAAAGAAATAGCATAGAATGCAGTGTAAAGTAAGTGAAAAACCTGACGTTCATGAATCAGTATCAATTTATTTTTTGAACTCTTATGTGGCATTGAAAGAAATGCATGGCCTGTCTTTAAGCACTGTCCCATAATAGGCCAAAAAAGCAAGTAGGGGACTGACTAAGCTATGACTAAATTGGCCCAGCTGACAATCAATATAGATGCTAGAAAAAGCCTCATAGCATTATCTGGGCTATCTGTTGTCTGGATCTTCATAAATTCCATCTTTTTTTTTTTTTCCCTAACCTATGTAATTGAGCTGATTCACCTCTAAGCACATTGACCTGATTCACTTTTAACAGAGCAGTAACAATGCAGATATTAGAATTTGGTAGACAGACTTCCTGACTAATTCAAGCAAGAGTAAATTGTTCACTGGACTGATTGCCCTCATTGGAGAAAGTGAGAAATAGTCTTACCTCCATTTGATTTCTGCTTCTCTCTGTTATGTTATCTACAGAGATAAATGTGACTATAATACCCTAAATGTGCTGAATGATTGTTCGAAGAGCTAGGACAAAGGTTTAACTGACATGCCATGTCTCTTCTTACTTTCAGTGTCCAGACGTTTCATTTTTTTCCAAAGTGAACATTCTGGAAGGGTATGTGGTACCTCTGGCAAAGCTGGCTCTGCAGTTTTTTTGTTTTCTGTTTTTATCAGTGTAGTCTCTCCTTTTGCAAAAAGAAACAGAAACTGTACTTAAAGAAGCTGATGCCTATTAAGGTATTTGGAGTTTTTGTGTAGGTTTATAACAAAGATATTGTTAAAAGAAAGGATGCTATATAATTCATAGGTGCACTTCTTTATCATTTCCTACAGTGTAATGCTGATGGTAGTAATTATGTTTTGAATATTTGGAGGCAGGATGGCACTGGAGGTGGAAACTCAGCAAAAGAAATCACAGGCATGATTTAGGTATGAACATTTTAACATTTTTTCCCCTTTTTAAAACTTCATTAGTTACTTGTGACCTAGAGGTTTTATTCAATTCTGGCATAATTTAAAGCAAGGGGACTTAGCACATGCCATTTCCAAACCCTATGTCAAACAACAGGTAAGGAGAAGACAGAGGTATGTTTTGCTTCGCATGAAGGAAGTGTGGACCCTAACTTTCATGTTAGTGCGTGTAGGGGAAGAAAAAAGAAAGAATTTAAATCCCCTAAAGATGCACAAGAGTTTCTCCCCTTCTCTTTTTCTGATTTGCTCAAGAGTTCAGGGAGAGATGCTCAGGCTCTCAGGTGAAACCGAAGGAAATTTCCCTAATGCTATTCCATTTAACCAGTTTGGAAAAGCAACTCAAAACCATCATGTCTATTAGAAAGCCAGGATTTCCTGGATGATGACTCACATTCATTGCAGAGGTCTGGGATCTTTGATTATGTAGAAAGGTCCTTCCGTGTTCAGCATGAATATAAGAGTAGAGACTAATCCTTCATTCCCCTACTGCTCGAGCAACCCTTTAGTACTTTAGCTTCCCATTCAATGCATCATCTACCCTTTTCACACAAGCAACCAGCTCAGCAGCAGAGCCTCCAGCCTCTTCCGTCACCCCGTCTGAGCTGTAAGTCTGTTGCTCCCAAACTCTGTTCTGTACTGAAGAGTTGCAAGAAACCAAATTGCAAATGTCACCAAGCATTTTGCATTGGAATCTCTTGAACTTAAATTCAGGAGTAAAACCAAAACTGTTGCATCATCCTTTGTGTTAATAAATGCTGTGATTAATGTTGGCTTCCAGTTCTTCCAGTTTAGTTAATCACTCAGGAGAGAAGAATAGTAACATACTCTGCAATGACTCTTATGTGACTGTGCAAAATTGGCAGGTTTAATTTTCCCTGACGTAACACTCTCCTTTGACAGAAGCATATGGTAGCCCCATACCTACCAGCTAGATGGACCTAAGATAGGAAGGATTCAATCTAATGGAGCAGGATTACATATCTGATTCAATGATCACAGTATGTCCCTCTGTGCTAACAAATGGTTGAGCAACTGACTGCCCTCAAAGCTTCTTTTCACCCTTTCAGTGAGTGAGTGTTCCCATCGCCTTGGTGAATGTTTCTGTGCTGTTCCAAAGGAAAAAACCTTATCTGAGTAACATTTTCAAAAGTTTTTTTCCTGAAGAAGGTAATAGACATTGTCTACTAGCTAAGAAAAACAGGAGTACCTGAGTGCAGTGAAGGGACCATTAGAACATAGTCTGGACTCTTCATACGCCACATTTTTTAAAAGTACCTGGTGGGTTATTGTAAACTTTAGTGAAATTTTGAGAACCTCTGGCTCCAAAGACTCAAAATTTGAGTCACTAATACTACTCAAAACTCTAGTGAGGAAAAAGTTTTTGGGAAATTCATATAGACATATAGATTTTAAAGAAAACAGAGATGTCTTTTAAGCAGAAGGACTCTTTCCAACCTTAACTGGTACTCTGCTGTGATCGTCTGTGCATGCATACATGTCTGCCCTTGAAATCTTTGTTCTCTGCTGGACAGCCACTAAAAACTGGACATCGGAGGGAAAAGATATTTTTCTGAATATCAGTGCTTGGGAGAACTGTTGATGTTTTAAATCAGGAAACAAAACTTGATCATTTATAACGTTTTATGACATTTTGCACCATCTATTCATTTTTCTTTGATTTACGGATATCTTCTAACATAAACTAATGAAATTATTGTGAAATATTGAAAAGAAAGCTGCAAGTAGATATCAGGCACCAAGAATACTTAGGGAAATTAAACAAAATGCATATGTGTGTTTATGTACCTGTGTTTATGTATGTATGTATAAAAGAGAGAGCAGAAATGAAGATTTATCCCTTCTTTGTTGCTCTCATCCATCCAACTGCATAAGCAATTCTCTGAGGAGGTTGCTGCATAAAAAGTCTGCTTCTGATTCTGTTGCATTGATGTAGCGGTAGAGGTGAAAATCTAGCAGAAATCTATCAATGTTGAAAATTAACAGACAATATTTTTTACGTTTTAACACACCCATGTGGTCAATTAATGTCTTTTTTTAGAATCTGAGCGTACTGGTTAATGGCTGAGTCTTTGAACATTAGCATTAACACTGCTGTCCTAAACCACTACCATTAGCCTGCAATGCAGCAAATTGTTGACAGCTATAACAAAGCATCGCATCCTGCTGCCTTGTAAGCCCTGGATTCTGAGATGCTCTCTGTTGATGCATAATTGAGCAAATACTATTTCTTTTTAATAATGACACTCACTTAAAACAGTCAATTGGTCATCTGGAATTGTTTTCCTAGAATTGTTTTTTAAACAATACCTACGGAGTCTGCTTAGCTGTCAAATATTTGAAGCAATTTCTATTTAATTGGAGTCTATGATCCATAAATGTGTGAAAAAACAGATGATTTCTGTGCTATGTAAGTGATCTTTTGTCATAGGTAACAATCACTGCTACATGGCATGTTGCTGCATCTTTACCTTATTTTAACTGCTGTTTCACTGTACTGTATAGATGGAATGTGATAGTTGCTGTATATCTACTGATTTTCAGTTCTAAACTAATGTAATCTGAAGAGCAGCAGTCATATTATGAATCCAAGGCTACACAATCAATTGATCGGTTTTCAAATTGAAGGCTATTTTTTTGAGTCTTTTGCCTTCAGAGTTACATAAAATGCATCTTGGTGTCATGTGGCAGGATCACCGCTTAAAGAGTTATTACCAATGCAAATTAAGATGTTGATTCACCCCTACTTCCCTCTTTTTCATGGATAATAGCTACATATGTGCAGTGGCCTGCAAACTATTCGGATATCGTGCTAATATCTTTGAAAACAGGTTACTTTATAAGAGGTAGTTTTCCACAACATGCATTTTTCAGAGAGTTATAAACCAGGAGCTGCTAAAAACTAAAAACTAAGCTGTAAAGATTTGTTGATCTAAATTGATGAAGTAGTATCTTTTTTTTTTAAAATTTTATTTGTTTTTGTATTGGTCTGGGTTTTTTTATTGCCACTTGTTGTAAACACTGACCCCATCATTTTTTCATCAATAAACTTTCATTATTCTTTTCAAAGAAGGAGAACATTCGGCTAATACATTTTAAGTATTCATAAGTAAAGATTCATCCTGTAGTCCTTTCTCAGGGAACATCACAATTAATCAAGAGTAGAACATGAAGATTTGGTTTTGATGAAAAAATGCAAATAGGAAACACCTCAAGCTGTAGTTTCAAGTACATTATCAGCTAGTACTGCTGCCTTAAGCAGTAGTCCTGACCTCCTTCTCTACCTGACAGCTTATTCTCACCCTGCTTTGCTTTCTCCCTTGGGCTAGCAGAAATGTTTGTGCTGCTGCTCATTGAACTAGATCAGGGAACCAATCAGAGATAAAATTGCTTTTTTTTTTTTTTTTGGCCAGATTAATTTTAACTCCGATCAGATTCTCAATTTGGTTCGCCACGGGACTGCACGGGCAAAAGAAAACTGTTGGTCTTAGAGAAAGGAAGGGCTGCTTTCTGTTGTGAAAATGCCAATACATGTGGCAATAAGCATTACCTTAAACTGTGGTCCCAGAGTCATCAGGAATTTGCTTCATTCTTGCTGTTCACATAAATAAAAAGGTGAAACCTTCTATCTGAGCCCAGCCCCTTGATTTAACCTTTGATTCACTAAGGGTTTTTTTAGAATAATTAGTGAACCCTGCTGCAGCTATCCATACTCAAGAGGTATATGAGCAAGCTCTGTGATCCACAGTATAGATATTTTGAGCAAGCACATAGAGAAATGGTATCATCAAGTCCAGTCTCATTAACACAGGCAAGTACTTCATAAAATTCCTCTTAGAAACTTAGTGAGCTCCATCTCAAAAATAGATATTTTTACTCAGTTCCTATTAGAGGGCTGACAAGAACGTCTCTGCTCTGATAGTAAGAAGCCTTCCAACTCTGTACCTAAAATTATTCTATGCATTACTAACAGTATAACAGCTTGGATTTGAACCCAGGCCTTTGCAGTAATTACTAAAATTGCCTTATAGAAAACCTTAAAAAGCATGTAAAACTGAGTAAGCATGTTTCTTAGCTGGGTTCATTTGATGGTGTTAAACTATCTACAATTGTTTCAAACTGTTGTAGTAATAGTTGAAACTATAATTACAGCACTTCCATGCAAATGAAAAGAAATACAATTTTGAACTCCTGTTACAACATTTAATATTCTATTGTTCATTAAACAAACAAAATTATCTGATTTAGAGTTGAAAAGGTAAAACTCTGCTTTTTTCAGCAGCAAGAGGTAGCTTTGCGAGCTGGATCATCATTAAGCTATTGGTTGAATATTTAGTTTAACTTCAGACTGAGAGTAGTTTTCAAATTCTGAAATTTTCCAAGGTGCGTGTCTTTGGTAAAAAAAGCAATGTAATGTTTTTACATCATTTGTTCTCGATTTTTTTTGTCCTTGGGGGACAAATTTGACAAAAAGAGCTTCTTTTGTGAGAGTTCAGCTAAACTTTCTAATTTTTAGAACTTGTCAAAAAAATCAGAAAAATAGAAAAACAGATTATATGAACTTAGAATTTATTGAATTTGAAGACATTTCAAATGCATTTATTTGTTTAGAAATTCAGAGGTTTAAACAGCTTATATTAAAAATGTTCTCTGTGGTCCATCCATACTTTCACTATGATTTAAGTAGCAGAAATTAGGATGAAGGTCTAACAACAAATTAATACAAAAGGGACTAATCACCACAGGATCTTAGGAATAGCCAGTGCTTAAAACTTGGGAAAAATACAACATCCTGTCCTGAGGGTCAGCACCTTTATAAAAGAACATTATGATGAAATTTCAGCATTAATTAGATAAAGTCAATATAATTTTTAATTTAGTTTGAAATTTGTAGTTCATTTAAAAGCTGTTTCGTAAACATGTGGATACACATTCAGTAATGAAAAGATTTTCATGAATACAATAGTTAAGACCCTTTGGAATGTTCCTGGCTAATACACCGGCCTTTTATGTCCTGAAGGCTGGTGACACAACAATATTGACAAGACTACCCTGCAGATTTTAGTTTATTTTCAAAACATGGAATATAATTTGGTTGTTTTGTTGTGATAGTTTCCTAGCTTATTTGTTTTAATAAGGATTTATTTCTCTCCGTTCGTATTTGAGCTGTGGTCTTGTTATTTTTCCTTCTGTAGGCAAGCTATTTTATTTGATAATAAAACTATGATCCACAGCCATTGCCATTGATTGGCCTGTATGCAAATGTAAGCTAGGAATATGCAGGGCATGAGGGGATCAGCTCTTTTATTGTCTGTTGTTATCAACATGCAATGAAATGCTTAAGAATAACCTTATGAAATGTTAATATGTCTTGCTGTTTGGGCACTAAGCACATGTCCTACAAATAAGGATCAGAATTAACATCCCCTGTGAAAAGAAAATGAGGAATTTTTGCAGTGAGCTCATGAGCAGTGTTTTTAATAAACAAATGCCTTCAGTGTTAATATATCAAAATTAAACACTTGACATCACAGAGGGTTCCTTTTTCATTTTGTAAATGTGTTTTTAGTACTAAAACACTTTCACTAATTTATTTATGCACATTTTTAAAATAAAGAAAGAATGTATTCCATTTCAAAACTGCTTACATCCGCTAGTGTATACTCTTAATTGTCAGTAAAAGCTTAACTTTTAGCACATAATTGATGCTGCTGCTAATCTAACAAGTAAGAATCGGATTTACTGAATTCTCAGGGACTAACAAACTTACGTAACTGTTCTGATAAACAGAGGCCTGGTACTCTGAGTGGACTGGAGACTAATCCAAACACAGTAAAAGAGTCTTTCAATTTAAAGGATGAGAATAAAGCTAAAACACACCCAGTTTAATGTACTGACTCTTATTTTCATGGTAAGACAGGGCTTAGCTCTTGAACAAAGCCTATTTGTTAATGCCCCTCATGCTGAGGAGAAAAGGAAACGGTGATGCTGTTTATGCCTCTTGTAGTACAAGCTTTCAGCTATCTCTGTTGGAAGACATCTGGAAGGTTTCAGTTCTGTAAAGAAAGTGCATATACTCAAAATTAAATAAATTGGCCTTTTCAGTCGAGTGTAGGCTGGCAGGTTTTGAAAGGACTTGGGACTCATTCTTCAAGGTTTTGAAGAACAGCTGGGTAAACAGGTAACTGGCTAAATACTGGCAAACATAGGTGAAAGAAGAACTGAAGAGAATGGTTGCAAAATGCTTGAGTCTTACAAATATACGAGCTATTATTCTTTAACTGTCAGTCACTCTTATTAGTTTAATTGCTTCTTCCTTGTTTTCTCATATTAGCTGATTGAGCTGATTTTTCCAAGAAAGATTAATTTGTATTATAATTCTTTGTACTTAGAATAATATCCATTAGTTAGAATGCAGAGATCTTTATCAGTGGTAATGATCTAAACTTATTATTTGTAAATATTTATAAAAATTTACAGTAAAATAGAAAATTGAGGGCAAAGGGATGCAATTTAGTTTGATGATAAAGGATCACTTATTACGTTATCATTACCTTTTGGTTTCTTGAAACCTGAACTGCAATGAAATAATGGCATTAAAGTTTAATCCTAGAGAGGTATCAAGACGGTTCTGCCACACTGACTTTTAATGTTCATTCATAATGAGTGGAACTTTAACAGGATCTTTTGATCTAAACATCCATTTTTGTTTTTTCAGTGTTCTTAATTCTCCCAGTTTTAACAAACCACATTTATGATCTAAGATCTGAGAGATACTCAGAAGAGGCGGCTGTCCCTTGGAATAACAAGAAAAGTCTGACTTCTTTTTCATAATCAGTGAAAAAAGCTTGACATATGAATATTTCACTCCCTTAGTAGACTTTTCTTTCCCATAATAGGTTTTGGGATTCCCCTCCTCACACTTGAAAGCTGTTCAGGCTGGTTATCTCTCTCAATAACTCAAAAGTCAGGTAAGTATAAATTAGATAACTAAGGACTCTCTTTTTTATCTGAGAGGGTATGAGAAAAGCCATTAACTCCAGTATTAACTTTATAAATGAGATATTTACTTGTGTATTTGCTAGTGTATTTGGAAAGTCAGTTTAAGAGATGTTTGAAGGGGCATCCCTCAAACATTGAGGGAGGTGGGAAAGTCAATACAAATCTGATGGAAAAATATTTAGATATTTCAGGGTCTGAGAAAGAAATGCTAGCTGACTTGATCTGTTTCAAATTGACTAAGTCAAAGGATTTGCAGATGCATAGGATAAGCTGATTCACTAGCCTGATTTATCATGACTTAATTTTCTTTCAAAAAAAGAACACCTCAAAATTCTTGAGCAGCCCTGTAGGCAAGGAGTCAGCCTTATTCCTTCAGAACTTGGGCGTTACATGATTTTTCATACAGTGAAATTTAGGCCAGTAATAGTCATCTCAGTACGAGTTCTTTTCTGCATACTGTGAGCCCCTCTTTTGGGGTAATGTTGACCTTTAAACTTAGCCTATTAAGGGATTCTGTAAGTCATGTCCATAGGCAGTTACTATAATGAAATTAAAAAAACAAGGTCTAGTGCTGAATTTTCTTCTTCTAAGTGGCTGATTTCTTTATGCAAAAGAGTGGTAATTACAATGAAAAGCATACCTTTGGTTCACAGACCCAATCCAGATGCTTAAGTTAGAAGAAAAGATCTCTTGAGTTTTGAGTCAGACCTCACACATAACTGTTGCCATGGCATCTACTAATAAATTAAATACTCTTTCAGGGTGCAAGATTTACAAATTCCTGCTTAACTGCAGTAATCTGTCAAAAAAATAGTAAATCACTGAAGAAGTACTTGAGAAACTGTGGATGCGTACAAATGGAAAACAGGACAACATAACATATTTCTTTAGAACAGAAATCTTGTTTGTATCTATGGAAAATTCTAAAGAGCTAGTAAAAGTAACAGAAACTATGAAAGGATCTATGGCCTACAATGCTAGAGAGATGATGAGAAACGCACAATGAGCATTTCAAAATCAAGGAGTAGATGAAAGAATAGGGGGCTGTCTGATTTTGATAACATAGTTAGAAATTATAGGGTATACAAAATGGAATGCATCTTTAAGTATGCTGAAGATGAACATGCTAGCAGTGGGGGAAAGGAATTTTGAAAGTAAATAATAAGATTTAGCTTTCTTTGTTCAACTGTAAGGATATAAAACAACTATTTTCAGGTGCAATAGCGTGGAGAAGTATGGCTAAAGCTACCCTTTCTTCTAACATGTTTCTTTTTTTCTTTTTACTTACAACAGAAGCAATTTTAATTTTTACATTTAAAAACTAAAAGCAGAAGGCCACTGTTGATGTTACTAGATGTATTTTGTTCATTCGATAGACATTCTACCTAACATTGGGAACTTTCTGATCTTTTGGATAAAACTCATAAAAATAGGCATTTGGAGTGAAAGTTTGGAAGTACTGAAGTTTGCAGAGTATAATAGCAGTAGTTGAAGTCTTACAATACTTTCGAAGTACTTATCAAAGAGCTTCTGATATGATATAGAGAATTTTAAATAATACCTATTTTTGGTGTATTTGTCTGTAGGTTTAGGAGAATACCTTATTTTTAATGAAAAACAATCTTGTTATTCATCGGGGTAATTACAAGTTAAAATTTACTCCAAAGCACTCTCTGCCCCTGAAACATCTCTTCTTCTGGCTTTGATTGGCTAACTACCAGAGGCACAGGCTACATGTATGAAAATACAGCAATTCAAAAAAAAAAAAAAAAAGATGATCTTTTCTCATGGAGGGGTAGACTTAATTAAAGAAATTTGTAAACCAATTTGTAACCCACCCCCCAAATCGTAAAACTTTCCAAATTCAGCTCACATCCTGGCTGCTTAACCGGCAATAGATGATAATGAGTTTTTGACCTGTTCGAATATAGTGAGGAGAGGAAAAAAACTACAATCTACTCTTTATTTTAATCCAAAGATAATAATCAAACTCAAAAATGCACCTTTTAATCTCTAAACAAGTATCCTGAATTTGACGAGAGCAAATCACCTCAGTGTCTAAGAAATATATTTTACTGTTCCCAGAAGCCTATCATATAAAATTATATATAAATGATGAGCTTAGAAGAAAAGAATGAGGAAGATAAGAGTGTGGCAGCTCTATAAAAATGCACAAAACTCTTGAGGCACTAGACTTAACGTATTGGGAAGCTATGAATGATGACAAGATAGGTAAAAGTTATGGAAAAAATAAATGGAAGGATTATTGCAGAAATGTGAAAGAGGTAGCAGTAGAGAGGGAGGTGAAAACTGGAGACTGAAAATTTGTGATCAAGAGACACAAAATATATAATGGAAACACTGTAAATGGTATCAGCAGCATGCGTATTACATCCAAATCCAGAATCCTAGCATGCCTTTCCAGTATAAATGAAGTGCGATATTCAGTTCTTTGCCTGATCTTGATAGACCCACTTATATGAAGTAAAAATTTATTTTTCAGTAAATAATTTTTAGGTGAGGGCAATATGCTTTTGATGCAATATATATATATATTTGAAATGTACTCTCAAACCATTGTCAGGGGTCGGCACTGCAGATTTTCACCGCTAGGGACAGGTATTTAATCACAACCAGCCACCAACTTAGGGCAACATTAAACTGGTTGGATGTTCTCATTTTTTTCCTTAACGTGTACTGGTTAGTCTCACAAAACTACTCAAAATATTTGTACAGAGTAGCCTGACCGCCATTTCTTTTGGGGAAGTTTAAAGGCCAACCTAAATGGTAAACTGCTGGTAAAAGGCCATTGCATCTTGCATAAAATTCTTTAGTTTGTATCTGATTCAGTATGATTCAAGGTTTAATTCCAACCAGGATGTTACAGTAAGATTTTTTCAGGCATACAATTAAACAAATAAACAAATAGTTTTCTGCTAAATCACCTACAGTTTAACATTGAATTGAACATTGCACACCAGAAGCAAAATAAAACAACTACGTTACTCTATTTTGCAGTGTCAACTATGTCCTGAAAAATGTTCAGATTATTTTTGCTTCCATTTGTAGACTAATTTCCTGCTATAGATAAACTGAATCACCGATTTAAATAAAGTATTAATTTGGAAAATTAGTATAGAAGCAATACAGTATGACTGGCATATAATTTAAATAAACAGACACATACTATATATCCAGAAACAGCATAAGCAATTCTTAGGCTGAAAACTTTTCCTTTGCAAAACTGATGAAAAGAGTTATAATTTGAATGAGTCATACTCACACCAAATAAATGGTAAAGTGCAACTTAATTATGTTTAAATTCATATAATAGCTCAAAACTAAAGCTGAGAGAAGGATGAAGATGATCCAACCGCTTATCATTTCTGAAGTCTCAAAACAGTTCACACACTTAATGCGATATTGTGAGTGCTGAAAACTGAATATTCATTTCAGAACTGCTTTTGCCTCTGATGCATGTGAATTACATGTCTTAGAGTCACTGAGTCCATCCCCTCAGAGTCACAAGGAATCGTGCAATAACATTCTGTACACTGCACTACTTTATACCCTACTTTATATTACTTAATAAATCCAAGTTACAGGACAATTTCCAAGAAGCTATATCAAAGCTAGTATCAACAGGGAAAAATACAGTCTACCTCAGGACGATACTAAGAAGAAAGCAATGATTTCACTAATGCCTTAGATCTTTGTAACACCAGACTGGGGGCAGGGGCATGGGTCTTTTATCTTTGTAAGGTAAAATCTTTCTCAGATCATCTCAAGTGTTGGACAATGAGGCATACCAGAGAAGATCTCAGTAGTGTCTGGCAATTTGACCTAGGGAAAATTCCTTCCAGCCCCAAAACATGTGGATCGTTTACACCTGAGTATATTAAGAAGATATAAGTAACGTTTTAATTTGTAACTCCAGTGGCTCTGCTCTTTTGTTATCTAATCCTTTCTGTAATTTAACAAACTCTATCAACAAATAATTTGTAACTCTATCAACAAGTAATTTGTAATAACAAAAGGTAACCCAAAAAAAGGTAATCAAAAACTTGTTAATGTCCAGGCACCAGTTTCTCTCATTGTTGTGAGCAGACTGTTTGAAATTATTCGGATGGGACAAAATAATCCCCAGCAGCAGTACAATTTGCAGTACAAAGCAACATGGGCTTTGACTGTTTGGGTTGTATGTCTGCTGAAAAGGACCTGGAGGTCCTGGTGGACAGCAAGTTGAACATGAGCCAGCTTTGTGCCCTTGTATCCACTTGGATAGAACCAAAAAAATTGTCACCATGAGAATAATTAAGTGTTGGAATAGGTTGCCCCGAGAAGTGGTGGAACCTCCCTCACAGGAAATATCGAAGACTTAACTTGACTGGGCCCTGGACAATCTAATCTAAGGCCCTGCTTTCAACAGCAGGTTGGACCACATGATCTCCAGAGGTCTTTTCAAACCTAGACTTTTCTAACTCTATGATTTTACAATGCAGTAAAGTAATACAACTTTTCCTTCTGAAAACGTTAAAAAAAATTAAAGGGTAGTCTGTTCCTGGTAAACATATTTTCTAAGTTTGCACTTAATGTATTCAACAGTCAATCATCTGTTTAATAATGTCAAGGACCAAAGATATCCTTTAGGATGTTAATCTGTCATCAACTGTAATTTTTCATTCGGTGTAAAATTAGGCTTATCGTCTCTTAGAAGATGGCATCCTCTTATTAACGAGAGGTTTTCATTTAGTTTACAGTCACCTATTTCACTGAAAGAAGGAAAAATGTAAATAAGTAAGTGAGGTATTTAGAAGAAAGTGTTTTTGTTTACTTCAGACATGTTCATAAACTACGTGATTTTGGAGAGGAGGAAGGTGGAAGCTCCTTGCTACATGTAAACTCAAGTATCTCCCAAGCTGTAGCCTGTTGTAGCTGTATGGCAACATAGAAAGCATCCAGAGAACTACCTATTAGGCTCAAGGTGGATCTGCAATTGGCATTGCTAAAGAGTTCAACTAGTTTATAGGAAAGAACCTTATATCAAAGAGTAAGATCTTTAATAATGCTCTTTAGTAGCAACAAATTAAACATGCAAATACAGAAACAATCTTATATTAGTTTACCTACTGTATATTCTGAAACTGTCTTCATGGATCACTAGGTTGTTTAATGGCCTTTCACCCCTGAGGCCATACTTCAAATTAAAACTGTGTAGGCTTTGAGAAATAACCAATTTCAAATTATGTTTTGAATTTATATCAGGGTTGTATAACCTTGGAGATCTCTCTCTATGAGCTTAGACAGCTTGCAAAAATTTGCAGGCATGAGACCATTTTTTGTTATTAGTAGAAGTTATTCCATGTAGGAAAGAAAAAAATTTCCCAATAGACATGTGAGAGATCCTCCATACTGCTACACTGCGAAGAAGACTGTGTGTGTGTGTGTGTGTGTGTGTGTGTGTGTGTGTACAGCAGTGGTGGGGGTGGGGAAGGGAGGCAGTAGATCTCTTTCGTTAATACAGTTTGCTTGGGAGGTCTTATTCCTCTACGCTATATGAAAGACAAATGAAGTGAGTTTCTTCTGTTGTTTAGTAGGATACTTTTACATGCAAAAGAGGAGATAGGGAAACAAAACTCCTTTCACAGTTTTCATCAAATACTTTTAAAATGCACAACATTTCTCTAAGAGAATTTTTCACTGCCTCATATGTTGCTTTATTTGCTCATTTGACAGAGTGGATCATTCCTCTTTAACAACACATTTTTCCTTGATAGTGCTCAACAGGAAAACCATATTCCTCTGTCTAAACTGGGAACTTTAGAATAAAAAATGAACACATACATACACACACACTCACACACACACACAAATATATACTCCTCCCCCTGCATTCTGTGAAGGAACCAAATTCCGTTTTCCAGTTTTGTCTTCGTTTAATATGATCTGAGTTA
The DNA here is from genome assembly GCF_040807025.1 of Struthio camelus. Lineage (NCBI taxonomy): Eukaryota > Metazoa > Chordata > Aves > Struthioniformes > Struthionidae > Struthio > Struthio camelus. The sequence goes on along the minus strand of NC_090946.1, from coordinate 52,023,772 downwards.
TTCTCTGTCTTCTACAACCTTGTGTTTGGAGTGTTGGAGGGTCACCATAAGCTAGAATGGATTTTGCTTCCAGGAAGAAAGCGGCTGGGGCTCCCTCCTCTTCTTTCCGTAACATAAGAATTTAGCATGAGATACAATGGATCATCTCTGTGCAATATAATATTATTATGCAGATCTGCAATAGTGCTTGTAGATACACCATTTCAGATAACTATTGCTCCCTATTTGAGAGTTGTACTAAATACAGGCCTTTCTTTTGATTTATCATACCATTTAGGCATTGCATTTTTAGGTTCTCACCATAGACAAAATGTGATGACAAAAGGCCATGAGTACCACCTAAGAAAACCTAATGGCATAGATAAAGCAGTAATCCTAGCTAGCCTCAGCACATGCAGAATGAAAGGGAATGCTTCATAGCAGATCTATGAGGTGGTGTGGGGGGGGAACCTGCCCCAGCATTCCTCTTTATGGCATGATCTCTATAAAGAATATGAACCCTACTGATAGTGGTCATTATTAGTGTTTTATAATTAATATGTCTATTGGCCAAGACACTAAGTGCTGCCCTTGCTATGTTGATTGCCACTGGGCTACAGAACTTCTTTATAAAAAAGTTAAATAAAATAAAAACAGCATAAATCTCACTCACCACTTGATTCTTTCCTATAGTTCCAACCACAGATCTGAAGAAAAATAGTAAAACATAGCAGTTGATAGACATGCAGGAGATGAGACTGAACTAAGGAGGTGAAAAGACTGGAGAGGAAGAAGTTATAAAAACAGGAATACACATTTGGTGCTACAGCATTAACAGTTTTTGTTTGTTTGTTTTCTATAGGAAAAAATATAATTTTTAATCAACTTTTAAGACTAATTTTTACCATCCTTTTCATTGGGTATCTTCATTAGCCATTTTTGACCACTAAGTCCACAAACCTTTCTGCTGTTCTATAGTTCTTTCTTTAGAGTACAGCCCTGTTTCTTAGGCTTTCTGTGGCTGTGAAAGCAAACACAACCAGTCAGCAACTGTGGATGCTGAGTAAATCAGCGCTTTCCAAATTAGAGGGCAGTGTTATCACAGATGCTTTCAAAACTAGGTTCTCACAGGTAATCCATGAGTGACTGGGTGTTTTCAAAACAGAAATCTAACTCTGATGTAAAAGCTAACCATTTTCATATATACTTCTCCCACAGCACAGGCCAAAATTAACAACTAGAAATAATGCAAAGGATACAATGGCACATGGAAGTCAGAGAGACCAATCAAAATAAAAGAATAAATGAGACACAGGTACAGATGGTGTTTCCTGAATCTAAAGATCTCTCCCCAGTCCTTGAAAAGAGCAGCAATTACTGGTGGACACCAGAGAGATTAAAGACTAGAACAGTTTGCTGTAGGCTGTGGTGATCTGATCCCTTAATCTAGTTGCTGTTCATATGTGTATGTTATGCTAAGTATCTATGTAAGTTATTTTCTTGTGATATTAACTTTGTAACTTCTTTTAGTTTGGGCTTTGACCTTCAGTATGACAAAAAATAACAAACATAAAGGATATTACCAATTTTAAGGGCTTGTATCACGAAAATCTTAAATACAACAGAAATATTCTGGTCAAATATGTTTAACTTTTGCGGCAGCTCCAATTTCTTCTGTGGATGTAATGCAGAGATGACATTGGTCTTCTATACTCTTATTCACTTTTACTGCTAAAGTGCAATTTAAACATTTTACTATTTAGAAGCATAATTCAAGGAGAACTTTCGGCAAATGTGATTTTCATTGCCCCATTTTCTTTGTAGAGACTCAAGACTTGAATATTAACACCACCAAAGTAATGGCAAAGATGGTCGTGATAGGAAATCTTATTAGTAAACAAGAGCTGCATCTGAAAAATATTGTCATTAAAAGCTATGTAGTAGTTAATTGAGTTTGATATGAAATTTAGTGCTGGAAAGTTAATGACTAATGCAGCTATTTCACAGAGCTTGGTTACTGCAGGCTCTGTAATGATCTCTTTTGCTTCATAGCAACAATGAAATTAACCTCTCTTTTGTCCTGCAGGTGTTATGTTCTGATAATGCATATCCTTTACAAGTATGGGCAAATTATTTGCTTTGCATACAAATTGAGCATAAAGCTGAATCCATATGGAAAAAAAATGAGCACTTCTTCATATTTTTAAACTAAAAAGTACACAGGTAAGTCGAAATTCAGTAAATTTGCCTTTTGGGTGGCTCAAAATAATGTTAGAACAGGTAGGAATTTAGAAGGTTATTCTTCTTCTGTGTTTCCATATCTATTATTCTATTGCTGTAAAACCTTACTGGACATAAACCCATAAAGCAAATCCCATGGGCACTCAGAATTCTAAGCAGGGTGGCCTAGGAAGCAGGATTAGGGAGGAAAAAGGAACATGGTCTTGATGGTCAGTGCCTCAACTGGTTTAAAGGAGAGAGAGCACATTTATAGTTTAGAGTACAGGAGATAAAATGGAAAAGTAGAGGCTGCCTGGCATACTGTCAGACTTCAATGTCCTCACTGTCTTTAAGGTAACTAAAAGTTAATAATTAAAAGTAGGAAAACACGAGGAGAGTGTTAGGAATGAAACAATAGGAAATAAAAGCAGAATGGGTGGAATGCGTAAGGTGGACATCTGCTTTGCTCAGATACAAAACACTTTTGCTTTTTGTCCATTCCAGTGATCAAATTCCTCATGAATGTCTTAGCTTTTTGACAAACTGCCAAGAGATATATTGGCGATATTTTGGAGCAGCAGAAAGGCTGAGATTTGATTATGGCCTGGTTGTGGGTATAGAAAGTCAAGAAATGTTTGAGTATGGCCCCTCTCTTCCCTTTTCCAGATTTCCAGGATGCTAAAGCAATGTGACAGGGAAGATGACACTTTAACTGAAAAGGAAATGATAGATTTTGATAGATTGCTGTAGTACTACTTACAGAGGCCATTTTAACTACCTACTTCCTCCTGGAATGAAGAGCAGCAATAAGGGCTGTGGTGGGAAATGCTTACTACCACCTCCAGGACAATGATGACTCTGCAGCTGGCTCAATAGGGACCCCTGCTTTCAGTGAGGCCGTGCGGATTGATTCATTTGTGCAATGAGAACCTACATCAGCAAGACAAAAGTCACGTAATAACAATAATTTTCAGAGAGCAGCATACTTGGCTTATAATTACAAGCTCAGTTCAATTGACCAGTTTCTGCATATGACATGAAAGTGATGCATAAATTTGGGAATAAACAAATATTGATGGCTTTTTTGATGGGAGGCAATTACCGAAGAATGACATTCTCAAAGACTAGCTGAGAGTCAGAAAATGAGTGGGAAACCATTCCTTTGTATAAGCCACCAGTTTAATAGTATGGTACTGTATATTTCTCTATGTCAGAGTCAGTAATGTATGACTGAGGGGGAAATTAGATGCTAGGTTAAGAAGCATACAATAACAGGACTCTCAGTTGACTTTTCTTTGTCCTGAATACTGGCTGCTTTTTTGATTTTTTCCAGAAATTTAATAGGAAAAACTCTTAAAGGGAACCACTTAACCATTGTGGTATACGTATTTGCTTTTATTTTAATTTCCAGATATGAAAATAATATAGAGGAAATATTTGATAATAAAATTGGTAAGAATTCCATGTTCCTGAGAAAATCCTGAAAATTGGTATAGGGAGCAATTGAATAAAGGTAGAAAGTCCGAGAACTCTTGGAAAGGAAAATACATTTTACAATAATAGAAATGTTTTGGCTGGAAAATTTCAAGTTCTTATTTAGAGGAATGCCCCCCAGATCTGATACGTTGATGGACGTGTAGGAAACTGAAACCTTGAAAGCTCCGGTTCAGTGCCCAGCGGTTAGGCATTTCACAGTTGCGTCTATTTATCAGAAAGATGTGTCTTACTGTGAAAACTGGAAATAACAAGGGTGACAGTAACTCACTAAAAATTTAAGACTCCCTCAAAATTTTCTATAATTGCATTATAGGCCTGATTGTATAAATAGAGAAAGTAAAATATATCTCTGTGTTCCTATGTGACAAGGAGTAAGAGAAAGGAAGGGAAAGGAAGGGAAAGAAAAGGAAAGTTGGTAAGATAAGTGTTCACATCTTGTTTTAACAATTCATACATCAATTTCAACGTCTAAAACTATTTCAGTATCTCATAACAAAGCATTGTGGGAAAGTGCATTTCAGACTACTGCACACAATTTTTTTAGGACACCTCAGGAATGTGATAATGTCCTCCTTTGGTCATGACCCTTAGTTATTGTATCATAGAATCAGAACAGCTGAAGTTGGAAGGGGCCTCTAGAGATCTAGTCCAGCCACCCTGCTCAAAATAGAGCAAGTAAAGCAAGTTTCTCAGGACTATATCAAGTCAGGTTTTTGACTATCTGCAAGGATGGGGACTTCACAACCTCTCTCAACAACCTGTTGCAGTGTTTGAACATCCTTACAATGAAAAAAATTTCTTACATTTTAGTAGAATTTTCTGTATTGCAATATGTTTCCATTGCCTCTTGCCCTTTCACTGGATAACCACTGAAAAGAATCTGGCTCTGTCTTCTTTACTCCCCGCCATCAATTATTTATACACATTGATAAGATCCCCTTAAGCCTTCTCTTCTCCAGGTTAAATGATCCCAACTCTCCCAATCTTTCCTCGTATGACATATGCTCCAACCAGATCCAGTATGTCCACGTTTCTCTCGTACTGGTGAGCCCAGATCTGGACACAGCACTTCAGATATGGGCTCACCAGGGCTGAGTAGAAAGGGAGGATCACCTCCTTTGACCTGCTGCTGATATTCTTCCTAATGCAGCCCAGGATACCTTTGGCTTTCTTTGCCACGAGGACACATTGCTGGCTCATGTAATAGTTTAATTTGTGAGAATGAAAGGGGACAGATTTAATTTTTTTACCTATTTAATAATAATGTCTTGTTGATAGTTACAACTAAGACTTACTGCTTAGCCCATTTTTAAACTAATTAATATATCATAATGACTTTCTACTGCTTCAATTTTCTAATCAAAGTGTTGAGAAGCATCAAGTGAATCCTCTTGAAAATAGTTTAAAAAGTTTTATTTTTTATAAAATTGTTAATTGACATTAGTTATGTTAACTTTCTTTAAATCTCTTTAATGAATCTTGCATCAGTATTTCTGCTATTTGCTTTGTGAGAATGGTCAGACTGAAAAATCTATAAATATTTAAGTCGTTGCTTTTACCTTATCACCTCTTCTTTCCCAAATTTAGAATAATATTTACTGAAACACTTTAGACTTTCTATGCTAGAGGTTTTATTATTTCCAGCACACAGCAACACCTAAAAAGGGATCAAAGCTTCATTGACTCCTTAATTGTCATTATGGATTCCACATAAATTGAAGAAGTGACAGAAGAAAAAAATCACTTGTCAGAGGAAAGAGAGAAATAAACAGTTTAAGCAAAAAGTGCAGGGAAGGACATAAAGCACCCGTAGGAAACTGATTATTGTTAGGGCAGCAAGAGAACTTTGGCAGATGGGATGAATTTTTCCCAGCCTTCCTCACCCACCCGTTGCGAGAGGGAGGCCGCAGAGGAGCACTGGCCATTGTGGCAGGGGTTGCTGAGAGGAAAGGGGCAGGAAGCAGGCAGCAGTGCTGGGATGAACTTGTACTTTCTGTTGCACAGAGGAAGCTGAGTCATACATGTTAGCCAGGGATTTTGAGTCTGTACTAAGAATAAGGCAAATGAACTAAACACTTAATTTGTTCTAGAAGGAGAATTGCAAAGATAACATTTCCAGTTAAATCTACTAGGATACCTTCTCTATGTAATAGGAAATTTAGAGTTGAAAGAGTATGACAGAGGAAGGAAAACCAAGAGAACTGTAAAGCTTAAATACAGCAGAACTTTCTGTGGAAAGTCCCAAGGGATGACAAGAAAGCAGTGACATTGCCCATGTTACCTACGCTTTGGGATATCAACTGTCTGCTGAGAGTCCCAAGTGATGCTTTAGTGTTTGTAGAACAATAACTGTTCTACAGCTGGAGAAAAAATTCCTCTGCCTGAGGAAATTTAAGGTTGGATTGAATTCATAGATTTGAACTAAGGAAGCTCTGGTATACTAAACCGGCCTCTGAACTTCAGGTGGTAATTTGTGCTGTGTCCCATGTGCTTCACGTATTAGTTCCACGAAAAGCGAAGTAAGCTGCCTTGCCAACCTTTTCCTTGCTGCAAGGTGATGCAGTCATAAATACACGGATGCTCAACTGGATGTCTTATTTTGAATGTGTAGCTGTGCGTGGAAGTTGTCTCCAACAAACTGCACTTACTACTTTCCCCTCTGATTACATTTAGGGACAGTTCAGATAGACATTAAAGGGACATTCAGGAATACAGAAATATTCTGTAATGTATTGACGTAAAATTTAAGCAAGAAATAGTGGTTTTTGAAATTCACAGTGAATGGTGAAATTAGAAAAAGACATTAACTGAGTTACAAGATATATGCCACACTTGGTTCAGTTACACACCTAGGAGATGAAAGAAGGGGTAGATAAAAATATACTAACTTAATAATAGGGCATTCTGGTAATTAAACTTATTTTATTTGCTTAAATTCAGGATTATCCTCCTTGTTTTAGGAATTTGAAAACCAAGCTTCTGGTATTCAAACAGCTAAACTTGGGCACAAGAATTTGAAGGACAGGCTTCTGTTCATCACCTGCTCTATAGTAACTAAATAATATATTTTAAATAGCTCCAGAAACTCTCAGCATTTATCTTAACTGTGAAGTCTTCTGGGATTTGGATAAATATGGCTGTGTATCTTTCATTTGCACACATTCTGCCAAATCTGTGAAAAGTTATATAAACTAAATGATCATTAAAATCCCACCTAACTTTGAAACCTATATATCTACGGAAATACAGATTTATTAAAACGTGTGTGAAACTATCCGGAAAATACTTCTCCGTGGAAGTAACTTCCTTTAATTTTCTCAGTAAAACTGCTGAGACTTTGTTTCAAGGAGTGTTTCCCTGATACATTATACATACAGACTGCAGCAGAATATAACTCTAAATCAACTTTATTTTTTTAACCCGTAACCTAAAGGTAAAGGTTTCAAATGTCTCGTTTGAAAAGTCTCCTGGGAGGACAATAGATTAAAGAGAGCTTCTCACTTATCCAAACAAGGTAGCCTTAATTTTTATATTCAAGACATTAGCAGTGGTAGAAAATGAAGTTATAAAACAGAGACTACAAAGAAAAAAAAAATTAGAAAGAACACCTATGCTGCAGCATATCATGAAAAGAAAAGCTGGTGATATTGTATTGTCTAATTCTTATCTGAGCTAAAAAAAAAGGTTCCCCTTTTTCACTACTGAGCTTCAGGTTTAAATTCGAACCAAACGCAAGTGCTTTAGCAATTAGGGGTCTCCTGAGAGACTGTTACTTTGGCCAATCCTCTTTTTTCTTTTTTTTTTGCCCTGTTAATAGCTGTACATATTAACTAGAGATCCCTGAAGGTAATTAAACACTTGGAAGTGTGCTGGAACTATACAAATATGAAATTACTCCAGCACTTTGAACAATAATTATATTTAAAATACAACCACAGTGTATTAACTTGCGGGGAATAACTAATCTCCACAAGTACTAAATTCATCACAGTATCATTTGATGACTAATCATCAGGATCAGCACCATTTTACCGATGAAAATCCATATATGGTAATATTGAAGAAAGATATTAGTTATTTTCAGCAAGTTGGTACTGTGTAGACTTTTCTTTCATCCTTCCTCCTGCAACATTTATATCTGACTGTTTCCAAGTCCAGTGTCCTGCAGCAAATGTTGCCAGCAGTACTGAATACTTTCAATTAGTAGTTCTCTACTTCTCCGGTAGCTAAGCAACTGACCTGTGGTGAAGAATACATAATGATCTTCTGCATATCCACCTTAGAGTATCAGACAAAACATAGGCTTCAAAACATGGATTTGTTCTTCCATATTGACGACTTTGGCTTAATTTTATGTGAATTATGAAAAAGTGTGTTTGCTGTGTGTTTGATGTATATGAATTAAACCCAGAAATAACATATATAAATATATGAGAGGCTTTTCATTTTCATGTTCATTAATAGTTATCATGCTGTTAGAGAGCAAACATTCAGAATTCTATAGCATAAATTCAGGGTAAATACTATAATATAAAAACTTACAAGTTATATAACCTATACAGATTTGATGTCATCAGTATACAAATGTCCTAATTAACTACCCCAGGGAACATTTTTTGACTATTTTATTTATTTATTTACTACTGTGAATAATATGGCCCTGTTAATAAAACAGAGTTTACGTAACAGGGATCTGAGAAAAAACAGCAGCTGGCTCACACTTAATCCGCATAGAATAGAGAGGCTGCTAGTTGTCAGGGGGATGATAGCATGAAAAATTGGCTGAAAGAATAACCTTCGAAAGGATTAAGTGAGTCTGTATTGCAGGGTTAAACTGGACTCGTTGTTATAAGAATACCAAATTCTAGTGAAAGCCTGAAAAGACATCTCCCTTTAGCTTTGTTTGGACAGAGGACTGTGCTTATTCTGGTCCAGTGAAGCCTTCACAGTCATAATCCCTTTAGGTATCACCTATGGGAGAGTGCACAGTAGGGGGAAGTTCAGCATGGTCTCATAGATGAAGCAAACTAACAGAAGCTGCTTAAACACATTGGTCAATAAACTCACAAACAATTGACAAGGAACAGCATGAAAGTAACATTTTAGGTTATTGGAATTACATTATAATGATCTAAATAGTCCAGATAGTAAACACAAATATGCTTTAACTGGTAGAGGTTATCCATTTGCGCACACACAGAAGTTAAAGATGAATCTAGTCCCTAGAAATCAGACTTTCATTTAGTACTAGATTTTAGACCGCACCAATTTAAGCAGTGTTTGGATTCAAGTCTAGTTGAGATCATTCTCCAAGATAAAGAACACATTAAAATCACTGGAATGATTTGGAAGCATGTGTGGGTTACTTGTATCTGAGCAGGAAACAGTATTTGTCTTGTACACAGCACTTCGACAACTCTCCTTTTTCAATTAGCTCAAGTCCCCAGGGAGTTTTTAGGCGTTGTACTATTCTGTAAAATTAATTTAAAGGAAGAAAAAATTTGTGCAGGTTGAAAGGCTGAAGAAACTAACATTTACCTACCAGAAGTCTGTGGGTATCTACTTAATAGTTTTGAGTTTATGCAAGAAGTATTTATATTTCTCTTGGAAACTAACTTTTTAAATTCACAATTACTCTCTACAACTTTAAAATGTCCTACCAATGATAGCTAGCACCTAAAGACTTAATTTCCTTTATTGAAATATGCATTGGACTTGTACAGTATTTTTTCAATAGGTCATAATTGTAATTTCCTAGAGCAGCGTGATGTCTTTTTTTTTGACCCTTCAAAGTGGGTATGTGAAGAGCTAGGCTGTTATGTAATTTACTAGGTTTATCTAAGTTTGAAAAAAATTATAACATGTACTAAAATAAAAAACCAGAAAACTGATTATGACAGACTCTGCCTTTCTATAAGTGAAAGATATTCTGTCCAGAAGATGATCCAAATTTCTCAAGTAACTACATGTTAATACTATGGTAAGATTTAAAAAGCTTTGATGTAAAAGTGAAAGCATCAGTGGTTTCTACGGCTTTGCTTTGGGCCAATTCTCATTACCTTTTCTGTTATGTCACAACATCCTTACTGATATGCACTAAAGCACTGCCCTAGTTGTAACACAATAGCTGACATCTATCTGTTGCTAAGTTACTTAACTTTTGTAAATTGGAGTACCTGTCTATGTGAAAAAAACAAAAAAACTCATCAGTGTTAAAAAGTACTCAGATTCAATCATTAGAGGAATATGATATAAATTCATATTTATATGAGTCAGAGATGCTGAGATGGGTTGCTCTACATGGTTAAATAAAAATACCTCAAGTGCCTCTCACCTCACCCTTCCTGCAAAGTCTTGAGTTAAATATGTCTTTAAAACTAATGAATTATTAAAAGAAATGATATGAAAAATGACTTTCTCAGGTAAGGTTTTTTTTTTTTTCATTTAAAGCAGAGGATTTCTCTTGGGGACATCGATATGAAATCCTATAATAGATAAATAGACCTGGGTTATATTCCAGATTCTAACTGAGAGTCCCTCTGTGATGTGGAGAGAATAAATCATGTGGCCTCCCTTAACAACTGTATTTCACTGAATTTTCTCAGACATTTTCAGCAATAGCAGTTATAGGATATATTAGAAGTAAAAAAAAAGAAAAAGGTTACAAAGATACCTAGACTGCTGCTGACTTAAATAGAGAATTTGGCTCTTCTGTGAAAGAAAGTGCTACTCTGTTAAAAGAACTTTGTCCAACTCCTGAAAGTCTTTGAAGAGTGATGTTGAAAAAAGAACAAAGTGGAACAAGTGCAGACAGAGAGTGAAGGTTTTTTTATATTAAAAAAAAAAAAAACTGGGGAGAGAGAGAAAAAAATCAGCAGCCTAATAGGGAATGAAGAGGAGAGAAAAAGCTGCTAAAAAAAAAAAAATTGTATATATAATTACAAATAGCATGCAGTTATTTTCAAAGGAAGCCACTCTGCATATAAAACTCTAATTGAAATTATGCCTCAGTTTTTAAATTTTATCCTCATTTTTACTTTGGGAACTGGTAGTTTTCAGGTAACCCTTCGTGAATTTGTTTAATGTGAAGAAAGCGTCATTGGTGCCATTCTGTCAGCTGTCACAGCCACTCTGAACATTATCTGCCTGTTGCCACCAGAGTGGCTGTTCAGCCATAAGTCTGCCTTACAGTGTGCAGCTCACTTAGCTTGGCCAGCTGCTCTGTCCATGACAGGCTGGCATCTCCCAGAGGGACTGCAGTTGCAGCCAGAGTGTAAGCTATGGAAGTACTCCATGCTAAGTCGAATTACAGAACCCTACAAGAATGCGCTATTCAATAAAATCCTTCTTGAAGGTAAAAACAAAGACTTTACAATCTAAAATTTCTTCCCATGTTGTTTTGGAATTTCCTAAATTCAAAGAAAATGAAGGGGAAAATTGTGCTTTTAAGACACTGGTCCATCATGGGGAGAAGTGAAGCATTAAACTTTTCCATTGTAAGGTCAAGAAGGTAATATACTTTCCAATATAACTCCCATGCCAAAAGGAATCATTAAATATTAGTGCCCTTTACTAGAGGGACATCAGCGGGACAGTCATTCAGGGTAAAGGGGAGAACAAAGCCTGGCTTTAGCTTTGCTTTAGCTGCTTTAAAAACAATGTGCTTATGCAACTACATAGCCTGAAATATGGGTATATGTTATAAAGGGCCAGTTCCATAAATCTGATGTGATATCTGTTTCCATAGAATAAGAAACTAAATGCTATAGCAATCAGTATTGTGGATTCTAAAGTATTTTCTTAAAAGGTTAAGATATTGGTCAATTTCTGCAAAATTTTGGAATCTTTTACTAAGTCACTGCAATAGTACCCTTCAAAATCAACTTCACCTCCTGGTCACTAACACCTCAAAGTTGTCTGGCTGCTGTGATGTCTTGTTTTGACCCAGAGCTAGTCACAAACAACATTCATTATTTTAATTTTCTCCTATAAGATACTGTTAGTACCAAATATGTTTATAAAAATATATATTTCAGAGTATGAAGAAATCAAGTAGGGAAGGACAAAACCTATCCCTTTATCCTCACATCTAGTTAACTATTTGTTTATGGCTAAGCTAACGTGCTTAAAATATTTTTTAACAGCCCAGGCCCAAGATAGCTCTGTAATATCAAAAAGACAGCAGTGTTTATGTCAGGCATTCTATACTTCTGTAAAAGGAAGCTTAAAGGTTACTTTCTGATTAAGATATCCTTCATATGGATAGATTTAAACCTGAAAAAACTCCCAGGGAAGTTCTGATTTAACAAAGCCTCATGCATCCCCAGAAAGGGGATCTTCGGAGAGCAGTACTCAGAAGGAGGGCTTGTGTACTATCCTAACTGCTTTTGTTGCATGAATCAGAAAGCCAAATCTCCTGGAGTTCTAAAGCACAAACAGAGACATGGTGCCTCTAAATTGAGTAGATGTGCTGCTACATATTATTTATTTACTTGTACCTAGACCTTTGTTTGGCTTTAAAGAGGATTTCAAGGAATGTGATATATGAATTGTTTATTTCCCACAGCTGCGACAATACCTAAAATCACAGCACTAGTGTTGCAGTGACCAGCACACCAACACAGCATTAGCCAGCTGCAGGAAGCTGCTATGCTGTTCTTCCACTGAGATGACATGCTTAGGATCTGGTAACACAAAGTTTTACTGTGGGAGTGACATTTTCCATTGAAGACTTACAGCCAGAGACCTTTAGGAATGCATCAGGGTACTGCAGATATTGATTGAACTTTGAGGGTTCCCAAAAGTTTGTAAAGTCCTCCATCAGCTTGCTACTAGTTTAAATTACACTATATTCTTAAGGATCTTCCAGGAAAGGTGCATTACTTGAGACAATGTCTTGAACGTGAATTTTCATTTGATATATCATACACAGCTTGCTTCAGCAATGTCGAGGTTAAGGCAGCAGGGACATCTTCTCTCATACTACAGCAGTACAGCATTGATTTCATGGAAATATGTAGACAACAAGCACTTATGTCAATCATTAGATGATGCCCTATGTCCATAAGCCTTTTTTCCTTCATTTGCCTCAGCATTGAATACTTCAACAGCTTAAAAAGAAAAGAGGAAACCTGCAGGGGGAGACACAAGAGAGGTGATTTATGCTGCTGTTGTTGCAGAGAGTTGTAGATATCAAGGAGAAGTAGCCTGATGACACTATCACAATTAGGAAAAAAAGAATCTATTTTCGTGATAGCTTTTTTTTTTCCTATTACAGTAAATGGAATAAAGTAAATGGGCTATTCTGTTGAATTTCTTCCTCTTCCTGCTGCTTTTGTAGCAGTATGACATATTTTAGCAGGTAGCAAAGATAAACTACAAAACATTAATTCTTGCCTAGCTGTAACAGTAGAAAATGATTCTTTTAATTTAACTTTATCCTTTTCTTGACAGAAGGGTGAATTTAGAGGCTTGATGAAGCCGCTGGACTTCTCTTTACTTACATGATCAGTGACATTCAGATAAGAGAGAAACAGTAAAAAAATAAGAGATGAAAACCTGCATAGAAAAGTTGATACAGAAAGGTTAGCTAGCATTACTGAGTGACAACAGTGGACATTCAGCTGTGTATTTTTTTCTTCTTGGGTGCGAGATTCGATGGTAGTTTTTTTTCTTCTGACTGAGAATCAAGAGACCATGATTTGTGAAATGAAGAAAGCTTTGACGATCAGACAGTATTAAAAACAACATTAAAGCCAAAAAACTTTTAAGCTATAATACAATATCAGTAAAGCCATAAATCACACACTTGGATTTTCCTTTGTTGTTGTTATTGTTTTCTGTGGCTTTTCCCCACTCTCCAGAGTATATTACGTAAAAATACAACTATAAGCAAGGGCAAATCTAGGTTTCTAATCATCCTCTGAATTTAATCCAATCAGGATCTTTACAGGATCTAGTTTACTGGTTCTACCAGTTTACTGGTTCTTCTGAGTTTTCCTTATGATTTACTCACACAAAATAGTAATGTTGTATTTCTAACAACCGTCTCTTCCCTCTCACTTTCCACCTCACCATAATATATGCCTGCATAAAAACCGATGTTTAATTTTTCATCTCATGCAAAGAATAAACAGCAAATAAACATGGAGCAAATAACCACACACCTATTTTATTAATAAAGAACCAACCTGCTGAAAATGAAGCTAAGTAAACAGAGCAGCTCCTATTGTTTTCACTGTGGCAGCTGGTCTTTAAACCACACATGAAAAGAACAAGCAATAGCACCGCATAAACGATTTTCCCTTTCTATAAAAGAATTAAAAAAAATCATAACCAAACATTGTCAACAACAACATCGGCAACCCCAAAAGAATCCTGGGGTTTTCTGGATTCACTTCACTTTCTCATCTTCACTTTGTGCAAATCATTACTACAATTAATAACTTACTTCATTTAGTAACACCTTTTGGGGATTTGTCTGTTAATTTTCTAAAAAGACACAATTTCATGAGATGTAGCCGTCATTGTTGACGAGAAAATTTTTAGACCAGCAACCCATTACTCGCTTAGAGCACAAATAACCCCCGATAGGAAGACTAGGTTGAGGTCAGAGAAGTTATTACCGAACACCATTAGTTTACAGTTAAAATACCTCCCACAGAGGCAACTTTCCAAAGGAACTTTCAACTTGCAGACATCAGAAGGAGAAATTGTATCATAAAGGTAAAGTCCCTTCCCAAATTCTCACAGAGAGTTCATTGAGACCCTGCACATCACAGTGCTCAATGCTGTGGCCAAACATGACAGCTTGATTCTTTTGTTACATCCTTTTCATAGGCAGACTGAGGTTGTGACAGAAAAAAGAGATGGTGAACTTCAATGAAAAATGAAATCTCCTACTGTCTATCCCAGAGGCTGAGGAAAAGTTCTGCAACTGCTGTCACCCTTCCGAAAGGTTTCTAGGGTTTTTATGGTAAATATGAGTAACCTAGAATCCATGGATATATGTCTGGCGTATTTGTGCCATCTGTGAATAATTTTAAAAGATGCCCTATTTATTCTTCATGTTTGTAGAAGTTATTCCCAGATATTTTTCCAGCCATGACTATTCTTGTTTGCAAAGTGTTTTAAGATCTTTGGACAAAGGTTAAAGCAGACTATGACTCGTCTGTGGGCAGGCTGGGCACGTTTCACAGTTCTGATCTCATGACATCTAAACTGAGCACTTGCTGGAGAACACTGTGCTTCCCTTCTAGTCAGCATATTCTCTTTTCCTTTCTGTAGAAATCAAGATGTGCCCAGCAGCTGAGGGTCTTAACTTATTGTGAAGACGCCTGGAGATTGTCTGGAGACACCTGATTCTTACCACATTGTGAAGTTATGTCACTTGTAGCATATGCTCTGGTTAAGGAGCTGGAAAGTGTTCTACAGTCCCTTGGGAAAAAAACACCCAGAGACTACCAGGTACGTATATTCCTCCAGAGGAAGAAGGAAAAAAAAATCAATAACAAAAAAGTTTACTAGCTATATTTGGTTTTGGAAATCAGGTATGATTTCTATGCTTTCAGAACCTGCTGATATCACCTGCAAATAGAACTTGCACTTATCAGTGAGATGTTTTCTCCCAAAAATCTTTTCTTCATATTGCAGTCAGCATGAAAATCAAAGTCTTCTAGATACTAGGTCAGAAATTAGATACGCAGCTCTCTTGAAAATAACACCTCCAATGATATTTATCTACTTTGGATGGTTATTCTGAAGAGGACTCTACCCAGAAGAGCCTTAACACGAGAAAACACTAAAATGTACGAATAATAAGCATTCCAAATGTGATCAAAAAAGAAAAGGCACTTTACTCTCAGTGCTTGACCAAGTAATCAGCTCAGCTAAAAATGTCACCAGGAGGCGCTAACTGGCAGTGGCATACTTTATTTACATTTACGCAATCATTAATTGCTATTTTATGTACAAAAATAGATTTGTTCTCTTCAGTAGAACTTGGTAAATTCCTAGCAAAAGGTGTCTGAATAACAATGATAACCTGATTTTCAGTTAATCACAGTGACTACTCAGGTGTCTCCTGTTAGCCAGAAGTCAGGCATTTCATTACCATTTCACATTTAGTTTCTAGCTATTTTTAATTCCTAATGCTAGAAAACATAAATATTTCTTAAAGACGAAACCCATAGGACTTTTAAAATTATTATTATTATTTGGTACATTTTCATGTGTATCATGGTATATTCAGTTATATATTACCTAGTCTGAATACAAACTGTTTTATATGCAGATTTAAGGTAATGAGCATTCAACTTTAAAAAATGGTTCTGGTATCCTGTAGCTTCTCAATAATAATATACTCTTACATTCCAGCAGAGAAGGATGGATTATGGGTTTTTCAATTTGCATCAGGCATATTAATTGCAGAGCAGGATTTGCACATAAAATATCAATGTACTGGAACAAACTGTTAATGCACCAGAATATGAACACTTACATTCTTTTCTTGAGATTTAAAAGCAATCTTTTTTTTTCATACCTCTGAATAGCATGGTTTGTTTTTTTCTAAGTCTGTTAATGAGAACAACGTAACCAATGTTTTCTGAAAACCTTAATTAGCTTCACTGTTAATAGTGCTTTCCTAGTCATTGTACTGGCAAACAATACAACAAACCATTAGGGAAAGAAAATAATTTACAGAGTATGGAAAACCTGTTTAGAACAGCTTTTAAGAAACATGCCGTGGAAGATCAGCTTCACGTTGTAGTAGCAAGCAAAGAAGCATTGAATTCAAGTTTTACCTATATGTTTTTACTGTAAGAAGAGATTCCTAGATTCCTAAAAATGTGCTTGGAAGTGAAGTTCAGACGGGAATTTGTAAAGTTGTTTTAATGATAGAAAATTTCAAGTTCATGGTTTGTGTTTTATCTGATGTATTCAAATTACACACAGACCCCCAGAAATATGTTTTAATAGGTACTAATAAAATCAAATACTTTTACCTTATAAACCTTTTACCTTAAAGAAATATTGGTTCTTTAAAAGCAGGCAAGTGAATATTAGGTAAAAAATATTTATGACCCTATAGCAGTGCAAAGGATGATTCAGATTGTTTCTAATCATTATCTGATTCTTTATACATCTGAGCGAATACATACCTTATTGTTCAGTGTTCAATACTAGACTACTACTACTTTAAAATGTACTATTGTAAAGGCAGATGAATTTACTCAGGGTTTATACTGTTTTATTTTATGACTACTCTCTTTCAAACTAATAATCTTTAATATGCCTTCAACTTTTTTCCCTTTCTTACAAAACAGCAAATGAATGCAGGCCCTTCCTTTTAAAGCTGAACAGAAAGAGAAAATATTTGAGTTTGCATGCCACAGCTGCAGGCTATGAATTATCACACTAGGGAAGAGTGGAAATACCACCCACATAATCCAACAAGAGGCCTGATTCATTTTGTGTCTGAAGCAATCATTGCAGTCTTACAAAGCTGAAATGAGTTTCCTTTCCAATCTTCAGGGGGGAAAAAGTGAGAATATCATGCTTACTGGTTCAGAGCAAAATTTCTCTCTTTTTTTCCTTCCTCTCTCTCATTTCTATTTTTCTTCCTTATTTCCTCACTCTTTGTCAACTACTAGCTTGACTGTACGTAGAATGGTGGAATTTAATTTGAAACAGGTCATAAACGAGAGCCAAGCAGTATCTTCCCAGCCCCATCAATCCCAACTGAACTTGTGACAGGTGATTTGCTCCCCAGCTAACACACAGAGGAAGTTAGTATGCCATCTGTTTAAGACCCCAGTGGAAGCACCTGCCTAGGGTCCGTTCTGAATATGCAGCACCCTACTCAGTATGCATAGATACTCTTTATCTAGCTTCCTACAGGTCATCAATATGAAATAATGAAGGCAGAGATATTAAATTCTGCCTTTTAGGTTCTTTATTCAAGGCTGTAAGGAAGTTTTGTCCTCTTGGGACCCTAATGCCTGAATTTTCTCTCCTTGAAGAGCTTTCAAGTGCTCAGGATCTTTCTTTCACAAAAGAAGAAAAAAAAAGAAAAAAGAGCTGGATTAATGATTTAAAGGTTCAGCTACTGACAGATGAAATTGTGGCTGTACTAAAAGGTTGGAGTAATTTTACGGGAGCAATCTTCAATTTTGCTTTGAGATATACTGGCATGCTGTCCATCCCTCCATACAATGCTGTAATTACAGGGTTGTGGTAGGAGGGAGGAAGGTCTTGTTTTCCCTTACTCTTGTTAGTTCAAAATTCCTGGTAACAGAAAGAGACCGTGACTTTCCTAGCCTGACTAGGATGCGGAAATGATACAACAGCTCTGTTTGTAGAGGTGTTTCTGTATTTTCTGTGAACTAGAAATTTCCAAATTCATTTTTAATTAAGGACCACAGTCTTTTTCCAAGGGAAGTGCCCTAACCACTAAATCTGAAAATCTTATTATTGCCTGTGGTATCTTTCTAGTCCACAGATTCTTTAATTCTCACCAACACAACGGGACAGCAGGAAAGATGAACAATTCACAGCTTTCTGGTTAGGGAATCCTCTTAAAAAAGAGAACATTGATTTGAATCTCTTGAAGAAGAAGATGGAATTAAATACAGGCTTTAGTGTTTGTTTATTTTGTTTTTAAACATCTCTCATGAATGTCCTAGGCATTAGGCTAACACTTAAAATATATTAAAGGAAGTGGAAACTGCAGCTATATTTTTAATGTGTCTGAGCAGGTATATTTTGAGAGCACTTTCCAGATAAATGCTTTCATTTCTTGGTTGAGTTGGATGGCTGAGCGAACAGCTTCAGGATACTGACCAAGTTTAGTACTGAGTGAGGTGCTGAACTGCTCAGTTCTATTAACAAATTGTGAGGATGTGGAAGAGCGTGTCTTTATCTGACCTTAAAACTCTTTAGCACAGAAAACAGATAGATTTCAAATTATTCCTAGTAAGCAAGGAATTAAATTAAGGGACTAGATATTATCATAATTATTTTTTATTTTCCTCTTGAATATATAAAATCGTAAAAATTGACTGATAAATATTTAATACTTTATTACCGTAATGTTGCTCTAACTTTAAATTGAGACTTAAAGCTAGTAATATTCTGTATGAGTCTAAATCTTTGGTTGCATTTACATGTGTTTAACTTCATGCATAAGTTTTTCAGGACTAAGACTTAGATCATTTCTTGTTCTAGAGATAGCAAAATCTGGCTCAGAATTGAGTTAACTCCAGAAAATTATGATAAGACTAGTTAAGTTATAGAGAGACGTAGGTAGAATCTTTAATAGCTTTAGTTGTTTGTAATGATTTTATAGTAACAAACAAAACAAACTTGTTGTTTTAAGCTTCCATAAATAAAAATATAGACCTGACAAAAGATGTCAGTTTCCACTTTTTAATTTAATTATAAAACATAGCATTAGCTATATGTCATGATTTTGTATACTAAGGAGTTTTAATCTCTGAAAAGCTTGCCAGGCTTTGCCTGTGAACTCAAACTAACTGGCATCCTAAAGAGAAAAGGAGCCCGCATCCAGGGGAAATAGCTGTTCTGAAAGCTTTGGCACGGTTCTCGTTGCTAGGGAAACCACTTCTTTGTCTCTACGTGTTCAGAATGGCTGCCTCATTAGACACTGCATCTGATCATCACTTTATACTACAAAAAAAAGGGTGAGGGGAAGCTAACATGTCCACAAATCTTTAAGAAAATACCAAGAATGAATAGGGGCAATCTTAAATAAATCTGTATATAATTACAATTATGTTCCACTGGGAGTAAATTTGCCTGGACTGCTTCAGTGCACATTTATCTGTAGATGAAGGAATGAATAATGCTTCTTGCTTGTCTTTTAGTGAATTTAAAAAAAAATTGCAAGACACAAAACTGGCCAGTTGCATATGTTTTGTCTAAAATATCTCAGTCACTTTAAAATATTGCAAAAAAATCCATTTAATAAGGTCATGCAGCTATTTAACTGCCTGAGACATTACTTTAGCGTTGCTGCAAGAGATTTTATTGATGGAGTCAGAAGCATAAAATGGCACAGAAAAACCTATAGAGGTCCATTTATTACCCTCATCATAAAGAGGAGTGGTGAAAAATAGTAAAAAAAGTGAGAATATACAGTGACAAGAGAGTTACTTAATGTTAACTGCTAAGTTTTAATCAAAGCACTAAAACCAGCAGCGTACCAAAAAAAAAAAAAAAAACCCCCGAAGTGCAGCAGAGCTACATGCAGTTTCAAGGCATTACTCATTGGCAGTACAGCTATGAACCCAAGGTCCCTCAGGAGCTCAGCTCCTGCCCTTGGCTGATGAGAAAAGCCTTTGAAAACAGGGTCAGAGCTTAGCCTCACCCCTCTGTGGCATATAAATATCAACAAAGGGAAGGGATTTTAGAGTCATCATCCCCACAACTCTGTTCACTGAGAGGAAAAATTAAATCCAAATCACAGGTGAAACAGTTAAAAAATGCCTAACTCCTCTATCTGTATTTGTGAAGAGGGCAAGCAACCTGACTAGTAATTCTTTTTTCTTTAATTGCACCAGATGTGAAAGTCAGTAGTTAGGTGCTTAAACAAGAATGTGCCTATCCAGGTGGTCTGAGAAATTAACTGGTTACTTCTCAAGAGTATAAAGAACTGACACAAAATAGATATTCATGTACCTGGAGGTATTTTCCTTCTTAGTCAGTGACAGCCTATACTGAATGTCCAGTGGCAGTCTGAGGAAAAATATTTAAGTTAAAAAATGTTTTTGAAAAAAAATAATTAAAAAATGCTTTTCACAGAAACAGCATTTTTATGGAATTTTTTTTCCTCTGATAGCATTACTAAAATAGGGCTTGTAGACTACAACTAGAAGAAAGGAGCAAAGAAACATCAAGGCACAACCACCTATCCACTACGTGACAAGAACACACAATTGCTTTCTTCAGAAAATAACACTTTTCTATTCCATAGCAAAATGCCCTCAAGATTTAGTGAAGGATGAGTTACTATCTAGATAAATAATTTTTCCAGATGGGGACCTGAGGCAGAGGAAAATACTCTAGAGTGCTCCAATAATGATCAAAATGTTTTGATTTCTCTGCAGCAGCCTTTTAAACAGACAGTTGCACATAGAGAATAACTGGATTGCGGTATTTAAAATCAATATATAAGGCAAGAAGTAACAGCTAGAAAGGTATTAGAATATTGTTTGAAGTAGGCCTGATATGCAAGAATTGAAGCAAGTGTGCTTTGTGCCTTGGACTTAATAACAGCTTTTGGTAAATGCAGAGGAAGTAAATGGTCCTTCTTGGCTTCCCTTTTGAGCAAACACACACAAGGACACCAAGTTTGAAGAAGAAGATTAAAAAATGCTGCTTGAATCTTAATGCATGAATGTGTGGGCCTGGATGCCCATGAGAAAAGATAATTAATTAGAAGATACAGTTATAAGTGGGTAGTAGTTATTATAATCACTCTACTTTGTTATGATAGTTTAGCTGAACTGGGCTGAGAGCTGCAGAACTTCAGTGTAAGCCATGTTTTAGAGTCCCATTCATGTTTTGATCTGCCAAGTACCAGATTTTTTTTCTTTAACTAATCTCTACTGACATCATTTCTTGATTGCATTAACAGACCTAAAATGTAAAATCTGCTGTTTCTTAATCACTTTTTGGAGAGAAGAGGATTTTTGAAAAAACATTAAGGAGAATTCAGTGACTTACAGAGCTATCAATCCAGATAAAGGAAAAAAGTGTAAGAAAAAACTACTTTTTTTTTAATCTTGAGTATTTTATAGAAGTATAAGGCACACGTTCTTACACATACAAAACCATAAGGAAAGGAATTTCAAATGTAACTTTTGATCTAGCATAGTTTTTGAGCTTTCATGTTACTTTTAGCCTTAATGTAAAAACATGAATTAGTTGAGAATATCTAATTGCTAAAAAATGTGCAAGTTGTACTGCTTTTATTGATCAATTTTGTAAAAGAAAACATTTTGTAAAATTTCTGCAAAAACTTAGTGCAGGGAAAACAATATCTGTTATTTTCAAATGTGCTAAACTGAAAATAGCTGATCTGTGGGTATGAGAGAAGTAGAAATAATGGTATCATCTCACATTATTTTACTTACAGTGCTGTGAGACCCAAGGAACAGTCTTTTCAAAGTCTAAGCCCATTAAATATTATGAGCCCAGTATGCAAGCCTCAGGACAGAAATGCATGCATAATCACCATCATAATTGAATCAGAAACTTCCAGAACTAAAAATATAAGCACTTCTAGTTGGAGCTAAAGGACCAAGAAGGAAAAACGGCACTTGTACCCACTGTAAATTCTTAGATACTCACAGAGCCCCTGAACTGATACTTGCTCATGCAAATGAGCCTTTCAGCATGAAAACCAGAAAATATGCAAGCAAAGGTTTGGTCCCTTTTGATAGGTATAGTTCAGAAGCAGATTACGTTTTATAGATGCCTAATATGCTCGCAAGATCCTTATTGCTCTGATGGAGTGTGCAACATGCTCTCTGATCTGGTCCAGCTCCAAGGCCAATACGGCAAGAAAGAAAGCAGCAGTGCAGCTTCATTTTTATCCTTTTCTTTTTCACGTATGGCAATGTGCACCCCTTGGATAACCAACCAGAAAAACTAAATGCAGGTGTTGATATAATTTCTAGCTTTCGCACAAGGCACAGAGAGGAAAGGGAATGGCATTCTTTTTTTTTAATGTATATACAGAAAGGGCAAAGAAGAAAGGTACATGTCTCTCAGTTTAGTAGGTGTTATTAGCATATAATGAATGCCTGTGTTTTTTTCTCTTTTCAAAAGCCAACCTTAAATGGGCCTGCAAATCTTTCTGCTAAGGTACCTGAGTTGACAGGCACAGCCAGTGAACGGAATCTGAAAGTTTGTACCTGAGACTAGTGAGAAAAATTGCAGTCTGTCGTCTCTCTGTTCTGCTTCTCTATCTGGTGAATATAACCAACAAAAGTACTATCTCAAAGCTGGAAAGAGAAATCAGAAGCATAAACTAGGATCTGGACTGCCAAATGCCTCCTATCCTGTCCAAGCCCCAAGCTTTCACCCTTCTTTTGTATACTTTGAATTTAACTTCACCTTTAAAAGGATGAATTCTTGCCAGCCAATTGATATTTTCAAACACTGTATTACGACTGCAAGATGAAAATCACTGACTGCTCTCACACAAATTTGGTACTGCCAGAGTAACAAAAGTACCCTTTCTAA
The DNA here is from genome assembly GCF_040807025.1 of Struthio camelus. Classification (NCBI taxonomy): domain Eukaryota; kingdom Metazoa; phylum Chordata; class Aves; order Struthioniformes; family Struthionidae; genus Struthio; species Struthio camelus. The sequence goes on along the minus strand of NC_090946.1, from coordinate 52,000,807 downwards.
CTCTAAGCCTTGAGAAATGGTATTTGCCCAGTTTAATATTAGTTCTTGTCTCATCACAGCATTCATTATAAAGCTTGAACACACTCCCTATGTTGTTTTGAGGTTTTCTTCTTCTGTCTCTCTTCTTTATGTTTTTGCCTTTCAAGTTATCTCTGAAATAATAATATTACATGCATGTTTGTGGCCATTATTATTGGTATATTCAATAATATTTGAAATCACTGTGAAAAGACACTTTCTTTGTTTAGTTCAAAATTTTAGCTATACTTTTGTTGATATTGTGGGTGAAATACAGAAAAAGAAACTAACCTGTTGGTAGCGACCTACCTTTGTCAGTCTTATTCTCAACCACACTGAGAAAGAAAGCAGCCCTGACACTTTTGTGACTGCTCCAGCCCGTTGTAAACAGGAGGTGGCAGTTCTAGTCTTTGATCCCATATGCTGCAGTGTTATAAAATGGTAGTAAGTAGGTGGGAAGACATTTCCCCAATAAGCAAGCTAAATAGCTTTTCCAAGCGTAGCTGGAGCTGCTTCTCCTTTAATCACTTTCGCAGGAGGCTAAAGAACAGTATCACATAGAGAGAGGGAGAGAGAGAAAAGAGAATAGAGCAGCTCTTTGACAGCTCAGTATTGGTAGTGTAATAGACTCTGAAGCTACCTACACTGCACACAAGGCTTTTTCTTCAGTACGATACCACACAGTAATTGTCTTTTAGTGATTTTTGTGGAAGCAGAATTCTTCTTTATTCATGTCACCCTCTTTTAGTCTGCCAAATCTTTCTTACTGCAAAAAATACTTTTTATTCTACGTTTCTAAAATTTCACTTAAAAACAAATTAATACACCCCTCCCCTCAACATATGAAAGGGTGAAAGCTATAACAAGAATGGACCCAAGATCTAATGCAGCCTATGCAGCAGGCCATTATTTTTCAGACTCCTGTTACTGTCCCAAGTGGCCCTTCATTTGTTAAGAAGGCATTGCTTTTATCATCAAAGGAAAGTCATATTGGAACCTCCTCTGCCTGCTCTACATATGAAAATGAGACGAAGGGGGAGAAAAAAGCCCCAAACTAACAAGTTTAAAAAACCTACAAAAATAAAGACCAACAGCAAAGTAGAGCCACTCTGAAAGTCTTTCTCCATATAAAGAAGAGGAGCAAAACAAGGGAGGCAAGGAGGTGTGGAAGGAGACAGTCAGACATCTGAGAAAAATAATACAAATAAGCAATATATTTACCACTTTTAAATCCAGCTCGTTATCTGATCATAAAACTTGTCAGGTATCACAGCAGAAACATATTTCACAACGATGCTGGGGATTCCATAAAAGGTCTGGAGCCTAGGTGGAGGTGAGAATTACTAAAAGCACCTGACATTCAGAATCATGCAGGCTAACACATGTCTGTAAGTGCCAGTCCCCATGAGGCTAGGTAATGCAATTGCCAGACTACAACCTTTCTAAGGAAGTAGTTTGGGATGCTTCATTTTGAGCTAATCATTTTTACCATTCCGATACTCTGTCCTCATCATCCCTGCAAGTAACTTCTCTCAGAGCAGAATGGCTGCTTTGTGCCATGGTGAGTGAAACTGGATCATAATGTCAGGGCCATAGATAATAAAATAGCCTCCCTTTCCCATCCGGTTGTCCAGTGGGAACTTCTGTAGTCAGAGATTCAGCAGTGTACATTAATCTTCACAGGGTTATACAGGACATCTCTAACGCAATTCCCCTACATCCTCACAATCGAATATGTCCAACTGCAGAAAGATAAGACACAAGTCTGATACTGTTAATCAGACAAGCACATACTCAGGCGTGTTTCACAATAGGAGGGAGAGTCAGGATCATGTATTGTAGCAGTGAAGGTGAATAACGGTGATAAAGCCAGTACTGAACAGAGGAAGAAATCTTGATATAATTGTGAAATTACTGAAGAGGCAAGAAAGTCATGCAGAGGTAGTGACACACACGATTTTTCCAGAATTTTTCTAAGCAATTTAGGAAGCATTTTAAGGATTTGCATACAATCAGGTTCTCACAGTTTAATTACTGTGTATCAGCTAGGCCACGTAACAGTCCCCAAGAGTGTCTTTTGCCCAAATTAAATGCAGAACACTGTATCTTAGCTTACCCCTCTTTCTTTTCTGATCTAGCTATGTGTAATTGCACTGTATTTACTGAGTGCTAGAGGAGCATAGATGAACAGCTTAGTGATTATTCCGACGTATAGTAACCCAGGCTGCATTAATAGGACATGGTATCTGTGTTTTCTTGGACTGTTTCCTCAGAAGTACATTTACTAAGGCAGGGTAAAACCAGCACTGCAGATCCTAATTTAAGAGTGCATCTGGCAAACCAAACTTCTCACACAGGAGAAGCTCTCATGAGAAGAGATAGGTTGTGAAGTGATTCACAGCTGCTCTGGGTATAAAACAGAAGACAAGGGTGTGGCTTAGGTTCCTAAATTGCTATTCTAGGCAGGGACAGATGCCTTCCTGCCTGTCAGGAAGATCCTTCCCTTTAGGGTCTGAATTTTATTACAGCTAGACTTTTTCACTCTGCCTCCCTTTATCTGTGAAAAATAAGAGGAAGCCCCAACTGCACCATTCCCAGGGACCAGTACTTATTTGTGACATGGAAGAGATGTGGAGATGGGATGGGAGACCAGGGCTCAAACTCCTGTTTCTATGTAAGAATCAGAGCCTGGTCACACCTATACATGTTCTGTGTGGCTTGTGGTGGTGTGCAGCTATGCGCACAGCCTCGGTGAGTCCTGAGCCCTCAGTACTCCTGCTGAGAGGAAAAGGGGTTCCCATTCTGAGAGCTTCTAGGTCTAGAATTCATAATGACAGCTTTGTAGCTTTGCAAATGCCCTCCAACAAAGGGAGAGAACTCAGTATGGAAACTGGGGCATTTAGAGACCAATCTAGTCACTGAAAAGCAGTGACATCAGGTAGCTGATGTGGTACCCATATCCCTCTGAGAAATAGGCTATCAGGTATATAAAGCTCTTGTCAAAGCATAAACATGTAAGCAGTTCGGCTGGTTTCAGTGAGAGTATAACATATAAATTTTGATGTGTTGTTAAGTGCCTCTAACAACAGAAGAAATAAAATGTAGCAACTCCTCTAGACTTTCAAAATGTTTTAAAAAAACTTAGAAAGGAATATAAAGACTCAGACACACAATCAAGTTGCTGAAACTTAACAAGTTACTGCATGACAGCTGAGACACTGTAACTGTTCATGTGAATGCCCTCATTGCAAATGAGACTAAGTGAAATTGTCTCACATTTGCTACAGGGTAGGAGCCCACACATTTATAGGTACCACAGCTCAACAGACACAATGATTTATTCAGCTTCCATAACTTGACTGTGTGTCTTTGAACCCTGACTTACAAGCTTAAAATATCTGTGAATTATGAGAGAAAGGAGAGGATTTAACAGAATTGTTCATTATTTCATTAATAAATAGAGTGAAAAGGCATTTTAACATGTGAGAAACAACAAAAGAATTACCAGGACAGGTCTGGGGTCACTGCTAGAGATGTTAAGACTGCCAGAAGTGATGCAGAAGGCAGAAAGGAGTTCAGCAGGTATTCATATTCCTCATCTGGCATGGAACAGAAGGACGTCCCCATCTCCTGTGGTGATGTAGTCTGAACAGGAAGAACAGAATTTGAATTGAGGAGGATATGAGGTATTCCACACATCTTAAAGGAGAAGATGAAGAGCTCTCTGAATCAGTGATGTTATTTTGATAAAATCTTAAGAAACTGTGGGAATTGCAAGGAGTTGAATGAAAGCTCGATGTTTGTTAAAAATATTCAAAGAAATTATCTACTGAATTACAGATGGTTAGATACTGGCAGTAATGAGCAAATTGACAGAATAGTTCAACTGGAAGCTAAACATATAAATTGTCACAATGTTAATGCGTCTGTTTGTTGATAGGGTTAGGGATTTGCTTAACAGAAGCAGTTTTGTAGTTGCATTATAGTTGCTCTTCAGCTGCAGAGCTGCAGAATATTTCAGTTAGCTATCTATAATATTTTAATTTTATTTTAAAGGGGGGCATATCATTAATAACTGTCATTTCTGTTAGAGATCTGTTCTGTCAGGACAGCAAGGATCTCTCATTAGCAGTACAAAACATTTTTTTTTCCGGAAGTGATATACTGAAGATATTACACCTTTGGTGAAGGTTGCATATGATACACAGTCTTATGGATGTTGCCCATAAGTATGAATCTCACTTTCATAGGGTGATTTGAGTGTCTTCATTAAAAGAACAATCCAATAAGAGGCATTTTCCTATAGCCTTACTAAAAATGATACTTATGGAAAACAAGAAGCAGATATTCCCAGAAATGGAAGCAGTGACTGAGAGCTGTCATTAATGAGCAAAGTAGGGACAGTTTAATATAGATTGTACTACTAGTTTGCTTAACTGTCCATCCCCCCATCTGAGATGCACACACAGGTAAACTGCTCATGCATCAGGTGCTGAATCTATTTAGTTTACAATACAGCATTTTAAGATGAACCCAGATTGATTAGTTTGCCTTAACAGATCAGGTGTAAACTGCAGTGAATCACAAGCAGGTCTGGTATCCATGACCTGGGGCTGGAGTGGACATAAAAAGGGCTGATAATCTCACCAGCCATCTCATGTTGTACTATGCCATGCTCAGGAGTCAGCATTTTTGGGGAGATACTTAAGGTGTTAATAATAGCCTCAGTGCAAGCTCTGAGGTGCATTAGAAAGTAAAGAAGTGTTCTGGCCAGTGCGAATAGAACTGGTAAAGCTATTAAGATACTGTTGTTCATTTAGGTGTCCACTTTTGCATAAAGAAGTACTAGTGGAAGTTTTAAAGGAGGTTCATCACATCTGTGGAAAATAAGCCTAACAACCTGAAGCCTGAGAAGATCAACTTATTCACCTTATCAAGGAGAAGGTTGAGAGCTGATATAATCAGTAGGTTGATATCTTTACAGATGGAAGAAAGGCTGATAATGATGGTTTTTTTCTGTCTTGTATACATCAGCACAGAATAGCCCAGTGGCTCAATGTTGAAGTTACAAAATTCAGCCTTGAAACAAAATGCTTACATCTAAAGCATAACTAATGCCATCAACCCCAAACAAGCAAAATATCTTCAGGATGGTTTAAAATGATTTAAAAAGTAATAATCAACTGTGAATCTTTTTTCATCCTCTGAACTTTCTGGATCTTTGAGGACTTGAAGTTTTCTACTTTTTAAAAATTTACTTTATAGTCTAAAAATTGTGAAGAAAAGAGAAGAAGAGAAACAAGAAGAAGGAAAGGGAGGGGAGGACAAGGGATGGGAGAGAGAGGAGAGAGAGTGAGGGAGAGGGAAGGAGAAGAGGAAGGAGAAGGAAGAGAAGGGAAAGGAGAAGAGAAGAAAAGAGGGAAACCTACCTACCTTCAAGAAACAGACGTTAAAGAAAAATGTCAGGTGTAAAATCACAGTTACTGTAAGTGCAGAGTCAGTACTCATAGGTGTGTGACGAACACTTTCTAAATTAAAAGGAAAGGTAGGACAACATTCAAGAGGGTGCATTCTATAATAAAAGTTGGATAATCCTGCAGAAAACAATATGTGCTTTATTTCTTTTTATCATTTCAATATTTGTAAAATATATCTTTCTATCATAATTTGCTTAATTGCAGTAGGTTCCTCCTAGAATTTCATTCACAGTAATCCTAGAATTTCATTCACAGCAAACAGATTTGCCCAATAAGCTATGAAAAATATTTTCTTCTGCAAAAACGTTAAAATAAGCTTTTTTTTGCCTTTCTTCTAAGCCTTGCATGCATGTAGATGCATTTTCCTCTCAACCGTCTTTTTGGTCTTGTCAGTTGCATTCTTCACACTTCCATCATAAGTTTTACTTCGTGAGCATTAGACTGTGTCATTAGTTATGACTCATCAGTAGAGGCATAATCATATCAGTTCCTGCCCAGTGTTGTCTATCCTTATTTAAATATAAAGTCTTTGACTGCTGCTGAGCTATCAAATGTTTTATTCCCTGGGTATTATAGTAAAAGTTCAAGCTCTCTTTTCTTGCTTCAGTCAAGAGGGGGAAGCAAAGATGTGGTTTTGTTTTGCTTTACCTCTCAAATATTCATATCATTTCTAATGATCTTAATCTCTTTCTTTTGAAGGGCTTATTATTTGTGGTTTTGCTAAATAAATCGGACCGCGGTCTAAGTAAAGTTAGTCTAGAATTTTAACTAATATCAATGATAGAATAGGAATTTTGAGGACATGAGGCACTCCTCATACAAGTTATTAGGTTTTCTGTTAAAAAAGAAAAATTACAAATCACAGAGTCACAGAATCACAGAACAGTTGAGGTTGGAAGGGACCTCTGGAGATCATCCAGTCCAACCTCCCTGCTCAAGCAGGGTCCTCTAGAGCATATTGCACAGGATCACATCCAGACGGGTTTTGAATAGCTCCAGCGAAGGAGACTCCGCTTCCTCTCTGGGCAACCTGTTCCCGTGCTCTGTCACCCTCACAGTCAAGAAGTTTTTCCTCATGTTCAGACGAAGCTTCCTGTGTTTCAGTTTATGCCTGTTGCCTCTAGTCCTGTTATTAACACTCCCAAATCCCTCAGCCTTTCTTCGCAGGAGAAATGCTCCGGTCCCTTCATCATCTTAGTTGTCCTTCGCTGGACTCGCTCCAGGAGCTCCATGTCTCTGTTGGAGTGGAGAGCCCAGAATTGGACACAGCACTCCAGATGTGGCCTCATCAGGGCTGAGTAGAGGGGGAGGATCACCTCCCTTGACCTCCTGGCAACACTCCTTGTAATGCAGCCCAGGATACCATTGGCCTTCCTGGCCACAAGGGTACATTGCTGGCTCATGGTCTGCTTGTTGTCCACCAGCGCTCTCAGGTCCTTCTCTGCAGAGCTACTTTCCAGCAGGTCAGCCCCCCAGCCTGTACTGGTGCATAGGGGTTATACATCCCCATGTGCAGGACCTTGCACTTGCCTTTGTTGAACACTGAGTTGAATACTGAATTTAAAAATACTGAGTTTGTGAAAAAACAAGCAAGACTGTGTCTGCGGACTGGCATTAGTATAAATGTAGTTGGTAACAGTGACTTATTTCCCCTTTAAAATAATAAGATAAGAGAACAAATCTTTAGTGGTAAGTCTATTTTCTTTAGCCATTAATCACTAGAACCAAAAGCTCATAAATATGGTGACAGACACAGAGTAATTCTTATATTTTGCAAAAGGTCAATTAAAAATAGATATGGTAAAAGCTCAGTCAATAAATAATCTCATAAGGCTAAACATTGCACTCATTCTTTCAAGTCACTCATTAGTCATCTACATTGCTCTTTCTAAAGTATTATTTCAAAGTCCCTTCTTTATTACTGAGAAGGGAAATATTTTTAGTTTGCAAAGCTTCATGTATAGTTGAGGTCTGGTTCACCATAAATGAACAAATTCCCAGTGGACAAGAAACTTCTGTGACAGGCACATTAATAATACCTCTGAACACCTACTGCCCAACTAGCTTTTTGAAAAGATTTACAGTTTTATGGAGAAATACTGGATGTACAAAAAAGAGAACGAAAGAGCAGGTAGAGAAGGCTGTTTTGTGGCTAAAGCTAGTTGAATAATTCATTGTTTAAAAATTCTTTTATATTCCTACTTAAAATTAGGATCCGAAGCCCAATTTTTCCACTTCAGTAGACGGAGTTGCACTTTTGCATAACAGGCCACGCATTTAAGTGTAAAATTTCTGAAGATGGTTAAACGACTTAGGTATCGTGTTCCACTTGAGAGACACTGGATGCCTTTCCGGTATTTTCTGCAATCCCTGTAAATGGCTTAGATACCCATGCAATTTTTTGAAAGCCATCAGCCCTTGCCTATATCTAATAGGCATTGGGAAATCTAATATAAACATCTAGTTTTGAAAATCTGTCCTTTATGAATATACAGTTCAATATGTTCCTTTCATCCTGCATTGAAATCATTCACCCGGAATGTCTACAGCTATTACCTATATTGTAATAAGTTCCTGAAGAATTTTATGCTTTTTTTATAATCTAATAATTAAAAAATTCTTAATTTTTATGAACTTTCAAATTACTTAGGTGACAAAGTCTTATTTTCAAGTATGCCTCCCTCTCTCAGAAGGCTGTCCCATTGAATGCTAGCATTTGGCTGTGATGTTATTCATAGGGTGTGCTTCATCTATTCATGGTCGATCTAGTCACAGAGCAGATCTTTTCATCAGCTGTTTGACTCCAATTTATATAAGAACTATAATGAAAAATATCCAAGTATATGTGATTAATAAATCACTTAGATATGTAATTTCAGAAAAATAATCTGCTCAGTGTATTAAAAAGTGAAGAAACTTTTTTGAATTAGGAATACAGACATTGCCAGATACTTGCAAATAATTTATAAAATGCAAAGTGATTTTTCTGCTGATCACTGTAACAAATATATGGTGTTGCAAAAATAAAGGGAATTCAGAGAAATTAAGAATGCTCAAAAGCATTGAAAAATTAATACGAAGAGAGTCAAAAAATTAGGATTTTTTCTGAAGGAAAAAGAAATTAGAAATGTATATAAAATAATGAAAGCTCAAAAGTGTGCAGATAAGAAAATATCTGCTCTGCTAGTCTTACCCTATGAGAACAAAGAGCTAATTAAATGGTGAAAGGCTTGAAGCAAGTAAAAGGAAACAGTTCCTCACACAATGTAGAATTCATAATTATCAATGAGGCCAAGAAACTGAGAAGAGTAAAATGGAGACTCAACATGTAATCCTCAGGGTGGGTCATTGTGGAATTTCTAATTCAAGCAGTCAGGGTGAAAGAGAGACCTCAATCCACCTTGAGTTAGAATTGCATACAGGAAGGAGACCCTTAGACTGAGTACAACAGCACAGAGATACCTCTTTTGGTGATGGATAGAGAAGGCACTGAGTAAGACTGCGCTGTGAGGGAAGATTGTACTTAGGAGGAAGAAAATTCTGATTTCACACTCATGCTCCCAGGACTTAATTTTGCCAGCTACCTAGGAGGAAGATAGCCAAACTCACACAGGGACAAAAAGGATTGCAATACTTACTGTGTTTCATTTTGCTTATGAAACTGTATATACCTGTGTTGTGCAATTACTTTTTAAATTCAGGGCTACTTGAAGAAGAACCTATAAACATGAAAAGAGAGGTAGTGATACATAACAAGTCGCTTTGGTGGCAATATTTGGGAAATATTCCTATGACCTATATTTCTAATTAACAGTAACGCCAAAAGTTTTGTTTCTTGTTGCGTTATATCTGTGAGAAGGTGATTTTGTGTTTGTCAACCTTCTTTCTCTATACAAATGTTGAACTGAAAACTGATCTTCATGCTACAGTACCTCTTTTTACTCAGGAAATATATTTTCTGCTATTACCTGGTGTTAGTCAGCAAAATAAAACCGTAAGAAACAAAACAGAAATAATTTTCAAATGTTCTTAACAGGCATGCCTCTACACTTTGTAGAGATATGCATAAGATCTAAAAAAATTGTTTCGTCCTGATGTGAATCTTCTGCACAAAGCACTTGTTAAGCTCTTGAAAAGCTCCGTTTGCTTCCTGAAGTACAGAAATAGAGGAAATCTTTGCAGAATCAGTTTAGAGAGGAAATAAAAGCAGATTTACATGTTTGGATTTACACTAGTAGCAACCGGGCCTGACAGTATGTTCAGCCTAAAGAATTATTTAGCTGTCAGTTCAGCCATAATAACTCACTGAACACACACCAGCTGTGGACCTCTTTTTCCAAAATTCAAGCAGACTGCAACAGATAATCCGTTACTGTGGAATGACTTCACAACAGTAGAATTAGGATTGTGGATCGACCTCAGAGCTGTCTATTGTTAGGGTATGGCTGATAATTTGAAAGTTGAATAGCACTGATCTGGATATACTAGATTAGTCACATGGCAATAGTGTTTTCACATCTATTAAGAAGTACCATCTTTATAACAATATTTGTGAATTACTTGCCTCATTTCCTGGCATCATGCATGCAGTTAAGCCTTTTTATGTACATGTTACAAATGAACATCTTTGGAGAGAGCCTTTGGACAGCAGAGCTCAGTAAACATAACTTTCACTGCTCCATAACCAAATAATGAACTATCTAACAACAAAATAGCCTTAAGGAAAAACAGAAGGTGCAAGATATAAAATCAAGATGTCTACCCACAGTAACCAGGTAAGAAAATATCATTTAATCTTTTGAATCTCAAGTTAAACTGCCAACATGTGAACCACTAAATAAATGAATTTAAAGAATGGTTAAGCACATTGATCTTAGAACATGGGTTTGAAACAGCCAAAAATAGAAAAGAATTGAACTCAGGATAAAAATGTGTCTTTGATTGTAACCATCATGAAGAGAGACTGAGCTTTTATAACAGTAGGAAAGCAAGGGAGCAGTTGTATTCTAGCCTCTGTGTGCACTAGAGACTCTGAGCTGGAAGTGCCCTTTTCCCACTAGATGATTGAAAATAGCAGGTGATGAGGCAAGGGTCTGCTGTGAAAGAGCAATAAGATATAAACTTACAGAGAAAGTAAGCTGTTCTGTTTCCACTTGTTCTGTTGTTTTCATTTGTTTCTGAAGCCTGATTACTTGGGTACAGCACAGAAACAATTCCCATGAGCTGTTTTCTCATTTTGAGAACATAAAGGAACAATATCAAGTGGGGCAAGCAAGCAAGGGTGAGTAAGGCTGGGAGCTGTGAGGATTTTCATTTCTTGGAACCCTACAGGATCAGCTCCTCTCTGAAGAAATTTACTCCTAGCTATTTAGAATCTTCTCTGTTGCTTTTACTAACTAACCAAAGCTTTCAGTAGATCTAGTTCTTTAAAGAATACTGTGGAATAAAATAATGGTCCTTCTATTCTGGCTCCCATGCCATCAACAAATTTAGAAGCCAAATTCCAGATATGGAAACATTATTGCTGATACATAATTTAGGATTAAAAAGTAAGACAAATCAAAACAAAATGGAAAACCTGCTTGGCTTTTGGATTACAGGTTAAGCTGGGCTGGCAGTCAGAATAAACTGTCCTTTCACTTGTGCACTGAGCAGATCTGCAAATCACTGAGCTAATAAAAGTAGAACTCCACAACGCTGTTTTTACAAAGTTGCACTCTAGAATAGAATTGCTCTTTAAGGAAAGACTGTTAATATTCTGGCTGAGTATCTTCCACAAAAGAAAGTTAGATTAACTTTTTTCCACCTTTTTCTCCGCCTCTTCATGCACACAAGATATAACGAATCTGCACATTTATAACATTCATTAAATATTAGATAGTAGCCATAACATTGTTTAATTTCCCAGCAAAGGAACTTTACTTTTTGTACTGCTGTAAAATTAGAAAATGCACTTGATGTTACTTACGTGTATGTTAGGGAGCTGGAATAGTGAGGAAAAGACTATGTGGAAGGTTACCTTTCAATAGAAAGAGAGTTATTTTTTAAAAGCCAATTCAGTACTGTTTGGCTTATGCTATTGTTTACAAATTCATTTAAAAATGTGAACATGTCAAGGAATAGAATTTAATTAGCTTGAGGTGTGAAAAACACATGCATATTTAAATTTTGACCTGTTCTTGCATCTGTCTGAAAACCCATAGGCACAAGAGACTGGTCACATATCTGTGTACTAGTAATATAAAAAGCACTTTGTAGACTATTAAGCATCTGCCCTTAATTCCATAGGTATCACATTTCAAGGACATTCAGCGGATAATCTTTATATAAAGCTTTGATCTTCTCCCTGATCAGTCTAGCTTTACTATTGATTCCCTATTATAATTTATTTAACATAAAAGCTGTTACATAAGGTGGTTAAAGCTGCTTAATGAGCTAACCGATTAGGGAGAAATGAATTTCAGATCACTTTGAACCCACTCTAATTTTCCCAGAGAACCAAAATTTATGAGGTTTGGGATTGTGGAGGAATAGAGTAGAGTACAGTCAGTACAGTTAGTACAGTTCTTTAATTAATAGCATATTTGGGTACAGGAGATATTTACTGCTGAACAACTTTGATTTTTTCGTGGAACTTGAAAATACAATGGGTTCATTCTATGCCATTAGTTATGCCATTGAAACTAAGCAAAATTTACCCCATGGCAGATGGAAAGTCCCTCACATTAACACAGACTAAGCTCCAATTGTTTCATATTTTTAGTATAAGATCAGAATAGAACTACTTAATTAAATAAAGTTATAGAGGAGAGGATAGAACTGAGCAACTGGGCTTGAAAGTGTAAAAGGAAAGTTTGCATACGGCAGTCTCAATCACATTCATTTCTGTCTCTCATTTTTAAACCAGTTGGACTTTAATAGATTTTGCAGCACTTTCGCACCTCAATGCATTCTCATGCATGAGTTTTGATCTCTAACAAAGTAAACGAGGTCACAGTTGAAAACTTTTCAGGACAATGATAAGGAAAGTATATAGGAAAAAATATATTTAGAAATACACTATTCATAAAAGGCCTTTTGAGATTTTCAGTTGTCAGCTCAGATTGAGTTGCCTAGATTTTGTTTTGTTATTTTCTTTTCAATAACAGCACAATAAGGGTTTCAGTAAGGATCCTTCTCCCCTACTTCATGTGCTATGGGATCATAAACTTTGTCCCTCTACCATTCTAACTCATACTATATGCAGTTGTGTTAGAGCTGAGGATCCAGGCGATTATGAGAGATTTAGATTGAAAACTTACAATGGAAATATTCCCAGTGTTCAGTACCTCAGTGCTTGACAACATAGTAGCAATCTTTTAACTCAAAAACCCCAGATTAATTAGAGGGGACATACATGCTGCTTTATTAATGTGGCATAGAAACTGCAGAAAAATAGCCCTTATTGGGTTTTAGGTGTCATTACCATAAATGGGACATAATGTAGATATTGGGAGAAAAACAGAAATAAAAGTTATCTTAAGAAGTAACTGTGTTTTTTAATATTTTCATCCCTTTTGAAGCTTCTCTTAACTGACAGTTTATGAGGAAAGTAAAATTAAGTTAACTTTTTTTCCCTTCTTCACACTCCCCTCACAAGATCAGGAATGATGCATGTTTCAGCATATCAACTTTTCTTTATTTCTGATTTTTTACATGATTTTTTCATTGTTTTTCATAGTTTGGCTAAAATAAAAACATAGAAGTTGCAGTGGAATTACTATTATCTGGGACATTACACTTAACTAAAAGTGCCTGGGGTTTTCAAAAAAGTGCCTGAGGACTGTTTAAATGTCATTAAAAACAACACAGATTTGAAACTCTAAATGGCCTTGCTACCACTAAAAATCTTTCTAGAATAAACCTGAGTTTCAAGTAAAAATAATACATCTTTAAGGCGCTATGTCTTAGTGTGGTCTGTTTCTTGAAGAAAGAAATACCTAAATCCTCCATAGATGTACCTCCTGATTTGCTAGGCTTTTGGAATTTAGAACAATTACATTTAAACTCCAAATATTCCACTCTATTCTATGACATTCAAAATGGAGATTTAAAATCTTAATGAAATCCTACTGTTTTCTCCAAGAAATAAAAATTATTGTATATTTGACCCTGCCTCGGAAGTTTATCCTGCTAAGGTACCAATTCAAGCTACTAGACTGGAGTTCAGGCTATAGAACGTAAGACTGACTAAAGCTGCCTTCAATAGTAAGAATAGTCTCCTAACACGACAGATAACAGCTTTGTTTCATCGCATGGATAGTGTTCAGAAATTAAGCTTTAAAAAGAAGACTTGAAGTCTGCTTCCTTAACAGCTGAGGAACTTTTAACAACCAACGTATGCTGACTCATATCCATACCCAGTGAACCCTGTGCTAACTTCAGATTACTTGCAAGAGCCTTCCATTGCAAGATTACCTTCCATGATGTCTTTCTCAAATAATTCTCTCTCTACATACAGATATATATATTACAGAAGCTAACAAGTTCTGTACTCCTGTCTCAGAATTAACTGCCCGTTCTCCGTAATATCCAAACTGATTGATTTTATGAATTTGGTTTGAGTTTGGCAGAACTTCAGAGAAATTCTGTAGAATTTTAAATCCTTAATTTTCTCTTACGGAGTCAACCTTTGAGCTAAAGTGGGGAATCAGAAAATTCATCTTGTAGTTCTAGAACTGCTAAATCTCTAGAACTTTCTTTCTTTCTGTCACTCCCTGCTCCCTCTGTACCCCCCCCCCCCCCCGAAGAATATATGCAATATATGAATTTGAACAAAAATGGAGTTATACTAGCTTTTCCTGTCCTGGTCACTTAGATATATGATGGGATACTACTTACATCCTGGGCCATTCCTCTATCCATATTATATGTGCTAAAAGTAAATTTCTTTTCATATAACTGGCTTTCCTGTCAAGCACAATATTTTCAAGACTTTTACAGCAGATAGCATTTCCTGCTTAGCTTTGAGGAATTGCCTGAGAGATCAGTCCTTAATAACACTGAAGACAGACTGCCATGTGTTTTTTTATTTCTAAATTACCTCCCTCATTTTTGAGCAGTTAGGAGACTTCTGTCTTCCAAGTTCCCAAGTGCCCAACCTTGCATTTTCTACTGTCATTCTGTTTCTGCTTTGCCAATTAATAAACCCAATTGACAGCTTCTGTATGAGATTCTTCTGTGTTGATGGTGGTGTTCCTTTCCTAATTATCACAAAAAATTCAGCATGTGGTCACTGTGTCACAGCAGTGCAATTCAACAGCAGTGATTATAACACCTGCACTGTGTCAGAGTAGACACATTTCTACACAGCCACTACACAGAGAAATAACTTGCTGGAGATTAAGAAATAAAAAGCAGCCTCTCATTCTCTACATACTGGTTCACAATTCTTCAGACAAAATTTTGCAAACTTTCTTGCCCAACACTCTTCCTAGATATTTACTTGATACCACAGGTTTCTGCCTTTGAAAGTAATGTATGATTTTTGGTAGATTTTTGCTTTGGAATTTTGGTACTTTCAGTTTTTATAGTTGGTTTGTGCAAGGCTCTTGAGCTATTTTTGGAGAAAGCCAAGGAAATTTTAATGTAAATGAAGATGTTGGGAGAAGGATATAATGTTGACAAAGGTTTCCCTAAATTTTGTATGCTAGTCAAGCACTCTACTGTGTTGAATCTGTTGATGTATTAGCTCTGTCTAACCTACTAGCACTTCCCATAGGATTCACCATCTCTAAATCTAGTTTTTTCCATTAGAGGATATTTCATTCCATCAAAAAATTGCCTGATGACATTATTAAGGTTAATGGGAACTTCAGGTATAATATCCAAAAGAAAAGCTAAAATATGAGTTTGTTTGTTCCTGTTATATATATTACTCAGCTTTCATTTAAGTGTAATGTCCCTTCTGTCAATACTTGTATCCCATTTTAAACTTAAGCCTCCAATATGAATAAGAGCATGATAATCTAGCCACAGATTTTGGAGAGGATGAAAGTTATATTTCCACCACCGTGGCTTTTACCAGGGAATGTGCATTGAAACAGAACAGTGACAAAAAATCAATTTTCAACTACTTAAATTAGTTTTACCCAGGAACACCTTTTGCCTAATGCCAGTGAAAATAAGATCAGAAGAAGGCACAGATTTTAAAGGCTAAAGCTTTCATAAATCAGACTCAATTCATCACTGCATTGTCAAAGTTGAGAGTGGTGCTACACTGTAATTCCATTAGTCAGCTAGAATAATGTAGAAAAGAATGGAAAAAATAGATTCCATATTACTATAGAAATATATAGGTACAGGTATAATATATTGCTATAGGACAAGACTAAGGTTTAAATAAGAGTTTATTAAATGAGGAGTGATAAACTGGGCATTCTGCAGCTTAGATATCTTTGAGGTTAATAGCTTGAAAATCATGCTAGACATGAACTCTATTTTAGATGAAAATTAGAATCCTTCTGCTCCTAATAGCTCTTTGGTTTGTTACCAGTGATGCCAACTGTCATGCTGACAATCTTCCTAAAAAAAAATTTAATTTTGGATGAAAACCCTATAAAAACCTAGCATTAATTCATCAACAAATACTGCACTTAAAAGCAAACTTTCACTATGTTTATATACATACCAGCAAGCTAAATTCTAAGTGATCTTGGAGTATTAAGAGTGATTACTTTTTAATGCACCTTTGAATGCTCTACTTGAAATTATCAGAAAGCATAACAGGTGAAAATCCCAGTACTGCTGAAGCAAGTAGAAAAAAATCCAACTCAGTACCACTGAGTTGGAGTTACCAAGTAAGTTTTTCTACATAATAATAGAGATTTGGAGAGTCGTGAAGGATGAGTTACATATTTTACAATGATGCATAAGCTAGGTGAAACTCAGATCTCATCTTTAGAAACATAATTTTGATGTTATTAATAAATATATTTTCTAAAACTTCCTAATTTTACACTATGTTATGTAGCATTTTATTGAGTAGAGATATTTGAAGGGAAAATGAGGATCTGGTAGCTAATAGTGGTTATTTGATATAGAGTTCTAGAAAGAACTGTTAAACGATGTTCACACCTGCTCATAAATGTGAAGAAGCTTTCAGGGGGAGGACTATTTAGAAAGTCTGTGCAGGAGTCTGAAATAGGCTAGAGTAAGTGGAGGCAGAGTGGCATGAGAAAGTGTATTAATGTAAAGAATCAGGCCTATCACCTTATCAAAGTTTGAAGTATTTTTTTCCTGCCTCTATCTCATCTATGAACATATTAAATACACCCACAGCAGCACAATCATTCAAAAAGTTCAGGCAAGCTGGGTGGGCAACCAGCACAGCAAGGTATTTCAAATCACGTACTCTGTTTAAGTCACTCTGCTCTCTGTCTCACAGCAGTAGAATTTTTGTTTCTTCAGACTCACAACTGGAAGTACCAACCTGGGATAAATTTTTTATACATTTCCTCAGTGTTAGTTTGTGGGCATAATAATGAATGATTCCCTGCAATGGAACACTGCTGTCTTGATGAACATACTTATAAATATTATAAAAAGTATGTTTTGAAAAATGTAAAACTCAAGTCAAGCTGGTATTTGAATACTTAAGTTATTCACTGGCAAATGTCTTCTGAAGAAAAGCATGACACAATAGGAGACAATAGCAGACAGAAGAAGTGAATACCTAAGAGAAAATTCAGGCAGATCTTGCATTTTGTAAAACTAAACAGATACAAGTCCTTTCAAATAAAGAGAGCTAAATTCCTGCTGCGCATATTTTGGGACTTTTCAGGATCCCAGAAGCATGTAGACAAGTTGAATTTTCTAAAGAGTTTCATAAATATTTGACTTAATTGTAAGGTGAAATCTTGGCCTTGTCAAAGCCTATGGGAAAACTCCCTTTGATTAGAAAGGAGCAGGTTTCCGGTGACTGTGATCGTTTCAGCACCTGGCAGTTCTGTGCAGAGGATGAAAGAGAGCCAGGCTTTCAGTTATGCGGGATTACTAGTACTATTACGAGAAGCTTTTTCAGTGCTGATCTCATACCAATCCATTTCCTCAAACAGTGGCTATTGTGGAAATGAAAGCATAGAGAAGGAAAAGGTATTTTTGTTCCTAATATTTTTAAACTAAAAGGATAAAATGCTTCTCACTGCTATCAGTAATGTAGCCAATGCAGACTGTAGGACTGAATGTACATTGAGAATCAATGAAAACATTTTTGTATTTGTAAATGTTTCCTGAAAGACTTCTTTGCCCTCAGGTCTCTGTATCTCCACTATCCTTTCATTTGTCCAAGACATGCAGACATAATACTTTTTTAATTAAAAAAAAGAAAAATTCTGCCTTGCTCTCCCAATGGAAGTTTCTACCCAAAAGTCACAAGAACAGCTCTGCATTTAGAACATTTAATTATTTTTCTATGAAAAGGACACACACACATCTTCCTCCTTCCGTTCCCTCTTATATGCTATAGCATCCTCTGTTCAAGGTGCTGTATTTTTTACTATACAAGAATTTTTGTCATGAAGCACAAGGGAAGATAGGATAGAAATGGAATAATAAGCAAATGCTTAAAGGAAAATACCAACAATGCAGCTTGTTATGCACAAAGGATATTAGAATTCTGGATTTGGCACAGATCTTTTATTTACATGAACAGTGCCATTGACTTAAGCTAAAGGCAATTGTCCTGAATGTTTTGAAAATTAAAAAATGAAATATATTTTACTCCTCTGTGTTACAAAACAATCAAATGTGTATTGTGAACTCTTCAGTTAACAATGTGGATAGAACTTTAAAAAGAAAATAATCTTAAAAAAAACAGTATATGTTTTACTTTAATATAGACATTTTTGTCTATGACTTTAGTGGGGCTAAAACTTCCATCTTGAGGGTTTGTTTTCTAAAGCAGTGATTGTCTTTTTCTCATCTCCTTTTGACTGTCATGCCATTTGGACAGGGTCCTTAAGGTAACAAGAAGCCACGTTGTGACATTTTGTGGAGAATATCCCACACCGTTGCATGATTTTCATGTAAGCGTACAGATCTCAATTTTATGAAAATAACAAAGCAATTTAAATGTTAACTGGCTTTAAATCAGTCTATTTCAGCTAACTAAATACTTCAGTCTGATTTGTGGAGTCAAGGCATGAACAGTTTTCTTCAGGAGCGCAGCAGTTTAAATGCGGGGTGAAGGTGGTACAGGGTGATGGACAGTAGACAGTAATGGATTAAGAATGGAGAACTGACACGAAAGCTGTTCCTTTTGGAAAGAACATTCTGTTCACTGCTACAAGGTATTCTTTACCTGAGCTTTCATTATTTTTCATGGTTATCTTCAACTTTTAGCTTTATCAGTTACTTCAGCTGAATTATGGAACTGTATACTTTAATATGTCCTGGCAGGTTTGGGGTATTTTGTTATCCTGTATCGTTTTGTTTCATCATGAAAGGCAGGTACCTAAACACTCGTGCATAGTTATGCATCAGATGAGTAGAAGCCATTTGTTTTCTATTTCCCAGAGGATTTTTAGAAGCTCTGCAATACTTTGTTTTGTTTTGCCTTTCAGCTATTTCTGCTGTACATATGGATTTGCCTTACTATTATCATGATTTTTCTTTTTTTACAGTATTTTCAGAGCCGGTCACAAACTGCAAAGTCACAGGAATTTTGGAGTGTCTTACAAAAGCCAATATAAAATAGGCACGCAACAGTTAGAAAACATAACTGAACCGAAGATAAGACTTTCTTCCCTTCATATTTTCCAGTTTTCTTTTGGTCAGAGCCTTCGAATAGAAATACTTGATTTCAACTGACTTCTGAGGTCTATTGCATGTTTTGTATTTAAGTTGAAATTAAATGTTGTGCCATATTGACCATTAGTGTGTGGAATCGTGTAGGAACTTAATCCTTTATTCAGTAAATGCAGTTTAGATGATTGTTTTGGACTTTTTCATGATGTGTCACAAAGTGAAAGAGAACCAACCACTTCTAGGAATGATAATCTATCCTCTCAGTTATTAGGAAGAAGAGTTTGAGTTAAAGTTCAGTAAGTACAGAAATTTCCTTTCTAATAAAAGAGAGAAAGAGAATTGTTCCACATGCTTGATTATAGCTTCTTGCAAGTTTTATGCATCCTTTAAGAAAAGAAGCCAAACCAGTTGTTATAAAATTCAAAGTAGTAAAATAAAAATATTTTCCTGCAAAAACATTTTTCCTTTAGAGTAAAATATGCTGTTCTCTTTTTCTTCCCTCATCTAATTCTAATATAGTTAGTTTAATTTATATAGGAATATTATTCAGATAGAATTGCTGTAGCTTGTGCTAACAAAGATAAATGAAAGCAGGGATTTCAATAAAACTTTGCAAACAATTCCATTACAGCTTGTCAAATGCACACACAATCTCAGCTGTAAGTCCCTTCATTTATATGTCAGTTTTTCAACATCAATGGCTAAAAATATGGACTCTTGTATTCAGTCTCTGTACAAAAGAATACAAAGACAATTCAAGTGTGGAGCTTTTAACTATGTCTTTAGCTCTGACATTTTTTACTTCCATCCAAGATTCTTCACCAAAACAGAAACATTTCTCAAAAAATATGAAGGTGAACAAAGAGATCTCTCTTTGTTAAATATTATTAGAAATATTCTAAAACATTAGAGCACAAAATATTCCTATAATTTTGTTCTATTCCTTTTACATTATTTACAGGCAAGCTACAACAGGCAAATTAAAAAATATTAACTCTATCTTGCTAGTTTGCTTTAACAATGCTCACAATCTTATTGTGTTTACAACCTGTAAATATTCAGGGTTTTGTAGCAAAATTGTCTGTAGAAACTGAACTGCAAGGTCTTTGTTTTCAAATTATTTATGATGACCATGTTTATGTTCAAATGTACATAGGATATTCTTATTTCAAAGTTCACTAGTCTGTACAGGAAGTGGAAGTGGTATCATATAATGGAAACATAAAGCATAGATAATCTGATCAAGCATTTTGTCATTCTTTTCACTCCCATCTTTCCTGGGAATCAGTCTGTGAGATGCTGAGGTCGAGAGAGAAGCATGTATTTGATTAGGTAAAAGAATATAGTTAACATTTCAAGACTGCAGGTATGAGTTGCTAGTATGTTGTATCAGCCACTTTTACAAAAAAAAAAACCAACTACTTTTATATAAAAACTATTTTTATAGGTTTTATGAAAAGCTATAAAAAAGCAAGCTAATCGCATTAAGTCCAAACCACTATGAGTTATTAATTTAAGAAATTAGATATTGTAATCAGAAAATCAAGCTCAGAACTGGAACTGAATTAAATCACAGTAAGGCCATCAGATTAACACATTCAGCAAATCAAATCATTAAGTTAATACAGGATGCAGTCAATTCGTATGACTCTTACTGCAGAAACTGAAAGAGGTAGCAATTGCTTTGGTTCTTTACCCCCAGTAGAAGCACTCTCCTACTTTACTTTAATACTGAAACCCAAAGTCATTTAACATACAGTCCTCAGGTCAAGCTGAGACCATTTCCTGAAAATGCCGCTTCATGAGGAGCCCCCCCTTCTGTCTCCCCTTCCAATCTGTGTTCTGTAATCCTGTACCTGTAACAGTCAAGAGATTATATGTTTTTTCTTACAGTGAGAAGCTTAGATTCTCTGACTGTTCACAAAAATAGTTAAAGGGAAAACGATTCCATGGTTTACGAAGCAGCACTTCTTTAGCTTCCTTGAACTAGAAACTATTTTCAGTGCTCCCCCAAGGGAGGGAGACTCTTCCCAGTAGGGAAGATATCCAAATAAATATACATATCACGTGAGTAAAGAAAATGTCAGATTAAAAGAATATAAGAAAACAGAAAGTGAGGACTGAAGTCTTCATTCTTTGTGGCCTTTCAAGTCCTATGTTACTAGAATTTGTGTTGCAGTCCAGGAACAAAGGTACGACAAAGTTTATATTTCTTCTAATGATAAAGAGTTTCTGATTAGAAAGAGTCTGTCTTAGAGAGCAGGAGAATGTGTTGCTTATATAAACCAACCAATTACTAAAAAATATAAAAATATAAAATATATTTGCCAATGATTAGAAGATGGTTAACTGTAATTCAATTTAGGAGAAATATAGAAAAGACTGAAGATCGTAAAATAACAATTTAATGAAATGCAGTAAATCAAAAAGACATATTTACCAGACATAAAATAAGCTTAGCTTTGGATCTTCTTGTTTTTAGTATATTCACATCTTCATTAATTTAGCCATTTTTGGCGTGATGTGGACTGGAAATCAAAGGAGTACTAGTTGGGGAAGGGGATACCGAGAAAGCCATGGTAGAAATATTTCCCCCTTACAGGGACCAAATCTGAAGTGGGGTGCTTATTGTATAATTCCTTTCTTTTTCTATTTGAAAATTGATGTGATCTTTTCTTTGCTGCTAATGGGTGATACCCAGTCAATGTCTTATGTTGATTGGTTGATTATGTTGAAAACAGTCTACATAATTATGTTGCTATAATTGATGTTTCTATAATGCTATTTCTTTATTTCTTTTATAACTGTTAGTTTTATTAGCACTACAATCTTCATGTCAATAAACATTAAAATATCTACATTTATTTCTCGCAGTTAAATACTCATACTGTAAGTTTAAGAGATTGCTTATTCAAAATCGCATGATATCAGCAAATTACAAAAATTCTATGGCAGAATAGAATATTTATCACTTACTAAGAATAATTATTTCTCCTTAGCCTTCTGCATTTGCTATTATGATATGAAAATACTATTATTTTAATTAAGCCAAAATCCTACCCACTGAGTTGCACTTCCTATTTCTTGCATTTACTGACAAAGCTCAAAATGTGCTGTACCCTTGCCTTGTTACCCAAGTTTCCTGCACTAGAAGCTGGGCTTCTGGGGAGACAGCTTTCACTCACTCTTTTTGCAGATGAGCTCACTTTCTTCATGATGTGAACAGATACAAGCTCATAGAGCCAAACAACTGGAAGCTGCATTGCCATGCTGCGCTACCCAGTCCGAGTTAGAAAGCAAAGCTGAGAGGAGGGATGGAGTCTATAATATTAACATTTATGCTGTGCTAACATGGTCACAGGACTCCCGGTGAGGTCTAGGCATAATCAGCAACGAAGCTTGCTTCTGCATGCAGAGGACCACAGATATAAATGTGATTATTATTCTGGCCTGTCACAAAAGCAAGTCAGGTACACCATTTTAAACAGCATTAGATCTTACATTTCAATTGTTGGGGAAACAGGAAAAATAAAGCATTGGCGGTCTGGAAAGTCCCCCTTCTGGGAGCTCTTTACAGTATCAGCGAGAGCAACTACATGTAATCTGAGTCCAAAAATATTAAGAATATCAAGAATGAATATACAGATCCTAGTCTCCTTCTTTTAAGAAAATGTTATTTAGCTGCCTATGTGTTAAATCTCATATTAAAGACATTGAGAGGTAAAGATTTTAAATAGAAACAGGAATAATAAATAAATGAATATGTACTCCATATAAGACACAACCCTAAATAAATTTTACCAAATACTCATAAATAATCGTGATAAAGCTAGTACAGTGACAACATTTTTCCCAGAAAACATGTCTAAATAGAATAAATTAAAGGAATGTGTGATCTGCTTGTGGATGTGCCTTGAACAGAAGGAGAGGTTAACATTTTTAGCTAAATTATGCATTGCAAATGGCTCACTCAGTTCATTTACATAAGTGGCCCTGGTTCCAAACCCCAGTGATTGCAATGGAAACAATTTCACTGGCTTTACCATCTCTTCCCTTCCCTTCCCTTCCCTTCCTTTCCCTTCCTTTCCTTTCCCTTCCCTCTCCTCTTCCTCTTCCTCTTCCTCTTCCTCTTCCTCTTCCTCTTTTTCTGTTTTTCTCTTTTCTCTTTTCTCTTCACTATCTAGGCTTCAATCTGTAGGGAGAAGGGAAAAATAGCACAAAATTTACTTTAAAGTGAATTACCTTTAAAGTAAATTTACCTTCCTTTGCATAATTAACATGGTAACAAAACTATCTTTGTAAATAAAGTTATATAGCTCTCTGGAAAGGAAAAGTTAGAATTTTACTGGAAATAAAAGACAATTTGAAGTTGCAAACAAAAATCCTCACTAATACAACCCCATGCTTTATCCCTTTTAGCTATATTTCGTAAGAAACACATCCTCACTGACTAGGGGTTGCTGGACAGCTTTATCTTTCAGGAATGCTGAAACTGGAAAAATGTATACCATTACCTTGGTGACTTCATTTCTGTGTAGACAAGCGGTACTGAGCTGCTCAGAGGTTTGCAGCAATGGGTCTTGAGGTATGTATTTGAAGGAGGAAAGAAGCCTAATAGATTGGTTTTGTCTGTGATTTTTTGGGGATTTTTAACGCTTGCATCTTTCAGCAGTATTACCTGATCAGCACTGTTTTAAAAAATGTTAATAATATTGTTATTAGTTTGATGTAAAGCATCAATCACTTAATGACAACACTCATCAAAATAGAAAAGGCAATATATCATGTTTAAAAAAAGTCAAGCAGCAGCTCAAACAGCTATTATTTCAGTCAAATAATTCAGGAAATTGGACCTAAGAAATAAATTGCAAAGCTTCATCTTTATTTTGTTAGCTGACTACAACTCTAGTGAAAAAATCAGATTCATATTTTTTACCTGCTTAGGAGCTGTGAATGGGATTTTTCTGTCAATTTAGATACTGAATTATTAATCAAAATTGTTACTTTCATAGGGCTATTTTGAAGTTCAGAGCTTTACAGGAATACATCCTACAGACACTTTTTCATCATTCTTACCTTTTGTTGTCGTATAGTCATCTACTGGTCGTGATAGATAACTTTGCTGTCAATATGGTCACAGTTACTGAAAATATGATAACAACACTTACAAACCTCATCAAGAATTATGAACCAATAGGGAACCTAACATACTAACATAAAAGACCTGTATAGAGTCCCAATCCTGTCAAAGAATGATTCATTCTAGAGTATTTTTTCTCTGTAACGTGCATTCTCTGCATAAACATTGCTTGAAATGTCAGTCTGGGATTTTCAGCTTGGGAGCTGCAAAATTTACCTTTTGTGTTTTCCTTATTGGATGAAATATTCTTCAAGTTCTTTTGAGTTTGAATACCTGCTACGGTAGAGAGTCATATTTCTAGATAGCAAGGCAGAATTTTTTTGTTTTTACCTATGTTTATGAAGGAGCAAAAGGAAATTTCTGTAGTGTAGGTGAATAATCTAGGTTTTAGGAGCCTTGTGTTGTGTTTTTTCCATACAGACCTTCTGAGCAACCTTGATCAAATCGCTCACTCATATATTCTATATATCATTGATTTAATTCCATAAAATCAGCACTTCGCTATCTGAAAAGGGTGTTGAGGCAATTAACATATACATATTTTTATATATGGCTGTGTTCATGTGTATATAATGTGTATAATACAATATAATTTAATAATATATAATATATAATATAATAATACCATCTAGATTGCCTATATATCTACATTATATAATAAAATTGCTTAATTTTCATATTAATTGATACATTGTGATTAATATTATATAACTACAAAATTAATTTCATTATATACTATATACTAATATATACTAATATAATAATGAAAATTGTGCATATGCTCTATATTATATATGAATATATTAATTTACAAATACATTAATATTAATATATTAATCACTGTTTTATTAAAACTTAGGTGTTAAGTTGATTATATTGATTGTAGCTATGACAGTCTAAGCATATAAGTAAGGCAATATCTGTTAGAATATATAATATCTTTTCTTTGATCGGTTGATATAGTTTCAGAATACAGATAGGCTTTTGGACCTGTAAGCACTTCTGGTATCTAAAATTGAAGGAGCAATCCTCAAAGTTAAATGCAAATTTTAGAACAAATGCTGTGAATGTAACAAGATATGTTAATCAGAGCGTCTGAATGAAAAAGAAGTTGATAACAATCTATTAAAAGGGAAAGATGAGGTGACTTGTAATGAGCTGTAAGACTATTATCTCTAGAGTTTATGATTTTGGAGGGCGGATGATGTGTTTTTATTTTCCATTCTAATGTTTTGAAATTTGGGGTTTTTTTCGTTCTTTTGTTTTGTTTTTATTTTAGATTCCTCTTAAGGAGCAATATCGAGAGGTTAGAGGTGAGGTGACTGTTTTTTGGCAGATATTCTCTCAGTGATGATAGCATTCCAGCCTATGATTTTATCTGCAGGCTCATTCTGGTGTGCAGTGATTATTTAACTTCCTCCAAATGTTTTCTGTCTTTCCACATTTACATGTATCTCCCCATTTGCTTGTTTTGCTTAGTTACATTCGGGTTCAGTTTTGTTCCTGTTAGTTCATGGAAAGTTTGTTTCTGAGAATGAGTTCAGTTGTGAAGCTGGGAGACTGGTTGAAGGCTAGGATCTGGGAAGCTGTCTTTCTAGGTAGGATCCTTGTCTGGCACCTTTTCATTGCCCAGTGACTCTGGATTCCAGGATTCCAGGATCATACACAGATGTGAGGGGTGACTCTGGATCCAGACATGGCTCATCTCAAACTTGTTCTGACCGGGCATTGGAGAAATGTGAGATGGGGAAACAGATAGTAGGATCTACGCTACACTAGTGAGAGATTTGAAATTTTTGTGCTAGGCTGTGAGGCAGTCACTGCAGAGAGGCACTGCTGGGTCGTGCAGGAAGGTAATGAGATAGATTGGGCTGCAGGAGTGCCCAGGGGAGCCTGTGCTGAGGGAGAGATGAATAAACCTGAACACTGAGAGCAGCCTTAGGTACAGTACCTCGATTCCTGGAGACAGCTGTGGGCTCTCATGTCCCCTGATCTTGCCCATACTCTCAGTCCCCAAGAGGAGCTGGCTTTGTCTGGACAGTTCAAATGGGAAGGTGATGTTTGTTGATGCCCACAGTGGTAATGAGATCTTCATATTCCCCTTAGCTTCATTCAAAAGGGAGACTGCCCCTGGTTCATGTGGAGAACAGTAAAATCTACCTCTGATCATGTCCCTGAGACCTGAGGAGAAACGTCCCTCTGATATTTGGATTTTTCTTTTCAAAAGTCTCCTTGTAGGATAAAACTCCTGTTCAGATTGTTGATATGGGTATCACAACCGTGTTCCCCAGAGCACATGCAAGTGTTCTCTTTGGGTCTGCTAACAGAGGGTAACAGTTATTAGATATGCAGTAAAAATTAATGACATAGTATTTTCCTATATATTGTGGGAAAACTCTTGAACATATAGTCAGTTAAAAAAAAAGTCTAAGTTTCCATATATTAGTACTGTGCTCATTTGCAGAGAATACCTCTTTAGAGAGCAGACACTTAATTCAGTCACTGTTGGTGGAAGACCACAGGCAGATTTCACTCCAGTGTTCAGTTTCCTCCCCATATTCCCGAACCCATATGCAATGCAGACCAAACACACTACTCAGCAAATTGTGACATTTCAATCAGATCCCTCCTGACATCCTAGCTTTACTTTGTTTTGGTCTTTCTGCTAGGGCAGAAAACTGCTAAGGCAGTTTCATATCCTATAACATTGTTGAAGTTAGTTCAAAGGACAGTTTTATTTTAGAAAAACATACTACCCCATATTCTCTATTATATAAACTTTTGTCATACGTAATGCTAAAGCAGAAGCTATGAAAGAAGTTTCAAGGAAGCTTATACGAAGAATTATTGTGCCCACCCACATGCCATTCATTTGAAATGAAGACAAAATTGCCACTTGAACAAAGGCTGTTTCAGGGAGATTTAGGGTTGTACTTCCTGATCACAACTATGAAAAGCACTGGAAGAAATGATTACCTGAAGCCACAGGAAGCTCCATTTGTTTTGTTTTGCTTTTTCCTCTTTGTATTGCTCTCTCTTTAAGTGAATTTATTTATAGAATGCCTGATTCTCTTCTATCCTCTCTATTCTCAGTGTAATTGGACATGTATGCTAGAAGACTTAGCTTAAAGCCTACTACTTAAATCCTACTTTTGCTAAACAATCAGCAGTATATATTTTTAAATGTAAATTGTGTTTTCCTCAGCAGGGTAGCATTTCTATGTGTGATGCTTGTCAGGTGTGTACTTCATACTATTTCCTACTTAATTTTAGAAGAAATTTTATGGAGAAAAAGTTTCACTCCGGTTTTAAAGACAGAACTATCTGAAGCTCTGTAGCCATTGTAACAAGATGGTAGCCAAAACAACATGACACTTTAATTAAAACAGTCACTTACATTAGATTAATTTCTAAATGGAAGTCATAAAGTTATAGAACCAGAAAAGCTTGCAAGATTTCACTGAGTTTGTTGTTTTGTGCTAGGTAGAAATAAGGGTACTTGGACAACTAAAAGGGTACTTGGATGACTAAAAGATGTTTATTTAAAGACCCTTTTTTTTCTTTTACAAACCTCTATCCAATAGAATTCCAGAAGCACTGACTTTAACTTGGTTCCATTGCTCTAACTTACTCATTGGAAAGTTATTCATAGTATATATCTTAAGCCTATGTAATTGCAAAGTACTTCAATTTTTTTTTATTCTTTATGTGCTTTTTTACAACAGGGAAGAGATGTAGAAGTCTAAATTATAGGTATCTCTGCCATTTCATATGCTCTAAAGCATTTAGAATTTCCTTAAAAAATTGACAGATATGATACTGGACCTCCTGGAGAAATATGTCCTTTTGAAACAGTTGCCAGAAGACGTGGGCTGTTTAAATTGGAGCTATATCCCAATGTTTGAGCAACTAAATCTAACCATAGATTAGTCTTTGTACCTGCCACAAACCTTATATTTTGTTACTAAAGCTTACATTTTCGTCTCTTATTGTTCTTATTTTCCAAATATCTTCTCATCTTTGTTGTTCTCCTTTTGACTTCCTTGAATATGATGAGGTCCTCTCAAAATGTGGCACCCCAAAATATTCCAGATGAGACATAACAATACTAAGTAGAAATGAAATAGCTATTTCTCAGATATATTTTACTTCATTTCAGAAATATTCTTATCCTTTTGTGGGAACTTTTTTCAAAATTCACATTGTTGACTCACTTCATGGATCACTGTAATTTTCCATAGTCAAAGTATTTTTTTCAAATACAAAATATTCCCTATTTGATGTATGTGCATTTGATTTCACATCTCTCAGAACTCTGCATTTTTCTTATATTTGATTTTGTTAAATTTCAGACCATTTCTTCAAATTTCAAGAATAATTGCAAATTCTGATCCATTCCAAAAGGACTTGCTACCCCCGCTATTACTGTGTCACAAGCATGTTTTATTAAGTGCCTTGTCCATTATTTACTTGTTAAAGACTCAAAACCCAAGAGGGATTATGATGGAACCTCACTTTAAAATATCCTCTCTTTTTTATAAGTCAATTAAATATGACCTGTCTATGAACTTAGCCAGTCATGGTTTAATCTCTACCATTTTTTCTTTATTTTGCTTATGAGAACCTTACACAAGACTACATAAAAGAATCATTGTAATAAAACTATAACCTCTGTACTACCTTGTGCTTTTCCACCAAAGCAGTTACCTCATCAGTAAGTGGAAATTGGGCTGGTTACAAGCACCTTTTCTTGAAGATGTCAGTTTTTTGTTATCTAAGAGACGTAATGCTATCTAAGAGATAGTTACATAATCTCTTAGATACTCAGGAGCTGTTTGTTTACCAATTTTTGTTTGTTTGTGTCAGAATTTGGCTGATTAGTAAATAATTCTGCATTCTCATTTTTCCCATTGGCTGAAATCTTGAAGAACAAATATTTCCATGAGATCTGATATACCTGAGATCAAAACCAAGATTAGACATTACAGGGCCCTGAGTACATTCCCTTATCCCTATGTCCTAGTAATTTCTCTGCCTGAGCTTAGGGCCAGTTTAGATAGAGCTTAGATGATGCCCTTGTAGAAAGCTAGAAGGCGGCTCCTATGGCCTGTCCCTTTTTGCTTGGGAGCTGCTTTCAAGTTGCAGCTCTTACATTTGATGCCGACCTAAAATTATGGGGCAGCAGTGCTGTAGCCATACCTGTGATGGCTGCCAATGTACCCCCTACACCTTGATCATGACCCAGACCAGCAGGCTGGCTGCTTCTAGATGAGTATTACGTACTTTCCTGGTGATCACTGAACTTTGACATTGGTTATTATTACTTGTACCTCATTCTGACTTGACTTCCTGGCTTGACCTTGGATATATCTCACTGGCATATACTTGCCTGGCCAGCTGGACTCCTAGTGGCCCCTGGTGCCCCACTCCCTCATGTGTGGTGGAACAGGCCCTGCCTGCAAGGTCCTGCCCCACTGCTACCGGCACCCCGGCATGGCCCTCGCAGGGCCCTGACAACCAAGCTCTTGCACGCAAGCTTTCAGCATCAGCTGAAACTATATGAAAGACTCCAGAGTTTAGTTAGATGTTGGCAGGTGTCTGAAAACATGAGGCAGTGACTGGATGTGGGATTCTATTTTTCAAGAGCAAGTGCTGATAAAGGTTTAATAGGAAATACAGTAAATTAGATTAAGTACATAATTAGCCCACTCAGGTGTACAAAGAAAAATCTAGATTAAAGATCCTCCTTTCTATTTTCTTAATTAAACTTGAGTGACCTAACCATGTTTTGTGATCTGTGGTGCTCCATTTTCTGTTTGGAATGCTTTATTATACAGATGATTAATTACATATTCATTAAGAAAAAGTAAATGCAGTTTAGTTATGGGCTATTTACATTTTACAACTTTTCTTCCTTTGGTTTCAGGTACGAGTTCAAGCTAGGCAGAGCTGCAGTTAACAATGAAAGTTTTAATAAAATTAGAGTATTTCTCTGAAAAACACAGGTAATAATATTTCCCTCCATTAAAAACTAGCAACAACGAATTAATGAGAAAGTCCTTGATTGTTTTTAGTACATGTGAATTTTAACAGATAGAGGAGGAGAAAGCGTTCTGATTTTTCAGGTCTTTAGAAAACCATCTATTATCTGTAACCATAGAAAGGAATGTTGAGAAATCCCACTGGCAAAAAAAATAGCTATAGCCTGAATAGTCTTACCTCCTATATACTGAGGTTAGGCCGAAGACAACAGTTGCCGAAGAGAAAAGATGGCTTATAGAGATCAGTACTATTTCCTTTAGAAGGCTAGTGAATTATGACAGTAATCTTAATGCAATTTTGGCATTTGTATTGTAACAGTTTTCTTTAGGATGCCTATCTTATATTTCATTAACATGACACATTTTACTTTCAAGTAAAAGAATTTTCCATTCATTATTTATAACACTCTTCTGAATTCATAATTCATTGAATATAAAATGTTAAAATAATGAAAATTACTAACTGGATAAGAGAATGACCTGACCCCTCGAAAAAATAGTGGCTTCCCTACAGTATCTAGATTCTGCTTTAATTATGCCCTAGAATACTCATTATATGCATTGATAATTCAAGTACAGTTGCTGCTAGAACTCTGAATTTAATTGTCCTGCTACTTCTATCCATCCTGTTCTAAGAAGACATGAGCTGCACATGCCTACAACTCTGAAAAAAAAACATGACACAGTCTGTTATCTACTTAGGTATTAGTTTCATCTACAACATTTGTTAAACCCAAAAACTTATTTTTTCCCTTCTCCTCCTCCCCCACCCCCACTGGAGATTAATCTTTGTCATTATTTTAAAGAATTTGTAAAACTGAGTAAACATTTATTCCTAAATCTATCTTTTGGATCTGATTAAAGAACTCACTACTTGACAGTTTGTGCCATTATTTATTCTACAACTTGTTAAACAATCCATTTTTTATTAAACTAATCTTCAGGGAGCTCTAGAGACCAGTGACAAAAGACACAAAAATATAGCTTCTTCCAGATCCATATATTACTGGGAAATAAGTAGTAGAAAGCCTTGAATTATCTTCTGTATGCAAAATCTAGGAAAAAGTACAGATCCTGCAGAAAGAGCTTATATTTATGGTTGATACCTTCAATAGCTTGATTACTGGAGATCGTACCTTGTTTCGATTATATAAAAGAATAGAAACTTTTTTTTCTTTCTTTCTCTTATCTTCTGCAAAGATCTAAAAGATTTTTTCAATAGCAAGGTGACTGTATTGTTTCATGCATTTTCATATATGAAACGGACGAGTTAAATTCTGTTAAATATGCTGTTTTGAGTGACTGCAGACTACTTGTGGATGCAGTTTTATCTCCTAGTTTGCTATCTGACTATCACTGACATTGATATCAAGAGTGTCACATCTGGCAGGGGGAGTCTAATGCTACTGGTACATCCATTTCTTGCTGTTAAACATCTCTCAATACCTATATTAAATGCTTCTCATGATAAATATAATCATTCAAGCCCTAACACGCTTCTTGGAACCTTAAGCAAAGATTTCTCTTGCATATCTTGCTGAGGTTTGAGGCAGGAGTTGCACTCTGCTTGAACGCAGCGTGGTCCATCGGACTGCAGAGACTTAAAGTGGATAGAAAGGTGCCTTTCTAGTCATTCATTCACCATTGGAAATTTCCTTGAGGTAATCAATTGCCACTTTTGTTGCTATGATCTGAAGAAGGAATTTAAGTTTCCTATCTCATACTGGCAATCTGCTTCTATCACATTACTTGGTATTTTGTAGAACAATGCGCTCAGCCGCTTCTGTTTAAAAATGTTCAGTGTTGTGTGAAATGCTTACAAGCTCACCAGGCCGAAAGAGAAAGTAAATGTAACTTAGTGCTTAAAGCATTCATTTAGGGAGCAGAATATCTGTGTTACAATCTCTTTTCCAAAAAGCAAGTCAATAAGAAATTTTAAAATGAGACGGCTCACCTTTTGAGTTATCATCCTAATCACTAGGCTGTAGGGTGAAAGAACACTGAAATACACCTCAATTTTTCTGCCCTAAAAGTATGACTTTGCTTAGACCTTCTTCATGGGTAAGAATCCCAGATGGAGTGAGCCTTCTAGGGTTCTATGAAGGCTAAGATCTAAGTCCTGGAAGATTAGCTTAGATAACTTTCCATTCAAATTGCTATTTCTATAAATCTCTCATATATGGTGTGGGGGAACCTGAAAACCTAATTGGGTGCTAGAATTTCTAAAACTGAGGTACTGTGATGCCTGAGTCACTTGGTACATTTACTGGCTACACTTCAGTCTCATGAGTCACAGCTGGCTTCTTAAAAGCCATGACTTTCAATTATAGTTCGTCATTGGTACATTTTGTCATACCTACTTGATATCAGGACATCCAAATTGGTTCCCAGGAGAAATCTGTAGCCAGAAGTACTGGCAAGCAAATTGTAAACATGCTCATGGTGGCTTCACATGGGTACAACTTTCTTCTCTTGTCATTAAACAGAATAAAAGATTTTTTTTGAGAAAAAAAAATCTTTGAGAATGATCATGTCACTTGCAATAATGCTAACAGGCCCTGGCTGGTAAATCTACGCAGAAGTCTAAGAACCTGCTAATAGAAGGCACTGTTCCCCATTACACATTGGCAAAAAGTCTTTATTTAATTTGACTACTCCTTGAAAACTGGGATACAGGTTAGCTTCAACAAAGCAAATTAATTCCCTTGACCTTTTCTCTGTGTTTTCTTTTAATATGCTTAAAGAGTTTTCCAAACTGGAAATTTGGAACAAGAATAGCAGTAGAGTAGGAAGTAAGGAACACCACCATCAGCAAAATCAATAACAGTGAATATGCTAAATCAGGAGTTGTTAATAAAATGTAAATTCAGAACAATGTGCTTTTGCTTTCAGAGTAAATACAGCAATTCTCAGCCTAAAACTAGTCCAAAGCCTTACATGAAAATAGGTATAATAGTAAGGTGGTTGCATCTTTACTTACAGATAGGGCAATTTCTGTGCACATCTGCAAAAGGGTTATTTGAACTGCTAGCTACTGTCCCAGTGTAAATTGGTACCAGTGTAAATACTAGTTGGAAAGTTGGTACTATTCCGATAGATAGTTAAAAACAGCTTTGAATGTGGCTTCTAAGGCAGCGTCTGACACCATGAATCTTATGAAAGAGAAACATCTCTGGCAAAGTTTCAGAAGAATTTTGTATAATCAGGATTAGGAATTGAGAATACAATGAATTGACTGACATAACTTGTTGAGCAGAGTTTCTTCTGAACTTTCCCCTTCAAACCTCTACAAGTAACTTAAAAAATATTCTTTTTGTTTTTTGTGTGCAAAAGCAAAAAATCTGCAGCACTTCCACACTGTTCTTTGAACTCTTTCCATACGCTTGCCACTGAGCAATTAAACTATAAAAACCTGTTAAGGGTGATGACTCACCACTTTCAGATTTCAGGCACATACTAAAATCTTCACCTCCTGCACAGTGAGGGTGGCTATGCTCCCTGCAGGCAAAACTTCTTTAAAGAAAGTCACTGAGGGTAAAGCAACCCCGTCAGAAGCATATACTGCTCAGGTAGTTAGCTTGGCTTGCATACAAGATGCCTCACACATTATTCTGAGATGACAGTAATATTTCTATCAATTGATACAGAAAAAGGAAAGTCTTCTACCAACTTTTTGTTTATTTTAGTTTTATTTTGCTCTGATTCCATAAAAAAACCCATCATGATGACTATATATTCTGAATATATATATGAATTTCTGCTATTATTCAGGAGTCATTTTATCATTACTTTTATGTTTTACAGTACACTTCAAAATGGGAAACTCCGAAAAAGATTTTTTCTATATATTTTCAGAAAGTTAAAATACAGTTCTCACCCTGAGCAAATGAGATCATACCAGAGATGTCTATTTAGAGGTTCTAGTCAGGCTCCAGGTGTTGCAGTAGACTGAGAAAATAGCGATAATTCAGATTTTTTTTCTTACTTAACCTATAGGGTACATTACGTTTTCCATCCAGCTGTACCTTTATTTATTTATTTAATGCTCAATTTGGTTAAATAAAACAAGTTTCTTTTTATATAAATTATGTGAATTTCAAAAAGCCTAAAAAGTTCACAAGAACGAATACTGTATAGAATGTTTTGAATGTTTAATAATGATTATGGGATTTATTTCACAAAATATGTCACTGAATACTATTGTTTAACTGTTTTCATTTGGACCTAAATGTGTGGCAACATATCTTCTGCCTATGACATATATATATATATATATTTCCATACAAGTAAGCATCTCAGACACAAAGCTTTAATCTAAAGAATTTAAATGCATTATGATAGGATAATTTCAGATTTTAACGTAATTTCAGACCCACATATGATAAATGGTTTTCTTCTCCATTTAAAAATATGATCAAGTAGAATATGGGAGATTTCAGAAACAGAATACAAAACTGGACTGAAGTTATTTCAGAGAACAACTCCTTAAATGTTATGATATTCTGAGCAAACTGTTCAATCTCAAAAATTTGATTCATCTGAGGTTCAAACCAATATGAAACAAAGGTTATGACTATCATATTCTCCATTTTAAAGCTTTTGAATACTAATAACTTTACATATTTTTTCTTTTTTTTCTTTTTGGCTAATATATATTTAATCAAATCACTTCATTTATATTGTTATGATTTACAGATAACTAAACCATTAAAATTAAAACTGAAGGCCTCACTTCTAGCAAAGAAAGAAATAAACAGCCTCCTGCTCCTAAATTCTCAATATCTTTTTTGGAGTTTCTGCAAAATGGTTAGATTACCAGCAGTAGGTAACACTGAAAATTCCCTTGCATACTGAGCACTTGAAAATCTGGTCATTTTGTTCAGCTCATAAGCGAGATCTGAATTGTTTTGAAAATCTGGCCCCTGTGGGTCAAAATCTCAAGGTCTTTGCTTGATAATTACTCAGGAAAAAGTCTCGGTCATGGTATGACTTAAATTTTAAAAAGTTTTCCACATAAAAATTAGAATTAGGAATCACTGAGATGAACTTTTTTGTTTAATTATTTTTACTTAACTGAGTATTTCTGAACCCCATCAGGATTCCAGCAAGCTCACATTTTCTATAATTTTATTTTTAAAAATTCATATTTGATCCACCTTTCCCTCATTAATGTAACTAAAGCGAAAAATCACATCCCATTTTAAAAACAGCCGGTGATAAACAAGGGCAGGTGGTGCAAACAGCGTATCAGTTTGCTTTCACTGAAGCAGTGTGTACCTCGCCTTCATTATGGCATATAAAAGTAACCTCACTGAGGAGAAAGAATTCCATCCTGTCGCATTCCTGTGACTGTTTGCTTGTCCAAATTGGTACACCTGCAGCTGGTGCATATCCCAGTTAGTACATTTTTAACACATCATGTGCCAAGGAAAGAAGGGGAGGGCAGGAATAGCTCAGCTAGCAGCTGCTGGCGAAGAATGAAAGCTTTCATGCAGTGTGAATCAAGGATTATGTTGTGAGGTTGGCAGCTGATATGAAGTTTGAAAGCAAGAATCTGTTATTTTAAATCATGAATTCTAAGAGCTGTTTGTATCCATCTAGATAGTGAATCCTGGTCACATATTACCAGGTCAGGTATTACACAGACTTATAGTAAGATAACCAGTTGTGTTAGGCTCAAAACAATAGGTGTATTGGTGATGTTAACATTATTTTATACTAAAGACACTTTGCAGAGGAGCATTGAATCAGCAGGCATGGTTTTGTTTTATACGAGAAAATGTGTTATATTATATTTGGTGCTTATATGATATTGCTATTAAACCATAGCACATCAGACTCAGACCGTCAGGCTTCATGCCATCAGGTGCCAGCTTCATGCCTTTAGATGCCTCAGAGAAAATGGCTACTGTTGGATCTACTCATACCGTACTCTTACTTATCACCCGTGCAATCTATTTGTATTGATCTGCATAATTTCACTATTTTTCTTTTTTAATGCATTATCTCCCAGCTCAAATTTAGGAGAACATTAGAGAATAATTGAATTCAAATTAAGGTAAACCAAATTCTTAAATAATAATAGCACAGGCCTTTTGAATCTACTCTCATAACAGCAAATCCTTTTAAGGTCCCCAAAGCAAAATTAGTGCCATCTCGTATGCGCGGGGGGTTGAGGGGAGGGTAGAGACTAATTCAAATCGAATTAATCTGCAGTTCATTAGCAAACACTAATGTTGCTTTTGGGAATGAGGAAATTAGCAGGATTATAATTATAAGCAACAAGTGTCTTCATAAACATCTAATTGCTTGTCAAGGATGTACAATATACCATGTAAAGCCATTGGGTAGGATTGCTGCATACCATAAATCAGGTTTTCAGTCGTGCAACAGATTGTGTTTATAATATAACACTGTTTCCAAAAAGACATTATAGTGACCAAAGCAATTTCAGAGGTGTCAGTAGGCCTGGTGAATTGTAATAGGAAATGAATTAAAGCATTATTTATTTCTTTATCTTTGTGGACTAGGCATCCTACCCTACAGCCACAGCCAGACACCACTGTCAGCTCAGTCCCCTGGTAAAGACAATAAACCAACATTTGATGCCGAGGGAAGAGGTTCAAAGAGAAGAACTTGTGCAGCAGGTTGTCTGGTCTCTGTCAGGGTTTGTGTGTGTCCATACATATGCAAGCAGAGATGTGAAGGGAGAAGACAGGCAAGCCAGTTACCAGTAAGTCACTTTCTTTAGTAGTAGAAACGAGATTGGCTGCCAGGGGAATTAACTTGGATATTGTCTCCTTTGGGGGCTTGTTAGGTTATACAGCAGACATCCTGCAAAAGCCCTGAATAACAAACAAGCCTGGCAGGCAAAAATCATTATGATGCCTGTGGCTGCTCCAACTAGTCTCTTCTAGCAAGGTCACTTGAGGGGATACTATAAAGAGCATGAAAGGGATTTAGGAGAACTATGTTGCTTAGAAACTGACTGAGCCTTTTTATGAAGGAAGAATTTCTATACTCGAACCTCTTCAAAGCCTTTTCTGTTTTTGTATGTTACAGACTGTATTTGAATCCAGATTTCAAAAAATGTCTGTGGATGCTGCAGAAGATCAGTGGTTTGTAAAATTCAGTTGATACAAATTTTATGAATGTAAAATCCATTGATTCCAGAAAGTCTTACATGAAAGGCTTGAAAAAGGAACATTTCTGCATGTATTTTATGCCTATTCAAAATCTGATTTCCACTTTCTGCCTCATTTTCATCATTTGTCAGTTTAAAGGCCTGCATCAATGATTCAGCCATTTACAAGGTGACAGGAGTGACATACAAGTACACAATAGCTTAGAGTTTCTGTAGCTAGATAGATCTAGATTAATGGCTACTGTGTCTCTCCTAAATGTGCTCTTGACAAGATTCTCAAACAATAGTGGACATAAAATATTCTGTTCTTAGTAGCCACAGTAACATAAAGAGGTTACATATTGAAATCACATCTAAAATTTAAATATTCAGATATTCTTTTCTGCTTTTCTTTAAACTATATTGGTAGGGACTACAAAGGATGGAAACACAAAAATAGCAAGGGTGTATTTTCTTCTTCTGGCTTAGCTTTTGGTGCTATTGAGTTCCTAAAATATCTTTAGGAAAAGTTTCCCTAGACTTTAGCATTATTTTA
This sequence comes from Struthio camelus, assembly GCF_040807025.1. Lineage (NCBI taxonomy): Eukaryota > Metazoa > Chordata > Aves > Struthioniformes > Struthionidae > Struthio > Struthio camelus. The sequence goes on along the minus strand of NC_090946.1, from coordinate 51,962,667 downwards.
CTTGACTAATAGTTGAGTTTGCCTGAGAGCTTTCTGTCCCAATGAACTGAGCTGAAGGCGGAAGTAGAGACTGCTCAGAACTCTTTAACAATGTGAACTATATAAGCAGATGTTACGAACAAGAGATTAAGCCAATACCAGTGAAAGAGCCCTGCTTTCCTCCGGTATCTTCTGGGTTCACTCACTTTAAAATGTGCATTCTAAGCTGAGGAAAGGGAATTTTACGTATGGCAGTAGGATGTTCTCATACAAGAAATGTAAACTAGATAGTGAAGTTTGTCCTGTTTCCCCTTTCTTCCAGGGGAAAAAAAATCGTAGCTACTATCAAAGTAACATTTAGACTGAAAACAAGCTACATATGGGCAGGAAAGAGTTGTGTATTGCAATATAAATATACACGTATAATAATATCCACCAAGATATACTGGCAAATAACAGCATTTCACAAAATTCCCCTGCTTCTAGAAAGTATTGTGGTTCAGTCAGGTTTGAAATCCCCTATGTTCAGTAAGGGTAATAAGATCCTGAAGCAGATCTTCTTGGGGAGATGTTTCATTTCATTGGCCTTTGTAACTGAATCACCTTAAGACTATCTGAAGACTTTGTTATTTAAAGAAAGTTCACACTTTATAGCTCTAATATATGTTATATATCATCACTATTTCCCTCTGGACTAATCTTAATTGAGGCAGATACTAAGAGTTTCGCAAGAGCATTCAGGTTCACACAGATACTTTCTTACCCCTTCACGCCAGAATGTGCAGGTCTGTGTTGATTCCAGAAGTCATTCCTAAGCAATCAAAACCTGTCTCACCAGCAACAGCCCCTGTCATAGCTCCCTATATTTAGATTTTTAACAGTAGAATTTCTCTCTTCTAACTCTAGAAAACATATTACTTTGCTGGCATATCTGGCTTGTGTATAGGTTATAGAAAAATATATCTACTATTTTGTAAGTAACAGAAATCAGATTCCTGTATAAGACTGACAGAACTTTCAAGCTCCAACTTAACTCTCTGGGTTGCCTGACATTCCAGAGGAAACTTCTTCTTTAGTTGCCTTAGGAGAATATTTTGATGAAGCAAAGCATCTCATTACTTTAGAATCTAAATGAGGTTTTCTTTTAGAAGAGGGAGTGAATTATTGGAATAATGACTCACTTCAAAAGTTAATTTCCAGAGAAGATAATTAAATACGTACTCTTTGACCAAATGCATATACAGTTGTTGCCCTCTTTGTCTGAAAACACAGATAGGAAATTACACAACCAATCTGGATTCCCAATTTGATATTAAGTGTATAGCAATTGTGAAAACTGCAGTATGTTATAACTTTTGAAACCTTTACCACTTCTTCATATCATATACTTTCTCAATGTAGCTTCAAACACAATCATTTATTTTAAAAACTTATGCAGAAATTGTGATACCACAAGCTAATGTGTTAAAAAAAGTAAAACTATAATTGCTATTGTGAAGTTTTTTGTATGCAATTGAGTATGCAAAAGCAAGCCTAATTAGTACTTGCACTCACTGTGATTATGCATGAAATTTGGGTAACTGTGCATACAAATAACAAGAGAGAGAACCTGCATATACAGACTGCCTAGTCAACAGACGTAAAATTAGGCCTGAGTTTTTCATGGAAGACTGAAGAACACTCTAGTTCAAAAATGGGAGGGTTGTTTTTGATTTTTTTCATTGTTTAATATTTTGATTTCCTATCAGCAAAGATGGCATCTATGAATTGTTTCTACTCATTCACACTTTCTATTGCTACAGTCTGTTAGAAAGCTAGCAGAAGAAAATATTAAAATAACTGATTCGTGATTTTCATGAAGAACTCGAGAATAGTTTATTGGCTATTACTCATTTAGTTATAAAAAGAAATTGCAATTTTCAGTTGTTGGTAAGAACATCCAGTAGTGTCGGGGGCAAGAGCAATAGAATATATCCATTGGCATGGTCATGGACATCAGGAAAAATTTCTGTAAAACCTTTCAGGTAGTTCAGAAAATAGCCTAAAGAAATTATAGTTTACAAGCAAAAGAGCACATATGATGACATGCTTAGTTTCAGTAGAAGTGGCTTGGATATGTTGCACTGTTTACCAGGTTGTGATAATGAAGCAGTAAGTATGATGAGCTGAAAGTGGCCCATTTCCTATGCCTAAATTAACAGGTTCTCTAAACACAATGAACAATTATTACTCAAATATGTGTAAATGCAGAAAGCCATGGGAATGGAAATATCACTCTAGAACAGAGGACATTAAAAAATCACCATTAGATGGTAAAATTTTGGGGGGTCACTGATTTCAAAGTGGTGCTTTCTTTAAACCATCTACATTGCCTGCTCCCTTGTCAAATATTACGTTATAGAGGCATTCGTGCTGCCCACACTCAGCAGTAACTTCAGGATAGTATAACCGTAGATATTGCAGGTGCTTCAGCTCCAGCCCACTTCACATTCATCATTACTAACTACTTCTGCCAGGCCCTCCAAGTAAGATAAACAAGTCTGACTCCAGAGTATTTGAGCTCAATGGCAGACTAAAAGATGTTCACCTTTCTCGGTGTGAAGCACTTGCACAAAGTCACTGAAAATCATACTGCTCTAGACCTGTCCTGCTTGATCAAGAGAGCACTACAAAAAGACAGTAAAGATTCCAAGATTAAGACTAGAAAAGTAGAACATGTACCACTCCTTGTATTAAGTAGGCTACAGTGGCTAATAACATTGCTATCAGATGCAGGTCACTTATTCAGAGGCAATACAGAAGAATTTCACTCAGGCAGTCAGCTGAATTAGTCTCTGCAAGTTTAGGGGAAGGAGAATTGCAAGCTTGGCTTTAAATCAACTTTGTTTTCCAATAGAATTTGAACTGCGTCATTCTAGAAGTAGCTTTAATGATCAATATATGGGTATAAAAGTCAATTCTGATACAGATTTTTATTTTAATAAAAACATGTGACAAAATATGTGTGGCTAAGTAACATTCAAGGCATTTTGGGCTTATGCGTAGGAACTTCACCTCAAAAAAACTATCAGTATTTTTTTGTCTAGAAACTATGTGAACTTTTTTCAGTTTCTAAAATTCTAAGATTTCTGGACAGTCAAAACTCAACTGTTCATTTTGAAACAATGTTAAGCTATAGGATTCCTAGGATCCTTAGCTCATGCCCAAACTCAAGCAGCATTGGAATACTCTTTCTGCTTTCATTATCCAATGTTTCATAAACCATAAGAATGAATTATTTCTTTTCCCTTCAGCACTGTTCTGTGAAGCCAGAACGGCTATGAACCTTAGCAGTCCTCCAAAGTCCTTCACCTTCTGATCAGATCATACTTCTTATGAGCACTAACCTGTGCCCTGGCCTCTCATAAACCTTAAATAATTTGAATTCAGTGATCTGCCTTTGACTTACCTGGGACCATCAGTACTCTAAGCTAGGGTTTTTGGTATAGTTACAGTTTTTATGGGGAAGATTATCTTGCAAAACCAATCACATCTGCTAGTACTGACTGCCAGCTTTCACCTTAAGAAAAAGCCAAAACACATCAATAGCGATTTGCTGTATATCTACTCCACAAGATACTGCAACAAGATCTCTCATTATGAAGAGAGACTGTAAACTCATTATGAAGAGAGAACTGTATGTTTTACAGTGCAAATCTAGAGGTTTTTTAATTTGTTATTTTTCAAATATCAAATAAATTTCAAATATTTCAATATGATCATTTGTCAGCATTTCATCTGAATTTACTTAATAGACATTTCCTCTTAGTGTGGCCTTTTTTAAACCTCAAAAGTCCAGCAGATTTAGAATTATAGTTTATACTGAACCAGCTAATTGTAATCTGAAGACACTTATATCACCATCTACAGATTATTCTTTAAAATATCTCATCTTGAAGCACAGGTCTTCCCACTGTGCAGAAAGCTTTTACTACGGTTTTACGAACAGGGAGTACTATAGTTTCAGTAGTCTGACAACGAATTTACCAGATAGGCCTAATGTGCAAAAACTCCCAGGGAACAAAAAACAAAGTCTTCTTTTTGAGTTGTTTCTTTATTGCTCTGGAGTTCGCTTCTGCCATCATCCATCCACTTTCCCGTAGTTTGCTCAAAAACATTTACATTTCTGCAAGCTTTGAAAATAATGCATTCAATTTCTTCTTGAGCATGTGTATTCCCTTCGATATCAAGCCTTTGCTTTCCTGTTAAGGAAGTGCTTGCAGCGTCTCCCAGAAGTGAATTGATCTGGATGAAGTGTCAGAGTTGGCCAGCACTTGGGCTCAGGCAAATGTGAAACTGTGACATCATTAAATTTTTGTTTCATTAACTCTATAGCAAGTTGCCCTTTAGCAGTCTTGAATATAAAGAGCCATTGCAGGAAACCATAGTTTCAAATAACGACAAACTTCTTCCTATTCAAACAGGTCTTACATACTCATTAAATGTTTACTATAGCAAAGGGTTTCATTTTGTGGGGTGGAGAGGAGGTTGCCAATAATTCTTCTTTTTTGAGAACTTACATTTAATTTTGCGGTTAAGGATCCGGGACAACTGTTGCCACTACGGCATCTGACTTTCTGATTTTCTTCTGCATTTGAATACTAATCTTCTAAAGACCAAGAAAATGCATCCTTTTTGATGACTCTTATGGCGGTATATTTTTATTTGGCTTGTTCACTAGAAGGAAGTATTTCCAACTAGTGGAAACTATTTTACCTATCAGATAATCATTTTGTCTTATCTTTCATCCTAGGGACATTTCACGAGGCTTTCTAGTCTGCTGAAATACTTGGTAGCTTTTGATCAGATGGATATTTTATTTCATATTCATTATTTGTTTCTCAGATCTGAGAAACACCTACATTTTACTTATTTGACTTTCCTTCCCCCCTTTTAGTATTTTTATTTCTGCAAGAAATTTTACTGTTTTACTAATTTTACTACTTTCTGGGGCCTTTCATTTTTCCAGACTGCTCACTCCTCTTATTCTTTCACTGAGCTGAGCTCTCTCTTCACTGTGCACGTACCCGGACTCACCTGCCAATTTTTAACAAAGGATATTATCTCAAAATGTGTAAAATCTTGACCAATCTTGTGCTAGCTTCTATTACTGGCCAGGGATATGAGTTACACAGTTCTATGCAGGTATATGTATATATAAGTATGTATACATATTTGTGTTAAATGAAGAACATTGAGTGAATCAAACAGTTTTGCTGAGTTTAATAAAATATATAATGCCTTTTTTAGAAATACAGAAGACAAAATCAAATATTCGTTTAATATATAATTGTTTTCTGATGAATAAATCATACCTATCTCAAGCTGATATCTCGAGCAATAGAAATATGTCTTTATCTTTGGTCCTACTTTTATTTGCTTACCTTGTGACCATTGTTTCTTGATTTACAGTCCGAGATTGGAAATTAAAGAATACTACCAAATATTTTATAAAGAACACAGACAGCCATAAAAGTGCATATGTCCAAATACAACATTAAAAAAAAAAATCCTTATAGAACGGTAAACAAAACAGATGTTTAAAAAGCTGCATTCTAAAATCAAAGTTAACGCTTATGGAGGTAGTAAATATGGTGTTATCTTCACTGGCTCTTGTGGGCTTATTACACTGGCAGAAGACAGATCTCCTTAATGTCTTAAATTAGTCTATCTTGTATAATTAAACTAGTAACTAAAATCTAAGCATGCAAGCAATCACATTGCTCATACATTAGATGCATGAAAAATACAAAAAGTATCTACTAAAAATTCTGTAACAGCAAAGAAAAGTTTTCACAAAACTTTTAAAAAGGAAGTACTTTTTTGTATCGTTATTGAAGTTTATCATCTGCGACATGTATGCCAAAAATTCACCTCCGGACAGAATGGAAGTTTTATTCTTTGGTTAGTTAACTACTGTAATTGTGTGTCCCACTATTCTTAATTGCTTCTTGAGTTTAGGAGACTTCCATACCATCTGCTGATTTTTAAAGGACATTTTTGAGGTAATGTAAATCATCTAGCAACTACTGAGTGTTCTAACTGTGTTGTATCTGAATTTTTGAATCTTAAAAGTCTTTACATATATGTACTGAAAAATATTTTGCATATTAGTTTGAAATATTAGCCTCCTTACAAACTAATAGCAGGACAAGCTGAATCCACCCCCCTAGCCCTATGACTAAAGAAGTTCAGAAGAAAAGAGTATCTACCACAGAAAAAAATATTTCTCTAGGTCAGTAAACATTTGATTTCAACTCAACAAATAGCACATACTTCTGAGCGCTTTTCTACAATTAAAGTCTTTTATTTTAAAAAAGATATTGCATGTTGCAATGTGGACTGTTGCTAGGTTTCCAGAATAAACCAAATGCAATCAGTATTCATGAAAGTCATATAAAAGGGGCTCTATTAGCACAGGGTGAATGGAGGATAACCAAATAATCTCAGCCAACAAAAGAGAAAAAAAAAGCAAAAATAAGCTTTCACTTTAATGTTATTGACAGATAATAAAAATTATTCTGTAGCGTGAAAAGTAAAAAGGAAAACAACTGCAGTTCAGATTCTGACATGTACAATCTATAAGCATTTTGAAACGAAAAATTAATATTTCCTGAAGTTTATTTTTAGAAATACCATTATCTGAAAAATGTTGTATATAAAGCTTTCTGAAGCTGCATGTAAGTTGTTTTGAGTTACACACTCATAATATCTCTGTTATCAGTAAGGAAAAGAGCATTTGCAGGAATAGTGAGTCCCATCCTTTTAGCTTTTGGTTCATAAGATAATGATTTTCAATGGCCAGCACTGTACCAGTCTATTTGATCAATACATGTGTTTAAGCATATTTTATGCACTCCATCTTTTTGTATTCTTGTCTCTATTCTAGTAAATGGTGCAACTAATCTAAAAATGACAGATTTGGCTGCTCACCTGCCTTTTCGCCTTGTGCATATTATATCATTCTTCAGAATATAGTCTTATATTAACTTTTATTGAAAGATTCTTTGAGAAATACATTTGGAACAAACTACAGCAAGCACAAACTACAAAGGTAATTTAATATAATTATGCTAAAGTCATCATAGGACAACTTAAAATTGAGAAAATATACTGCAGGTTTTAATTAGATGCAATACATTTTCTTCTAGCAGTATGGGCACACAAGTTTGTCTGCTCTTAGCCTTTTTCTATTGTGAGCTGTTTAGAGCTCTTAACAATTACATAGAGTAGCATTTCAACGGGCTTGCCTTTGCTGCAGCCATATCCTTAATGGAAAATTAAACTATTTTGGCATTTGCTGTTGTTTTGCATGTTGGTGGTTGGGATTCAAAGAAAATATTAAGCTGGACCATTCCTGACAGCTATAAGGAAATATCATAATTTGAATAGTAGGGAATTGTATTGATGTATGTTCTTTCAAGGTTTTTAAACTTGCTGGGTTCCGACTCACTGTGAATTCTAAATATTTTTCATCTTTTCGCATTTTAGAATACTTAACTGACAAAGCCATGAAGGTACTACGGCTGAATAGACCACCTACTAAGGCTCCATACAGCTCTAAAAGGTCTCTGATACAAAGCTGAGAATCACTATTTGTTTTCACTGTCTCAATTTAACTCACAATTGTATATATATTTTCTATACCTAAGTTGGAAAAGAAGGGTTGTCTAGTTGTTTGAGATCAGGGGAAAGAACATCTGCGTCTTTGGCCATATTTACTGCAGTATTCCTGTAAGATCTCTCTTTTTTCCTCCTACCAAACAAGGATAATAATATTTCATTGCATCAAAAGGCATAACTGCTATGTTAATTGCTTTTGAGATGTCACTGAGATACAATTAAAAAAAATCTAGCGTGAAGGTGTCAATAATTTATTAAAATCAACTCACATCAATGATAACAATATTAAAATATTAAGTAGTTTCTTTGATTCTGAGACATATACATAAATAAGAGGTCATATATCATTATTTATCTTAGCTGTGTTTTTCGTAACCGAGTACACTACCCTTCTGCATTCTTTCCCATAATTTAGGAATGGATGTTCAAAACGTTATTCATTTACTAATCTAATTTTTTGTTCAAAGACACTTAAAACCGTGTGCTCTCAAGCACATTTCAGACCTTTCTTAAAAGAACTTATTTCTTCAATTTTTCTTGAACATGATATCTCTATAAAGACCCACCCAGGTCACTTTCTTGCTTATTGCACTTCCCAGTGGGGAGGGAATATTTTGGACTGAATATAAAGTAGGGTAAAATGTAGTGTTAGGTTCCTAAAATAGTCTCCCAGCTTCCAGGTATTTTTGAGTCGGGGACTTCTTCAGCCAGAAATAGTGTGTTTGTACTTAGCAGTCATAGAGGTGTTTTTCTTTTACAAATTTGTCCAGTCACCTTTTAAATCCATAGAGCTATTACCACAGCAACCTACAGTAAGGCATTCTACAGTTTGTTTATTCTTGTGGGATGAATCATCTGATTTTGAAACTGCCCTTTAAAACTTAAACTTCACGCGTGTCTCCTAGACCTTGTACTGAGAGGACACAACAAACAATAATTCCACTAATTTCATTGCAATAATTCGGCTTTCCTGTGCCACTTATTACTGTATAAACCTTTACCTTACTCATTCTTTAGTCTTTTTTTTCATACTGAAAATTCCTATTTAGTTATCCGTTATGCAGAATATTTGATCATCCTTATCCATCTTTTCTGTATCTTTTCTAATTCTGCTTTTTTTTTCCTTTGAGATAGAGAGATCTGGACTGCACAGTCTTTTAGAAGTGGCTGTAAAAAGAAATATTTTCTTTATTACTTTCTTAGTAAATATTAGGAATTTCTGCAGTAAGTGAAGATTCTTATCAGTCACATCTGAAACTTTTCAAGTGAAATTTGCTGCTAATACAACCGATGTCAAACCCACCAATTCCATATTACCAGAGAATTTGGTCTCCTCTTAAATTTAAAAAAAGGAAGAAGAAAAATCTTGTAGAAGGTGTGCAATGTTAAAAGGAAATATAAGGACAGAGATTCTCCTTGAATAAGTTTGATATTCGTATCAGACTAGTTTTCACAACTTTACTTTCTCACGAACCAATGATTGTACAGAGAACACACAATACATAAGATAAACATTTTCTCTAAGAAAAGCAAAGATTTGTTATTCAAAAGTAGTTCAGTAGGCATTCATGATACTTAAAACTAGCATGCTTTATTAATTAGTATTTAACAAGGGATTATTTATTAACTCTTTTGTCCTTTTGCCTGTTCATGACCATTCTTAGAACTTTTAAGTCAGCTGCATTACATTATGTTAAAACTTACGTCTATCATGACTCAAGGGCTGAGCTATATTGAGTGCAAAATGATTAAATTTTAAATGAAAGTTAACTGACTCGGAAGGATACTAACATTAGTAAAAGAAGGTATACTAGATTTAGCTCATGCACATAGTAAATAAGTCCCTACAGCATGTATTTTTACTCTCAGATTTCCAAGGGCTGTTATGTCTATTTTACAGATAAAGGCCTCAAACTCCAAGAATATATGGTTTGTTACTAACCTTAGGTTGTCAGACATCTGTACAAACTCCTTAGCCATAAGGCTTATTTATCTGTCAGCCTACCAGAGATAATTTCATTGGATACAGAGATATATTAATATATAGAAAGATCCATGTAGATAGAGATATACACATAGCTATGTGAATGAATGACTGCATTTCTTTAATCTGTAGTGCAGGTAAAATAAAACATCATGTCTCTATTGAGTTGTATGATTTTGACACTATTTGTGATCCCATGAAGCTTTATGCAGCAGCATTCTCTGACAGATGGAAATGTGATAGATGGAGCCTAGTGGTCCCTTCATCTAACTTTTTTAAGCAGAAGCATAATTGTACTGCGTGATATTCCTTCCTTCCTTTCTTCCTTCCTCTTTTTTTGGTGTGAGGAGTAGATAAATGTTAGCAAACGTGATAGAGGGGTAATAGTACAGCCAACAGTCAGTTGCTGTGCAAGGTCTCATCCTGTCAATCCATCTCAGTCACAATTTAAATTAAATTTAATTATATTTAATTTGAATAGGAATAAATGAGATTTTATTTAAATGGAAAACAAATGAGATGTTTGTCACAGCACTGTGGGATATTAGGAGTACAGAGCAGGAAACTCTCTAAGCAGATCAAAAGGGAAAATGTTTTCTCAATTAAAAGATTCTTACTCTTTTTCTTTCTCTTTTTCATAGTTTTTGTTGATGGAAGCTGCTCTTCTTTACTCACTAATTCTGAAGGAGATTATAATATTAAATACTTTGATTGCATTTTCCATTTACATCATCAAAGAATAGGACCTGTTTTGTTTTGTTCAAACTGCAATATGAAACAAAAATTCCTTAGTAATGAAAGTAGGCAATATAATGAAGCAGTAATTTTATGCCAGAAATAAATATCTTTATGGGTCTGATGATATTTCTCTGCTCTTTAACTCGTGCCAGAGATCCTGCAAATGCTAAGTAAATCCTGGTATCACTCAAACTTAGGCTTTCTCAAAATTCCTCTTACTATTTCCTGAAGCTGTCCTATAGATATATCACCCTTTGTAACTTTTATTTTTTCGAATATGCAGTAAATGAACATTTTCTGTCCAACAGTTTACATGAAACACTGATAGTTTGCACAAGAGAGATCTCTTTCCTATTCGACTAAAAAACTATTTTTCTTCAATGCAAACTTTCTCTGCTTCCAAACCAGTTTATTCCCTTCTAAAACTTAGAGAAACACTTCTAGAAACTGGCAATAGCCATAAGCAAATTCTAAATTATACTAGTGTAATATTTATTGCTTGCCCCATCATATGTCAGTGTTGACTGTACCGCTTCTTTGACATGCTAAAGGAATATCTTTGGAATATCTGGACAAAAATAACAGAGACTGGTTAATGCATTTAACACAGTAAGTTGTGCTTTTTGCTTTATACTTAAATGCTGTAAGCCAATTTTTAATGAAGTAGAACCTCCAGTATACAAATGTATTTAGAAGAGATGTGACGTTTGCAAAGAGAGGAAATATTTTTAATAGACCAGGAGATATAATTAGAGAAAATAGTTAAACTTTTAGATAAACTGCCTTCTCTCTAGGTCTGACAAAGTCATAGCCATAACAAATTTCATGGTAAATACAGAACGCGATAGTATAAAAGTACAGGAACCATTACATTCCTAATGATGGTTTCTCAGACAGGTTTCTCCCTGTGTTGCCTATTGCTTTTTGTTTATTGCAGTTTTCTGAAACATTCACAGTACTGTTATGAGACCTATCTATTAATCTTTGAAGAATAATTAACATTTGCATAACTATTGGCAACTTTATGTTTCACACATATTGACTTCAAAATTTTGCCCTCGTGTGAAATGGCTTTCAGAAATTTCAACAAAGAGTACCTTGTGGAGGGAAAAAGATTGTGCTTTACTCATTTCTCCTTTGGCATACCTAATATAATAATTATTCAAAACTAGATCAAAATTTGCCTGGGAATTAGACCTGACATCCTCTCTTTACTGATATAAGGAAAATGCATAGGTGTTATTACATTTTTCAATGGAAATATATTCTTTCCTTACCCATTAGACTGAATTTAATTTAAAGCTGAGCTAAAACTTCATCCATACTCCTTCAGTACCGGCATGCATTGCCTTCCTCAAATCACAAAACTGTATTGCATCATTCCACAAAAAACCACCCTAGAGGGTGACTATACCGTGAGCATTTCTTTGTATCAGCCATTCCTTTTTTTTCTGATTCAGAATTATAACTTTTGAGCACTATTTCCCAAGATGGCATAGCAGTAGCAGCTTAATAAAAGTAAACATACTCACAAAGAATATATTTTACTGCAGAGTTTAGTGTACTGAAAAGATAGGTGACCGAAACTAAGATAACTTATATCAGAAAGAAATGCGGCCAGCAACTCTCATGTAAGAATCTGTATATGGCGTAACCCATTTGCAGGCTCACTCTCAGAGAACCAATACAAAGCAGCAGTACAACACAACCTTTACCTAAAGAGTTTACAGGCTCTATCAGATCATTAAGTCTGAGAGAGAAAACAAGTTTATAAGAAAGTAAATCGTATGTCAAATATAATTCTACATCAATATTGGCAATATATACTGGAATATAAACTTAGAATGTATATAGGAAATTAGCTATTTCTTCCCAACCAAGTGACATCCACTAGAATACAAACACTTTCAAATAATAAATTTGCCTTGGTTATAAACTGAGCCAAATGAATCTGATTCAGCTGACAGACTTAGAGCTCAAAAAAAGAAACTCTCCAAAAATCCAATTCCCCAAATTTAAACAATCTTTACTCTTGCTACTTGATCTAAAGATCACCATCAAAAAGGGGCAAGAATAAAATTTGCAAATAGCATATTGCTTCTTCTGTACTAAAAGAGAGCTTGCAAAGACATCTGAGTCCATGTAAAGATCATTTTTGAAACATTTCTTTGTGTTTTGTCACTTCCTCAATTTCCTTTCTTTTCTTTTCTGTCATTTTCTTCCTACCTACCTTTTCCTCATTTGCTCAAAAAATAAAAAAAGAAAAAAAAAGAAAAAAATGAGCTTGTTTGGGGATGTGGAAATAGGTGAAAGGAAAATTAAAATCTTGAACCTAAAACTGAGGTTAACAATAACATTTGTTCAATTTTTCATGTTTAAGTTTTGCTATAGAAAGTGAAAAAACTCACTGAAGCACTCTACTTTTGTTTATAATTTTTATTCTGAAGTTCCAAAAGAAAACTTTTTTTTTTTTTACTCACTAGAATATTAACTTTAAAAGCTGTAATTATGTCTAATCAAGACAATTGCCCCTTTTCCATAGGAGAGAAGTAGAAGACTGCAAAAGCAAAAGGTTTCCTACTCTTTTTTAATCAAAGGTAGTCAACTCCTACTTTCCTTTTTATTTCCTGTCCTCTTTAATTACAGTATCGTACTTTGTTACTACTTAGACTTGCAAGCTTTGGTTTTGGTTTGTTTCTTTTCTCCACAAATGATTTTTGCTACCAAGTCATTTACTTCTTTTAAACGTTCTCTATCTTCACTTGGAAATTCTACCTGAATACTTTACCTCATGGCTTACTGCACAGTATCTTTTTGGCCATGAGTTTTCACTAGAGTTATCACATTGTAACATAGAGATGAAATATCATCATGGGTAGAATCATTTTAAGTGGCCAGCATATTATTTAATGAAGGAATAGCTCAATGAAACTGCAGCCTCATAAGCTTCAGGAGAAGGGTTACCAGCCTGCCTTTGATCTTGGCTATTGCTGGCTACCTGTAAAAAAAGATTTTTTTAAAAGAATTAGGTGTTTTGCAATTCTGCTTCAATACTCAATATGGGAGGCCTTTGCATATTTACAGATATAGAAACTTAGGTAGATACGTAAAGTTAGTTCAATTTGCCTACAGAGATTTCAGTTGCACTTCGTTTTTGCAGTGTTTATATATTTAAACTGAAATTTTGGCAGGAAGATGAGTCTGGGACTGCTTACCTGTAGGGATAATTATAGGAGTCGTAAAATCTTCCTCAGATCGTACATGCTGGATTTATCCTTGACTTGCTCTTGTTCGATTATTGTCTTTGCAGAAGATGAATTGTTATGTATTCTCATTCCACAGACATTCCTCCACTGTATCTCATCTTACTGCGGAGAATGGAAAAATATGGCTATAGACAAAGGGAAGGGAGATAAATGGGGATATAGAAAGGTTGGCTGTGATGATCTCATGCAAGAACACAATTCTTCAGTTATATCTTTAGGTTCTAAGCATTTCATATTTCATAAAAATAGAAAGAAAAGGGAGAGTAGACAAGGAAAATAGAAATTATTCTTTTAATTTGCTTAAAATATTTGTAAATGATTTCCCCCTACACAATTCATCCAGGTCTGGTTAGAGCATTTATGACAACATTCCCAATGTTAACCTTTGCCTGTCTGTGGCTTAGATATCAAAACCCAGAAACTCCTGGGTTTCACACCTGTGAAAACACCAAAGTGGCTTTGTTAGACGCAGATATCTTGTTTTGTTTTAAGTGTTAATTTTTTTCATTGTCAAGTAAAAATATTCACAGTTATCCAGTTACAACCATTTTTTCTAGAAGTAAAATTTTCCTTCGGTTCCATACTTGCAATAATTTTAGCATTATTTAGGTGCCAAGATATGTTAGTAGAATGTGAACTCTATCTTCTAAATTAATAGAGCAGGTGAAGTGCTGGAGTAAGTTTTCCGATTTGTTCTCTTCCACCATAAGCCTGAGGAGTGAACTCTAAACAAGAGTTCTCTGTATTTTTAAGCTGGTAAAATGTGATTTGCAAACGTTGACATTTACAGTGGTGTAATTTAATGCTTCTGGGCTTGACTTATGCTGATAGTATTGTGAAATGACATGATGATACCAACTAACCTCTGAATGAAAAGAACTGACCTGACCTGAAGAGGCTAACTCACCATTTCTAGGTCTTTCAGCACCCTTATTAACAGTCCTTTTTCTTTTTCTTTTCCTTTCTTTCTTTCTCTCTTTCTTTTTTTTTTTAACGAAGCCGCTTCTAGGCAGGAAAAATTAAGATTGAATGCATACATATTGGTTGTAACAGTAAGTCCTAACAATCTTTGGATTTTCATTGGATAGTTTAATTGACATACATTTTTAACAGCTAGACTAATTCTTACTTTAATCCAGCAAAATCTAAATTGCTGTTGCTCAGCTCTAGACATTTGTATAGAGAAATGTGTGGTTCATATCAAACAACTAAGAGATTTGAAGTTTGCTTCTTTACTGTAACTGATGTTGGACTTCTGATTTGGTATCCTCAAAGCTTTCACAGTAAGTTACTCTCTCTGATAGTTCAAGGGAATAATCAGAAGTCTTTTGCTCTTTACTAATGTCATTGAAATGATGTTTACTACTTTATAGTAAGATATACACATACTATTTCTTATACTCTCTATGTTCAGAAGTTTACTCTAGCTGGCCTCATTTCCAAAGGGAGGTCTAAGGATGACATAAATATGCTTCTAATGAAAAAGGGTCCTAATGATGATAAGAATATGACAGATTTATGATAAAATATAGCAATGATACACACAGATTTTACACATACAGAAAGAAAAATATTTTTTCCCAAAGGGTTGTGTCAATCGATGGAACATACCCAATATGGCAGAAAATCTTCTCTGTAACAGGTGGATCTGGAAGACACCAGGAAGTACTGTAGTTATTTTTATCACTATGGACAGAAGCAGAGACCTGTGACAAGAATTGCAGTGAGTCTGCCTGGGAGGACAGATATTTTGTCATTCCTGACCCATCTTAAGTCCATATGAGGCCTATCATCTTATTCTTAACAGTGTCACAAATTTACACATCAGCTTCAGTGTGCAGAGAAGTTAGACTAAACTAATTAGCCCTTTATTTCCAGAGCTACTTCCACAGAAATACCAGTATGTCCATCTGGATTCCGTCACAGGAGAATCTAATCACGATCAAACAAAACCTTATTTTTCCATCACTGACATTTTCCCTGGGCTACATCCTGCTTTCCTTTGTATTTATTTTTTACAGCTTCTCTCAACATGCAATTATGTAGTCCTTCACATCAAGCAAACAGCTTTTATGCCTAAAACCTAGTTACGGATCAAAAGAAAACATACCATATATGTATACACACACACATATGTGCGTGTGTGTGTATACATACATATTTATGCATAAAGCCAAGAATTCAGTGGAAATCCAAGATTCAGTATTGGTCCAAAAATTACTAGAAAAATTAAGAAAATGAAAATAAAAAATGAATACTACTTTATAGAAGAAATTTCAACAATAATAGTACAATTAAAATTGTATTATGCATGCTGCATAGTTTCTACCCTTTCTCCTGGTTTTATGCTCATCCTTCCACTGCCCCTCTGGCTCCTAAGTTGGATGCCTTCTGTTTGGTGGTGGAGTTACTGCAATGTGAGTCCTTTGCCAGGAGTATGATGTTGATGGTTTCTTCTTTCTTACTCTAAGGTACATTTGAGTTCATCTTTATAAATCTGCTTATACACTTTCATACCTTGCTTTTTCTTCATTGGCATGTATCTCCATGTTACATCCAAACGTACTTTATGTGGCGCATTTTACATATACTAGATATTTGTTCTTCTTTTTTGTCGCTAAAACAGGCCTTGTCCAGTTCCAGGTCTACATTTATTTAATTGACCACTGGGGAGCTGTTTATAGCCTCGGGGTCTCCAGTGCCAGTCTGGACCTTGCCTCTCATCTTCCCGTGCCTGTACTGCTCTACACTGCATCTTGTGTCTCCACTTCTCTGCTATCATAACAGGCCTGTACTTCTCTACACTGCATCATTAAGTTAGACTTCTAAATACACAGAAACACAGAAAAAATGTTTTTCTATGCAGAAAAAATACTTGTTACTACTATCTGTATGAAACTATCATTGTACCATACAAAGATAAGCAAAAGTAAAACAAATTTGTCATAGCCACCTGTTCAGAAGAAAAGTTGTTGTTATAGCTAAACCAAATCAAAACAAAGCCACAGGCAGGTAAAGATAAGTTCAGACACAGCAAGCCTGGCAGCCCTCAATTCTGAGGCCTTGCAAACTCAAAATAAAGCCTAGAGGTTATAATTAGCCATGGCAATACTGTGTTACTGTGCTACTGGGCTATGCAAACAAACAAAACAGACTCACTCTCCACCCACCTTTCTGCTGGGGAAAGTCCTGCACCTTCATTATCACTGTAGAAATACCTACAGAGGATTGAATTATTTATTTTAGCAGTAGACTAGTCTTCATGTTATTACTGATTCTTGCAAAGCATTGTGGACTTTGAATAAATAAAGGAGGCCCTATCATAGCTAGTCTCTTTATCAAAGCTGCAAGTCAAGGGGGAGGAGAGAGTGGGGTTATGTGCATATAATTTAGTCTCCTGACTTCACAGATTTGGGGCGTTATGTACACTGATCCAAAATTACTGAGTCTTTTTCTTTTATTCAAGTAAATGAACTCCACACCAAGCCTTAGGCCAGTGTCTCAGTCAGGTCCAGGCTTGAAGTAGTTTTGTTTAACATATAAAATTTCCCATTGCAGCCTATTAGGAAAACAAATTCTGCAGCTGAGTATAAGGATTCTTTTAAACTAAGGATAAGTTTATTAGCTGGTGTAAACTAGGAAAGCTCCAGAATGGATGCAACACAAAACAGTTGTATTATTGGCTTCATTTTATTATCTATGTACGTTTAAGAGCAAATTCTTCACCTTTTTAGGAATCTATACCAATTTGAGAATGTCTATAGGAAAATCCTTTAAAAAGTGATTAGCAAAATAGACAAAACTGAGCCGAATTTCGCAGAAGCCCTTCCTTTTTTTCAATTTCCATTTTTATTGGGTAAATAACTTGTGGGAATTCAATGAATAATCTGAGCTTTTGTGCAAACAAATAAACAAAAAATATTTCTGCCTCAAAGGGACTGAAATCAAGATTTCTGCACTACTTCTGACTTTATTTTGAAAAATACTGATGGATACTCCCTGTACCTTAGATTTTAGCAGAACCGTATGAGAATGATAGCAACTATGGGGTAAGGCAATTACAGAGCTAAAGACATTTTATTCTGAGGTATTTGTTTCACAAGAAAAGGAAGTTATCACAAATACACATGCTTTAAAACACATCAAGTATTGTTCAAAGATTTATTTACTAGTTCTTTTTTTGGCCAAAAACACCATCAGATAAATAGTTCCTAGCAGAGACACTAAGGGAAGGGATTAGTTCTTTTTTTTTGTTGAGGAGTTTTTGTAAGAGATTTGCTCTGACATTTGTAACCTAAAAACAAACAAACAAACAAACAAACAAACAAACAAACAACCCCCAAACCAAACAATCCATAGATAAACTAAATCTTGCAGTTTCTATACCCCAATTAGGCCTAACAAGGTAAAAGCCTGTGTAAATCTGTGTCCAGCTGCTCTCAGTTCCTCTGGTTCATAGGTGAATATAATCCCAGCTTCTGCATCTGCCTCTTGGCAATGCCTCCTTCAAACTGTAAATACCCTGGCTGTTATAAAATGTTTTAGATTCAAATAAGTAGGAATTTGTATTGGAAAAGCCAAAAAACCTCTTGCATAATGATTACTGTTACTACAAAAGCTTCTATATAAAGGAAATCCCAAAATAAGATGTAAGAGCAGGATTTTTTTACCTCCATATTAAAATTTCCTTTCATGCAGTTAGTTTACATAAAGTGACTACCTAGGGATACTCTTTACAATTAGTTGACATATTGTTTTTGTTCTTGCTGCTACCCAGTACATTTAATGATCTGAAATCAGATGAAAGAAGTTTTAACCCCCCCCAATACCTGAGAGACTACAGCCCCCCCTCTAAGTTTGCCATTTAGGTCCCAACTGTGCTGTTGCCTTTAACTGTGCAAGACAGCAAAGCAGCACATTTTGTAGATTAAACCAATAAACTAGCAAACATAAAAGAAACAAATCTCATAATTGTGGATTTCAATTAAAGAAAGGAGGATCAAAGCAAACATTCTGCTTGAAATTACACAGCTGCTATCTACACAAAATGAGAGAAAAAAACCCCTCTTCCATCTAGTCATAATTTGAGGCGGGGGGGAGGAGGGAGAGCTCAAACCCTGCAGTAGGACAGATTGCCTATGCTCCTCACGTCCCAATCAGTAATACAGAAATATTGAGTAATAAATTCCCTGCTTCTCCTGATCTGAGAAGCTCCCACCATCTGTGAAAGACAATTTGTAACAGCTTTAGTATTAAGATTCAGTAAACAGACAATCACAAGTATTGTGCCAAACAGTGGCTACATTTGGAGAAAAAGCAAAAAGCAAAAGCAATGACTAACACCAAGACCCTTGTATTGCAAAATTATCCAGCAACAAAAACAGACAGTTTTGACTGCAGAGGGTTTTTTTTTTTTTTTCCTTTCTCTCTTTCCCCAGCAAGGAGTGCTGGAGTCTGCACACAATTCAGCTACATCTGTGGGCTGTGTATGTAGGCCTCATCCTAATGTGTTGAATTATTATTGATGGCTGAGGCAGTTCTGCTCTGCTGGTGAACCAATAATGTCAAGGCACTACCTGCAAGATTAATTATAGGAGAGAATGAGCTGCGGTTTCCAGGGACTGAGACATTAATAGAGACTGAGCATTAGTTTCAGGGGATTCAACAGACAGCCGAACAAATGCCTCAGACAATGTTATGCATGCTAAATCCTGGCACTTACCTCTTAACAGTTCTGAAAAAAGTTTAGAACAATTGTGTTTAAACTGGTAGAAACAGTAGGTTCTATAAACCAAAAAAGTACATAAACCAATACAGAGGTTGCTGAAGCAAGCTAGGCTATAAAAACCTACGTGAGTGTTTTGCCCTCAGGAATATACTGAAGAGAAAGGTGACAGTAACTAATCTTTGTAGCATAAGCAGGAAAAGAAACTCTCAAAAAGCAGAATTTTTTTAACGCTAGTTCTCTTGTATCACTGCAGTGGAAATTTGTACTCCATGAAGCATTTTAGCTGTAGAGAACTGAGAATATGCAGTGCATGAAGCTGCAGCCATAGCAACAGCTACATAAATTTTCAGGCAATGACAAGGCACATGTTACAAAATTCAAGCAGTATAACTCCTATCCTGGCTTCCAGGAAAAAAAAAAAAAAAGAAAGAGAAGAGAGAAAATGGATAAGAGTGTTTTGAATACTGTTTATCACAAAATAATGGTATATATAAAGACCTCGGGCTTTCAGCATTTCAGTTGTGTGATCAGAGGTGCAGCTAAGAGATTAGTTATGACTCTCTACCTTGTCCTTTAGCTTTGGCAGGTGATATCCCTCTCTCTCTTTCATTACCTCCCAGGTCTAATGTATCTGAAAGAGCCTCAGGAATTTTGAGGTCCAATTTTCAGAGTTCGGCTTCCCCCATCCTCCCCCCGCCAACCCCTGGCCCCAATTCAGCTCTTTCTAGTTGTGCAATGCTTTTGACAAAATAATCCTAAGATGAATAGAACCCAGAGTCTGGGATGGCTCAACACACTAAACTACAGAAATATAGAAATGACAAGGGAATGAAAAAAGCATCACACTTCACTCATTTTCCAGTTTCATAATTGCCAAGTGCATCACTGCTTTTCTTCAAACTTGACCTCTCCTCATCTAGAGCAATATGTGTATGTATGCACATACAGCAGCAGAACTGTTAAGCAAATGCACCTGAGGTTGAAAAGTCAACTGCGTAAGGTTACAGTCAAATTTCCAACTTTAATCTGTGCCCTTAGCTCTGGAAAATTCCTTTAACAGTGTTAACATTCCACGGCCAATTTTTCCCTGGCCACAGAGCACAGGAGAGTCCAAGGAGCTATGCACACCTTCGACTATCTGTGAGCTTTGCAAGTCTAAGGAGAGGTGAAAATGGAACTGAAAAAAGGGATTCAAATCTTATTTTGACATGAAACAGTGAGGCTTCCAAATATGTTTTTACTCCATGCTGGAAAGAATAACAATCTTTTAAATATATTTTCAAAATCAAACTGTTTTAAAATATGTAATTTCAGCTGCAGCACAATTAGTCGTTTTTGAGGTCTTTGTTTTGTCTATGACAAACCTCAGAGATGTTGTATTGAAATAGGTATAACTCCACAAAGCCTTGCTGGTCTGACAAAATGGAGAAATCCAGTGAAATTACACCGATTTGAAAGGAATATGACCAGCACTAATAGCAAATCTATTTTCTCCTTCATAAGTTCAAATCATTTTTGCCAAGACTGATGTAGTTTGTATCGACTAAACCAAACAAAATACAAAGTTTTTTAATCCACATCCAGCTTCTAAGTACATAAATGCATCTACAGCTAGATTGTTTGTAGATGAGTCTTAGGAAGGAATGAAATCCTGAAACTGAATCTTGTTGAGCTGAACTATGAGCTATGTTGAGCTGATAAAGATAGTTTTGTATTCTCAGTTTGTTCCTGTACCTTCGCTACACTGATTTTGATTTAAGCTGCTCAGCAATCGCACATAACACTCGGTTTCCTATTATATGACATAAAGGAAAGAAGTCCAAAGGTGTTGGAAGAGTGACTAACAAACAGCAAAGTATGTTACCGTTTGTTACCATTCTGAAGACAGTCTCTTGCAAAAGTTATTAGTTAGCTGAAAATGTCACAGTATTCTTGACTATATCTGAAAAAAGTGAGATGTCTTTGCCCAGCAGTAGATCGTGATGATGTAAAGAAATACGACGTAACTTTCTTATATGACAACACTGCTCTTTTCAAAGTTCTCTTTGGTCTTGTATCCAAAAGTAGTCATTTTCATACCAATCCATCACCTGATATTTTACTTGACTGGGTGTCTAAGTTTTGGAATGAAAAGCATGCTGAGTCCAAAGTGCCAGGATTGTATTTTTTTTTTTAATTCTAAAAGGTTTTTAAAATGGAATTAAAATGCCTTATATAATGTAAAAAGCTGTACTTCAGTTATATGTAGGCACTTCAAAAGTATCTAAATTGGAATAACTGTATAGTCTTTATAAAACTTAAGCTCTCATGAAGAGAAAACAACTAGGCTCAAAGAATCTGAACTCAAAGAGAAGATAGCTAAGGTAAATACATTCAGTCCAAAGTAAATCCTAGGCAGGGTGTGCTATTTTAAACCAATTATGCCTTTAACACTTGGGTTTATGAGACTGAGGATTTCTATCAAATAATTGAATATCACTAAATGCTGTTGACATGCAAAATCACCAGAACTTAATACAAAACAGATTTAAGTCAAAACGCCAGAACAAGAACTCTAAATGTTTACATCTTGTTTTTGAAGCTAGAGACTTTTTATCATGGTACTTTGGCCAAACTCTCAGAAAATGGCTTCTTTCCTTCTCTAGAACACAGCGAAAAATAAATGGAACAAAGGCATCAGATACATCTTTGATCACTAGATAGGCTTTTGGAAATAGTCAGAAAAAAGCTTCCTGTTGAGCTATGGAAGGTGTAATATAGGTGTTATGACTTGATGAACTTCAATTTGCAATGCACTCGGTTATCATCCATCCAAATGTTGTTGTTGTATCCTGAAACCCAATTCAGAAGGCAAGGAAAATTTGAACAGCACTAGACAGGTGACCTTATATGGAGAAGCAGCAAACTAAGGTGGCTAGGAATTACAGAACAGAATAGTCCCTCCTAAATGAGAACATTCATCAAACTAAGAATTAATTATTTAGTGCAGTGGACATTATTACTAGGTCCTCAGAACTGAAACTAGAAGCTTTATTAAAAATACGTCTGTGATAAAAGAAAGAAATCTGAGAAAAAGCTATGAGTCTACCTTTCGGTAGCTATTGAAAATGGAACTGCTTTGGATTATTGCCATAGTTTAACTTTCTACAAACCCATCTTTGTGTGTGATTTCCATGTCAATACTCAGTTCATCTCTGCTCTCAGTTAAAGTACCTAGCAAAAGAGGAAGATAAGCTACAACTTATTCAATTTATTATGCTAGTAGTGGAACAAAATTATGTTTTTGTCTTCCAAGAATTAGTACCATTATACCCATTCAATTTCAAATAATAAGTAATGCATTACTTTTGTACATAGAGTCTGGTAACACATCACCTTGATTAATTCATTACTGTTAGAAGGAGAAAAAGTAGGAAACCAACACTAGAGTTTCCTAGAGGACAAAGGAAAAAACGACAGGATTGAACTTTTATTTTTTGTTCCCATTCTGAAGCTTTCTGAGGCATTTGATGATACGAATATGAGCTTCCAGTGAACATCGTGTAGACAAGCCCATGCTAAAGCATCTATATGCCTAACTTTTTGCATTTTTGAAAAGTCAACTTTATTTCTTAAAATATATTGAACATAAAATACAACGCATAAATGTATTGGGTAGGTTCCAAGTCAGCTGTACCTTTTGTCACTTATTAAGACTTCCTGTAATTTTTGACCAAAAAAAGTTGCTGTTCAAAACTAGGTTTGAAGTGGCTCTTAAGTGTTTGCTGAATAACAGTGTAACACTTTTACTTCTTGTGCTGCATGGAAAACCTATTGAAGTTTAAAAGTGAGCCCTTTTTTTTCTCAGCGTTAACTTAGTGAAGTACAGTACATTAAGTTATTTTAACACCATGATGAAAAGAGGCAGATTTTCCTAGCACAAAGTCGATTTCTGGCAAAAGATGTGGTAGAAATTTATAGCACAAAAAGGATTAACAGAACAAAATAGCATTTAATCTCTTTCTGCTTTTCTTTCCCTCAAGGAATAATTGAAGAATCCACCAATACAGTTTGGCACACCAGTTATAGTGCTGTGGCCCAGCTTCTGAGTGGTTATTCACCATTTTTATAATTGGTGCAGGGAATCAGTTCTCTCTCATATGTGTGAACCTCTAAGAAAAAAACCCCGGTTTAATGTGCAACTTCTAATACAGATGTTTAGTGGGGAGCTCACTGAATGATTTCAAAGCTTTTATGTATATGAGCAAAGTTCAGCTCATGAGAAATGAAATACAAACAAAATTCAAAGGCACTTGTGTCTAAAATTGCTGCAGTCATGTACTAGAACTCAGGGTAGGTTAATTTAGGTAAGCAGGAGTCTGTCCACTAAATCCAGTGTAACGCCTAACTTCAGTAATGGGTGACTAGTGCTCCACAGCTTGTGTTCATGGCTCTGCTCCATACAGCCAAATGCCAGCATTTTAGCACCAATAGTTGTGGGGAAGAAGGGATGCCACAGTTTCTCCCTGAAAAGAATGGTTGTAGGAGTAGGTGACTGCGTGTGTCTCTCTCTAGGTGAATGTGAAGGGAAGGATCTAGGAGTGTTCCCCCCTATTTTTCTAGGAATACTATTTTTTCTGAAAGTCATGTGTGCTCAGCCTTGGTGGGAGTCAGATACAGAGTACAGGTAAGTGTATACAGGAAGCAGGGCTGTAGCCATCCATTCCTGGTATTAGGAACATGTTCAATTTCCATGTTTTGAGCTAGGAAGGGAAATAGTACCTGAAGGAATTCTTCTGGCTCTTCTATAAGACTGAATTAATTTTGTCCTTATCCTTGGGGTAATAAAATTCAATTTTGCTTACACTACCTAGAAGCTTAGAGTTGTCCATGCTATGAATTCAGTAAGAAAGAAAGATACTTTTTTGGAAGAAATGCCCTTCTGTGACACAGAATATTCTTCTCCTAGCTCTAGACATAACATCTTTCAAAGTCACAAGCAATTCAGTATCTTATAGTTTTAAGATGAACCGGTGTGTTGATCTGTATATGCCAAAATCCAAGCAATGAGCTGCAAGGCCAAATTTTTGAAAACTGGGAAAGTTTTTAGATATATGTTCTAAACAGACATGAACGTTCTTTATCAAAAAAAGCAAAATTTACTTTACATTAGTATTCTGGAATGTTTTCTTACAAGACACTATTTCAAACCCTTCCTGAGAAGACATTTGGTTTTCTAGGTATTGTCCACAAACTATTGTAGAAAAATCAAGCTGATTTTAGTTAAAGTTTATTAAAAATATTTAATACCTGCATATTTGATGATATTCATCCATTTCAAGCCCTTAGGATTAATTCACCATCTTCTGAATGATACTAGCTACTCAGTGAAATTTAAGTCAGCCAGCCCTTTCCTAGGCATTGACACACTTTCCAGTGGTATTCTCCTACTGAAAGAAGCATCCACAAATCACCCACATTCCAGCAGCTGAATGTGGAGTCCTGAACAGCAGAATAGACTCTGTAATAAGTCTTAACGTTTCCGGAACATTTGCCTCGGTCACCCCAATTTATCGTGCTCTTTACTGAGGCATTTACTATGGATGCTCAGCGCAACCCATTTGCACAGTAGATTTCATTCGCTCATGAGTAAGCCTCTATAAGGCATATATCCTTATGTGGTAGATTCTTTATAATGCTGAAGATATCTATTAGAAACCTTCAATCTGTCCATTTACTTTGGTAATTCTTGGAACAATTTCAAACGCATCTCTGCTTTGAGAGGAGCTGTCCTATCATAGCTGCTCTCTGTAGGAACAGATAGCAAGTTACTAGATAAAATAATATATCTGCAATTTTCAAAAGTTTCTAAACAAGCTTTTTTTTTAAAGGTTTCCATAACATAAATTTTTTTCTTCTTTCTCCTAAAACTACTAGCTAGAATTTCCATATTGTAGCAGCATCTAGTATTTCAATAAGTGTGTTTGAATTATACATAAAATTAAATTTCAGGTATGTATGGGTAACAGAGAGTTCAGGAAAAACTTTGACTGGGAAGTATTAGTACAACTTGCTTTAACACAGGACTGGATTTATATGTGATGCCATTTTCTCTCACTGGAATTCTAGGTTGTGTGCCTCATGTCCTCACTATTTCTGGGCGGGACAACTTGCTCAGGTTACTTCTTCCATGTTTTTTTTTTCTTTTTGCGGCTGAGCATATGAGATATTTAGTCCAATGTAGGTGTCCTTCTTCTAGGGGTTAATGAACAGAGAGACTCCAGGGAAGGTCAGATAGGAAACTAATACCATTTGGAATGAAAGTATTTGGGATGAACAATCATAAACTATGTATTTTTTTTACTTTTGAAATGGAAACAAACAGATTTGGGGAAACATGAGAACTTTCAATTAACTTTCTCATTATACAAAAGATACTGTCTATCAAAAAAGATTTTATTCAGCAATTCATGTCCTGCTTTATTTGAGTTCTTCTCAGAGCAGTGCAGATCACTGTGAAACTACTTTCTCAAGAAATTTCTATTCCTGTGGAGTTTTCTATTTCTGGACCAAATGAAAAAAAACCCACAACTTTTGATTTGCTCCTCCAAGCAATCAGAAATGTTGCAGTTCGTGTATCGCTGATAAGACTGTGTCATAACTGTGATGAATGTGTTCTTTGCACTCATTTCTCTCTTTAAAGCAGTAAGCACAATTAATCTAAGATCTTTAAACAGTAGAGGAATTCAGTGTATATTACAATAGGCAGTATATCAAATTCAAATACCTAAAATGAAGAAGTCAATCCTGATCCAATTTTTTAATGTGGATCAAACCCATTTTCAATTAAAACAGCAAAATTTATGGCTGTTTTGATGGCATCAAGCTCATATACAAATAAGAAAGTATGACTGCTTCTTTTCAGCAGCTTGAACAAATACATTATTTTGGTCTTAATATTCAATCCTTTAGTATAATGCTTAGGCAACAGATTCTCAGCTAATATAAACTGCCACATTTACACTATGAATGTATGACATGTTACACTATCTGAAAATCTGCTCTGAATGTGATATTAATTTCTACCTAATTCCGCCTTTTTTCCTGAGGGTTTTTAGATAACTACGGAATAAAAAACTTTATTTTTGAGCTTTACAGAGACAACTTTTGAAACCCACAATGATGCACAGAATACATGCTACCAGTCATGGCAACAGAGTTATTTTCTTTGATTTCACACTGCAGCTTTAGGCATCTGCTGTAGCAGATAGAAGTAGCTTTTGATAGCTCACTAAAGCTATCATAGCACCAAAGGACTTGAAAGAGGGCTAACAGCTTTGTAACGGCAAGAAGAGGGGGGAAAGGAAAAGTGGAAGAGAAACACAAAGCTGGCATGTGCAAAACACTAGGCCTGGAACACTGTCTTCAGTTTGGAGGAGAGTACTGATGTGTACTGCCCAATATTCTTAATCTTGTCATGTGAAGTAGCGTATAGTGGCAGAGAGTGCTGGAACTGATTGCTAATAGGAATGAGAAGACCAATTTTATCAGCATCTCCCCATCTATTCAAAATAAGCTTTGTTGTAATTGCATGTAAACTAGATGCTGTCAAGATGGCTGTAAATTCTACTACTGTAATTGAAAATGATTTTGATTCACCTTAGGAAAGGGAATTATGATTGATTTCTTTCGTTAAGTATCTGAATTTGATATACTCTCTATACTACCAAGCTCTGACTCCTCTCACTATATAAAGAACCTCATTTCATAGCACTTATTGCTCTAAAGAGAGAAACAATTGCAAGGCATCCATTTATCATACTTACAGTGCAGTTTTGTCTGATCCAGGGACACACTAACCACAAAACCGGTGTGCTTTCAGAGAAATACAGTACCACAGGCTGGTAGACTTTAAAAGGCAGTAAGGACAAAAGAGCAAAATGAAAAACAATAGATTAAAATGTTATAGTGAAAACAATGGATTAGATTTGGAATTACCTCACTGCCCAGGAAGAGGGGAGGTGGGAAAGGTAAGGCTTTCCTCCCACTGACCCATGTCCACATATCTTACAAAGGCTGCGCTGAACTGACATAGTCTGTGAGTGAGCTCATTTACACTTTATATTTACTTGTTCTGAATATTTTCGCAAGTAAAAGGGACACAGTTTGTTCAATTTGAAGTCAGTGATAATATTTACATTTATTGTACTTGGCACAAACATCGGTCAGAAGTAGCACATATTTAAGATATTTTATCTCCACATTTGTACTTATATGAAGAAAAGTCATGATTCCAAGGATTACAGACCAAGGTATACCCAGTTAGGGTCAGAAAAATTCCGTTTGTCAATAGATTTGCATTTAATAGATTAACCTAATGTAAATTGCAACCCTAGACCATTCTGAACTCACTCAGCATAGATGAAAGACTTTGCTCTGCTAGTAGCACTGACAATAATGAGGGGACACGATGATGCGTGTTCCAAAGGGTCTGCAAACTACGTTTAAAACTACACAGTTGGAAGTAGCTGATGGGTGAGGGGGAATGGAAAGATTTGGAGCTGTTTTTAGATACAGCTGTCACTACTGTCAGTATTACTTGAGCCACCACTGTGACAACTTGAACTCCCACCACCACTGCATGATTCACTATGCTGTTTGATCCTAGGAAACCTTGATGCTGTGCTGTGACTTCAAAGCTGCTGCTGTAGCTGCATGTATAGAAGGTTATCATCTACTATATCTAACATAAAAGTACTGAAAGTCGTTAACCCTTCTGTCACAGACCAAGTTTCTCTTTCTTGGAACTACATCCTGAATCAATGTACTTTTAAACTCCTAAATAAGCCCAATATGCACTCTCTTCATTCCTGATCTCACTCTCTGAGTCTAGATTGTCAGTTTCGAAGTCCTTATTGAAGGTACCACTTTGGCTCCTACTAGTCTATTTTCTAAAGTTTCTGAACTAGTACTACCTGCCCATGCATTAGCAGCAAACTGCAAGACTAGTACAATTTCTGCCCAATCTCTCGATATCTGTAGCACCTTATAAACACTTCTCATCTGCGGTTGTTCTGCAGCTGGTTAAGACTTTGGGATTAGCAAGTATTTCTAAAAATAGTCCCTTTAAAAGAGCAGAAAAGAAATATAAAATACCTATAGGTAAGTACATATGCATGCATATCTGATTTTTTTCTTCCTCTTATACTTTTTTTCTGTTATGGCAAGAGTAAAGGGCCTTTGGGCTGGGGCCAAATACATGACTTCTAGTGGAGGCAAGGGAAAATTATAGTCCCAATTATTGGTATATAATATGAATGTAGGTATGTCAAAATCCTGGAATCCCTCATCATGCGATAGGCACACTGCTGACTGGCGCAAAGGAATACTTGCATGTTGGTCCTGTAAGTTATATATCCAGTCACATGACACAGGTACAACTGTTGGATGACCACTTTTTTCGCCTTCATATCTACAAGCTCACTTCTCAGACAAGGGGTAGAGAAATCATCAAAAAGTGCACTCCTTTTGTTCAGCGAATGTGAAAATGTTACTTATTCTGCTGGTGCAATGCCTTCATGGCTCAGAAACAAATATCCTGAACAAAAAATGTGAATGATGCAGCCTCCAGATCAGATGATTGTGCTGAGGTTACAGGACTATGCTGGAATTGTGCTAATTGTGGCAAGAGTCATTCACCATCAGCCATGGAATAGTTCGACAGTTGCATATGCCGTATATGCATCACTTGAATGAGTTTCTAAATGAAGGTGACAAAAAAAGAAAATGAGGTAAAAGAAAAATAAGAAGGTACTCCTGAGATAAAAATGGAGCTGCTAATGAGTGTCAAAGAAAAAAAATAATAAAGGTTTGATAGAATAATTCTGTTTAACATCATGTACTCCAGCTTTATCATAATCTAATATACTCCCAGTAGGATCATGTTACCATAGCTATTTACATTTGTCTGTTTAGAGATGGAAAGTGTTTCAGTAATTTGGATTTTATGTCAGTTACAAGGTACTAAGTAATCTACAATTACTGCAGAGTTTTACACTCTAAAAGAATGAGGCATTTTTCTGTCCAGATAACTTTCTTGGCATTAATAAAATAATAAGCACTATGTGAGCTAACTTGAAGTTACCAGTAGGTGGAGGCTGAGCTGGATGCCCCAAGGTTCCAGAATAAGTAGAGCTGTAGGATATAGGGAAATCATTTCTTATTTCAGTCTGTATTTCAAAAAGACATTGTAATGGGGTCATAAAATTGTATTGATGCATCAAATTCCCAAATTATTTCACATACACATTCAGGAAATGAGTTGCTCGAAACTTCCTGAAAATCATCTTTCCACTTGCTAAATTGCAAGCAGGATATCACTTTGGGCATCCCTGGATTTGACAAGCCAATATTACAGAATTTGGCATGCACACAATGACTTTCAGTTTCTAATATCTTTTTTTCTTACTTCCTCTTCATTTCAGTACATTTTTGTCAATCTTTTCTCTAATTTTTCATTATTTCATGCTCAGTACATATTTTCATGCAATACTTTTTACAATATGTAGTTTTTATTCAAAAATTGTTTTGCTTCTCACCTCTTTTTCTTCAAATAACTTATCTATGCCCTTTCTATTATTTCCAGATTTCTTGTTTTCACCTGAAAAGTTTTCTTTCCACTTAACGTCAATCTTAATTCTCTCCACTGAGTTTCCACCTTCTCTGCTATTTCTAATCGCTTGTCTTTGTCCTGCAAATCTTATTTCCTCCCTAGTTGTTGTTTCCCTCTCTCTCTCCTGTCCTCTCCTGTCCTCTCCACTCTGCTATACTCCTGCTTTCTATTGTTTTCTTCTCTTCATTTCTTTTCGTTCTTTCAAACACTCCATTAAGTGCAACTCTTTTCAAATTTGTTCACAAGTTTCATTCTTCTCTTAGGTGCTAACAAGACCTCTTCTCCATTGCCCTGTGTGAGGAGCAGCACTTAAAGCAGAATGCAATTAATTTTCTGTTCTTCAAGCAGCCCATATTGGATTTCCATACTTGAAATCTCTATCAAAAGCAACAGTGAACTATTAGTGTGATTGAGAAAGCTGCTCTGCTTTCCTAGGAGATAGGAAAAGCTTTAAAGGAACACAGGTCCCCAAATCTACAGAAAAAGGAAGTACTCCTTTGAGATGGGTGGAATAGGATTTTCATAAGATTTTGATCATAGGTTTTAAAAATATTTGAAATTGCTTTTAAAAAGTCAAAAATCCTCATTATATTTCAACCCAGGCCAGAAAAACAACTACAAAAATTGTCTAGTATTAACCAAAAACAGTGTATACATTAGGACTCTTGATTAATCATTGTGATACTAAAGAGTTAAAAACCGGGTTTCATCTAAGGACTTCTGAAATTGATCTTGTTTATTAACTCACTTTAGAATCAGGCATTTAATTGCAAATTCTGATATAAGATCTAAGATTCTTTTTTCCTTAGTATTTGAGGATAGGTTACCAAAAAAAAAAACAACCAAACAAAAATAGCTTTGACCCTGCCACCTATGTACTTTAATTTTATTTGATTTGAGTAGCATCAGAAATATTAAATTAAGTCTTGAGGCAATATTTAACAACTTTGTCAATACACGATACACAAATACACAATATCAGACCATTTAAAATCTTGCAGTTGGGTACATACACTAACCTTAGAAGACTCTAAAAATGATCAGGGCAACAGAGAGGGAATATGATTTTTGGAGTTGAGTTTATGCTTCTGTACAACTTTGAAATGCTCTTTCTGTAGTGAAAGAAAAGAGGGTTTTGGTGATACTTTGAGATTTGGTATTAGTACTGAAGTAGGGAATAAGTCAAATATTTTTTCAGAAATAAAGCGAAGGAGACAATTTTAATATCTTATGAATCAAGCAGTCTCTAAAGTACCTCTGAGAAACACATATTCCTAAATAAGCAAACTGTTTCCCTGGTTGAAAGTTCACTGAAGTCAACAAAAGGTTTATGATGAACCTAAAAGATTTAAAAGTGACCATTTCCCTTGGCTTGCACTTAAAAAAAAGGAAGATTAAGGATAAGAAAACAATCCTGTTCTCTTCTATACGGACTGGATAGTCAGTTGAAATTAGGCTTTGAAATGTGCACAGATGATGGCAGAAGGCTGCATTGCCCCGTGGAGATCCCTGAGAGGAATTGTGCCTGAGGAACTGTAGTCCTTCTCAGAACTACTTTCAGAGATGCTTACTGAGAGATGCTCACTCAGCATGCTATGCATTAAGGTGATGTAGATTGCTCCTCTAGTACCCTAGTGGAGCTCAGCAGATGTGTCAGTGAGGGATAGGTACTTAATCCTCCTCTTTCTTATTTCTCTGTGCTATCATTCCAGACAACAAAAATTAAGGAGTTTCAGAGACTTATAATCAGCATTTTCAGAAATTGTAAGAATGGAGGAAAAATTTTCCAGCATTCTTTTTCAAGAATTAGTTGTTGTCTTGCCCCTGATATTGGTATAAGTCCCTATGATGTACTGTACTGTTTTTTAAACGTTTCCTATGCAGAACTCAGATAATATATTTTTCTCATCAGCTGTGATCTAGACACCTTACTCATAAGGCTTCCTGAGCCCATTGTTAGGGACCACTCTAACACCCAAAAGCTATTCTGTTCTTTCTGCCATTGTATCCTGACTTTTCTCTTAGACCAGGAAGATTAAGTCAAAATAGCTTGTGGATTGTTTGAAGAGATGAAGGAATTATAGCATGGTCCTTTTTGATCAAATTGATGAAATTCTCCTTTAACCATTAATTAAAGAACAATCCTAAAATATAATTACATTGAATTATACTCCCTACAATTCAGTTATTATATACTGTAGGGTAATTAAGAAGTCTATAATATGAAGTCTCTCAAGAGCTGAAAATTGTATTAATGTTCAGATAAGGAAGAAGCAGTCTAACAAACCTATTAGATTTCAAAATATACATCCAAGAAAGGGTAGATTAACAAGAGAATGAAATAGAAGGAAAATCTGGAAAGCAAGCTAGAGGAAGGTATTTTTATACGTTTGACCATCCATGGAATGTCCTTCAGGGTCCTTCACCTCCACCTTCTGAAGATGAGGTCTGTTCTATAACTTCTGACCTCTACTGCCGTCTTGGATTTCTCATAAAAAAATAAACTAGACTTGTAGCTTTATTAGTTCAAGGCCCCGTTATGCACAGGGTTGCATACTGCAGGAGAAAGAAGAATAGAAAACCTGAGCAAGCCTTCATTTTAGGACAACAGTTGAACAACTTCATTTTAGTTACCAGGAAAGAATTTCTGCCTAGCTCTCATCATATCCTAGCATCAGTATGGAGAAGTCAGGTGTTTGTGCTGTCCCACTCTTACTAATTGGATCTACAGATGTGTTTCAATTAGTCTCTCAGTGAGTTGGGATGGGAAATGCTGGAGCTGATTTGTTTCTCGCAATTACGTTTTGTTCTCCCGTGATACAATCATGAAAATATGTTAGAAAATTAATAACACTGCAGTGGTAGACCCAGAAACGAAGATCAGGAGCAGTGTGTACTGCTGGTGACCACTAAAATCTACGGAAAAAAGATACTGTCTGTGCCACAGGGAGTGTAAGCTCTGCAGCCTTTATAAGAGAGTGCTCCTGTGAAACTACCCAACAGAAAACTGAGCTCTGTGTTCAGACTGTGATTCTACCTGTATGATGTTAGTTTATAAGTAAATATAATGGTTCCAATTCCCTGTGGATGCATGTGGTAAACACTCTTACAAATTCTTTCACAGTTACTCTTTGTGCAAATTCAGCATAATATTTGACATCCATAAGAAAGTCCAATTTTCCCTGTAAAATTTTCCCTTTATTACTATATCTTACAGGCTTATATAAAATGCTAGAGTTAAGGCTTTTTATTTGTCTGCATGTTTTAAATGTCAGTGTGGAATTTGAAGAATAAATATCACAAAGAAAATGAGTTCACAGGCAAAGTACAATATAATTCAAATGTAAAGCAGATGTACGATAGTTTGTTTTTTTCCCCTGTTTTTGTGTCCATGCTGCTTCACACCCATCTAGGGAAATAACCCTTTCAAAGGATAAGACAGTGCATCTCTAAATCTCCATATTTACTCAAGTCCTGTGTCTCTTCAGAGCAGAAGCTGCCAAGTCTATAGATTTACAATGTTTTTATGGTAATGATTTACTCCAAAGGCTAGCTCAAGATGAAAAGATAAATTAATTTATCTTCTTTTGTCTACTAGATAGCTTAGATAATACTCTCAAAAAATGAATTCAGAGCACATATATTGTATAATTAGTCATAAGCAATTTAAAATCAGTTATAGGTAGCCTTCATGATCTGATCCTATAGAGACTGGGTGTATTAGAAAACGAATATGTTTGTAACCTCAGAGATATTTAGAACATTTCAAAAGACGGCAATATTTTTTATATTATCTAGATTGCTGGATATTCAAAAGAGTATAATATATCGTTTGCATACTTAAGATTTTTGAAGAAACATTAAAACTATATGTGACAAGTACGACAAAACTGATTCTTTTTAAGAAGAAGAATTCTACTTTTCTCATTCTTTTGTCTACAATCTAGAGCACAGCATGAAGACAGCTTAACTGCAGCCCATGTAAACAAATATCCAATAAATGTGAACTTTTAAAACTGAAAGCACTAACTAAACACGAGCTGTCAAAAACTTGCAGAACTGCCCATTTTTCATTCTACTGCAGAACCACCTCTGCCAATACCTCAACGGATTGCTTTAGCTATACAGTTTGAGCATCTTGTAGTTTGTTTTCATCAGGCAGCAATTCTCCTAAAAGCAGATGATTTTAACAATGCATGTTGAAGCTTTAGATCTCCTTGTTACTCAGATAACATATGCTGAAAGTCTGCATTGGCTTAAGGGAAGACTGGACACATTAACTGAAGAGAAGATTGCTGAGCGTTACAAATAGATAGAAACCACTGCCAGCTCAGGAGATTTCTGAACCATGAACAGTTGGAAACTTGAGATCTCAAGTACTGAACAGAAGTATCATTTATGCTTGCCCAGCATTTACTTCTACTTAGGCATTCCCTTTAGCCTTAATTCAGAATAGACTAGAGGGGTTGCTGGACTTTTAGTTTAGTTCAGTACTCCTTATCTTATGTTCATATGCCCTACCAGAAAGGCCTATTATTTCATACTTCTCTGTAAAGAATATATCAAAATAATTTGACTGTTCAGAGCAAATTCCAGGTTGGCAATGAGTTCCTGTCTTAATTCCATGGTGCATTATTATTTACATATATATGCATGCATGTTTACATACATATATAAATGTGTGTGCGCGCATGCGCGCGCGCGCGCGCGCGCACACACACACACACACACACACACACACACACACAGAGGTATATGTGAATATATATATATGTGTATATACATATACATATGTATATATAGATATATACACACACACACATATATAAACAGTAAGTACAGAGGTAAGCACAAAAGGATCCCAAGTTACGATGCTGCCAGAACAGGTTAGGTAAGTGTCTATCCAAGAAAATGTAGATTTACTTGATCTTGCTTCAAGATAGAGGTTTGGACTAGATTAATTTTACCACAGCTTGCCTTTTAGTGACAGGGGTGTGTTTAACTTTAGTTATTGACCGTAGTTTCAACTTTATTTCTTAAATGCAATAAGTCCAAGGAAGATAGATGGACGGGAAAACAATATACTCATAGTTGCATGCTCTCTCTGTGTAGACATTGTTTTTTACTTGTACATATTTGTCTACTGGCCTCCTCAAATTGACTATGTATCAGGAAAAAACAAACCAAAAAGACTTCCCACAAGTGCTGTGTAAGGCACAAGGCTGAGAAACAGAGTGGTCAGTCCAGCTTAACTGAAATATTTGGATATCCTTCTCCTGATATTACGTGTTGCTGTTCACGTATCTCATATTTTTACTGTCAAAAGCATAAAACATTACTTCATTGCAAAACCTGACTTAGCAAAACTGAATATTCTTCGGGTTTCTGGTGTGGAGGAAGCTTGGGGCTTGGGCTGTAGAGATTACCGTTAGACACGCTCCTGGACTCCCAGCCTTAAAAGGTTTAGGGTTTTCAGTGTTTCCAAGTCCCATGACAATCAAGGAGAGAAGGCATGAGCAAGTTGAGGCTTCTAAGCTTCCCTGACTGAGATATCACAGGCTTTATGGTGCTCTTAGAAAAAACAGATAAAAAAATCAAATTCACAGAAAAGAAGATATGGTTCTAACACAGCTCTAATAACGACAATAATGACTCAATAATTTCCATTTGGTTCAAGGCATTAGGAATTCTACAGCAAATTTGGATTCTCAGTTCTCTTCCTTATTAATAGTACTATATTTACCCTTAAAACAAACAAACAAACAAATACCCTCTTTCTGGGCAATGTAGCACCTAACTGACTTATTATGGCAGATTATCATAATTATTCCCCTGGTAACTTGTTGTTAAAAACAATTTTTCTCCTTAGTCTCATAAATTATAAATCAATAAACAATGATTACAGGATTTACCAGTCCTTCTAGATACTGGTGTGGGCCCATTAGCATGGTATCTCACATTTTTCAGTGTTTTGTCCTCTCAGTCCACTGCTTATGGCGGAATACCTTTGTCCTTTTTTTTAGCAAGACAAAGTCTAATATGCATTCTGTAATCTCAGACCCAAACGTATCATAAAACGTAAACTTGTAGTGTCCTGATCATATACAAAATGATCTGGGCATGTTCTTGAATACAGCAAGGACATGGTTAAACCCTCTCAGCCTCCTGTGTGTGTGGCTAGGTGGAGTGTGGACACACGGCAATGCTTGGTTCAAGTCTGCCAGTCATATTGTGCACTGATGTTGGGGAGGTGATACAGAAAGGGAAGTCAGATCTGAGACCCTTCCTAGAAGGGCCGAATGTTGCAAATAGGAAAAAAATACAGGTTAGGTCTGGTCTATATCTGAGATAAGATATATTGAAAAAGGTGTGGGTGCACTGCCCTAGGACTAGGGCTGGTCATGCGGACAAACAGATCAGAAAGCAGTCTCCGTTTTAGTTTACCATAGGGACAACTGTCCAACTAGCAGCGTAGATAGAAAAAATTAACCAGAATGCATGCAGAAAGCTAAGCCAGTTAGAACTATAACTACTGCTTTTTCTATCTATCTGTAGCATATGCGCGCAATAGAAACAAAAAGATCTGTTAACATACCATATATATTTTGAAATCTTACAATGACTTCATAGTTAAATGACTGAATAAACAGTTCCTCAGCATCCACTCTGGAGCATTTTGGAGTATGATAAGTGTTAAACAAAGCAGCGTTCCAGACTCTGCTTTCTTACTATTTAAATCTCTTAATCTTTAATATAAATATTTTTCTTGCTAAAAATACAGGAGTACAGCATCAGCAACCGCCGGGGAGCTTCTAGTACTCAGCATGCCAAACAGGTCATTTACTGAAGAGCAAGCAGTATGCTAAGCTATGATATTTTAACAGTGGCTAACATTAGCAGAGCATTTCCAGAAGTTTTTCAATATATTTTTGTTGGATGATACTATGAGTAGCAGTATGCAAAAGGCTGACAAAGGGAGAAAAGATGAAAGCAAAAAGCTGGGATAGAACTAATGATAATAAAACTCTTGGCAAGTCAGATTACAGTAAGTCTCACATCAGAAGCAACTTTGACAATAAGGGGATTCCGGAGTCCATAAAATTAGTCACAGTTCAAAGATAAAAATATCAACATCTTGCATAAAAGCTTTGCTTTAAAGATTTAGCACTGTTTACCAAATGAGAAAAAAAGCATCACCTTAACAGTAACACTTTAATATAGGTGTCCATTATCTAATGCTTATATAATGGCAGCCAAATGAGCTCATTATTGTTGGTGCTACTATACTGAATACTAAATGAACTCATCATAGAAACATACTTACTTTAAAAACTATTACTGCACCGTCAATGACAAGGAAAAAAATGCATACAAACTTCCTGAGATGACTAATTTGATTTCAGTGTTAACTTCTAATGCATTATTAATCAACAGTTCATTATACTTTCAGATAGCACTCAGTTTATTTGTGTTTTATTTGTACACAATTCATTTCTGTAATCTCTTACTATATTTTATTTTATTCCTATGTAAACAATGCTGATTTCGGCTGATACAGACTTACAGTAAATGGAAGTATGGCATGTTTGTGTGTTCTTGAAATTTTTTCTGTTTCACAAAACCAGGAAAGTTAAAAAAGACTGATGCAATGCAAAGTAAACGATAAAATAATACTATGAGAACAGACCATGAAAATTAAAAAGTGCTGAGGTCAACAGCTTTAATGGCACTATCTCAACATCAAAACTCTTTTAATGTGCTTTCCATTTGCATTTTTGAAGTCCAGTGCCACAATGATAATTCCATTTCCTTGCAGCATAAACCTGTTTGAATTGTTATTTTGATTAGTTAGGTCATACACATAAAAAGTTCACTCTGGTGAGACAAACTGAACATCAGCAGACAATGGTCTTCACGGGGGAGGAAACCAATACCTGGTGTTACATCTCCTACCTGTTGAACTGATACTATGCTTTAATACAACAGAGAAATATTTAAGAAAATTTGGCAATTACAAGTAGCAGTGCGGTTGGTATAGATAGCTGAAACCAAAACATTATAGAGGGGAGCTTGATTGCTATAGCTGGCCCTTCAGAGGCAATCACTTATATCAACTCATTGGTTACTTGCGCATTGGTGTATGAAGCTCGCATGTAAAAAATATGTTCCTCGGAGCCTTTGGGTGTTGTGATTTTTTCTGTCAATCAATCACATGCATGACGGGAAATTAATATTACTTCAGGAGTCTTGGTTCAGGCCTGGAGGAACCTCGGCTCACATTATCAGCAGTATTTGAAAGTAAGTTTAGGACTCTGGTGTGCTTGTCTGGTGACTGAGCTTATGAACAACAGAAGAATGGAGAGTAAGAGTTCCTGGAGGGTAGAAGGTGGCCTTATCTTCAGGACTAAGTTAGCACTTACAGGAATTGCTGAAAAGCTCCTTTTCCCTAGAGTCTCACAGAAAATTAGACCTTTTTTTTGTAACTTTTTCTGGGAAAATTTAATCTTTAGTCAAAGCAATCACATAGATTTGAACTGAACTTAACATCAAACTACTAGGAAATGATATTGTCAGATGAAATATTTCCCAAATATTAAGTCAATTTTTGTAAGATGAGTTTTATAAGAAGGATTTTACAAGCAAAGGTGAGCACCAGTTCTCCTGCCACAAATTTTCAGTGAGATCTTGAGTGAAACACTTACTTGACCTTTCTCTGACAATTTCCTTATTACAGAAGACGACCACCAACAATTTTTACGTCCTACAGATGCTGAGAGGATAGAGATAGAAATATATAGGAAATCTTTAAATACATTCAAGTTAACTGCCATAGTAAAAACAAAGCAACAGTCCTATTGAGAAAATATTTCTAGTCTGTTATTAAATAGCATAGTGTCCTTAAATCTTATGATGGATCACAGAATAAACTTTCTCTTCACCTGTTTATGGGAGATCTGAGATAGTCTCAAAAGGAATGTGTCAAAAAAACCTTCAAAAATTCCTACATGAAGTTAAAACTTCAAAGAAATTGCTCTATAACTATTTCAAATGACAACACCATCTTTCCTTCTGCTTCTTGGTCCTATATTGAGAGAGGATTCTTGAAACTGCTTCTAAGTAACTCTTACATTCTGTTTATGATAGGGTATGTATATATATATTCCTACACAATTTTCTTCTCTGTGATGATGCAGGCATGACTTTCATATGATATACACATCTATATAGATTCCAAAAGCTTCAGCCTGGAGAACTTATGATCTAGCAGTTGCACAGAAAACACATGGAAAAAAATTCTGCTCAAATCGACTTAAAAAACATTTTTAATACATCTTTTGATGAAACAAATAAATACACATATGCAAAATCCAAAAGCAGCTAGAATCATTCCAAAACATGCTGATGCACATGAGATGAAATGTTTTATTTAGTTCTCTGCTCACTTTATCCCTCAGTTTAACTTCTTTTCTGAGAGGAAGTTTTCAACAAAATATTTTTCTGAAAGGGAAAGTTTTTAAAAATTATAAAAAGAAATATTTTGATAGCTTTGAAATGTGAATAGTTTCAGTCTGTCCAAAATACAGTATTTCGGAGAATTAATTCACTGCTCATCAAAAAGCAAGAGGAAAAAATACTGCCCAGCTGTAAATTCTAACACTTCAATTGGCTAAAGCAGAGATTGTCATATTTATTAATTCTAAGAAGTAAAACAGCTACATTTCAGAAGAAATATAGAGGCTTTCTTTTTACTTTCCACATCAGAGTCTTAATTCCAAGCATCAGTATGGCATGATGATCTTATCACTTTTGGGCAATAACCACATCCTACAAAAAACCATCACTAATTTAGCTGCAAAATTTCTAAGTTTCAGCCTAAACATCCGAATCCATTCTTGAGATTTCTCCTGACTGGAATTTCTCCATTCTTTAGATTCTGAATAACTGAATCTAAACATGGTATCCAGAGATTGTTCAGCCTCCAATTTTGATCTATTCATATAATTTATTTGGAGGATCCAAAAATTAAGTTTTGAGTTAACTAAAAAGATTTTTGTTCTGAATTCTGCCTAAATATAATTACTATAATAAAATTTTAAAAGCTCTCTCTGATTGAAAACATTTAGTTTCAGGTGAAAATAAACATGAACAACATTCAGTAAAATCATAGTGGATTTCTCTTCATCTTTTATATTTATTGCTGCTCTTAGATTCAGCCAGTGGATCAACAACATACATTATCTGCACTGCTTATTTTCAAAGGGCCACAGAATCTCTACTTTTTATTCAAAGCAGAGTATTTGCTTTCTTTGTGCTGCATATCTGCTAATGACCGCCTTTTGCTCGTGCAAGAAACCCAAGGCTCAAGGCAAGAGTGAAGCTGTCATGTTAAAATAAACAATTTGAATATGGAATGACCCCCAAATAAGTGAATATCCTTTCCTTTCTTCTGGGATCTCTTACCCATTTCTCTCAAAAAATTTTTTTTTTTTATGTATTGTTTTCAGGTGAAGTCCCTTGATTCTAACAAGATTTGGATACTTTTACCAACACATTTTTTTCAGAATAGAAGCTTCCAAATATGATTCAACTGCACAAGGGAAGTTTCTAATTCTACATCTGTCTAACGCTTTGTATGCACACTCTTTGAAGCTCAAAACTGTATGGGATTAAATCTGGAATAACTCTGATGCTTCTTGTCAAAAAACTGGTTCTGGATTTTGCAAATTGAATGCTCTGCTAAATCTGTTCTGCATTGTTTCAAGTTCCTAAAAATAAACCACATTCCATGTTTAGCTTGGTTGTGCTTAGATAATTCTATAAGCAACAATAACAACAAATTAAATCAGATTAAGTTTGGCCCTATATGACAAGTTCATTGATCAAGTCTCCAAAACCTGATTACAGGACACGCATTGCTGGCATTCAATGTCCACAGAGGATGGTCCCACAAATAGTGGGATATACTAGATACGTAGACAGACTACATATCATCAAGGACTGTCTTACAGCTGCAAATGGTAGTAAAGCACGCTTCTTGAAAGAAATTAAACTCTCACAGTACAGCGCAAAACCTAATTTTACAACTGAAGAAACCATAGCATATACTCAAGACTAACATATCTATGTTGGCTAATTGTACACAATGGTACATATTTTTATCACTAGTCTGAGGTAGCAATGAGGGATCTGTATCATTAGGGAAATAATAACGTGCCACATTTTATGAGTTTTTTGGTTCCGTATCTTTTATCCAGAAAAAATACAGTCTTCTTTTACAATCATCCTTTAAGCCATAGTTATAACCCAGTAATTCTTACTATCAAATCTTGCCTTGATTTTCTCCACTAGAATGAGGAGGACTTTAATAAACTTGTACCATTCTCA
Source organism: Struthio camelus (assembly GCF_040807025.1). NCBI lineage: Eukaryota > Metazoa > Chordata > Aves > Struthioniformes > Struthionidae > Struthio > Struthio camelus. Next base: position 51,921,274 of record NC_090946.1, on the reverse strand, counting down.
TAACACTATTCAAGGAGCTGTTCTAGTAGTTAGCCAATATGTCAAATACGGATTACATCAACATTTTTAGTAGAAAATGGCATGTTGACGCTCTGCGTTGCTATTATCCGGACTCAATGGGACAGCGTTGTGGAACATCTTTGAAGTATGTTCTGTCAAATGAAAATATGCCCTGCAACAGAATGCATGACTACATATCCTTGCGTGCAGGGAACAGTTATGGCATATTGTAAAGTAAAACAAAGGTGTCCTACATCTTTATCATTTGTTAAATGATATCCATTTTGCAATCAAGATATGTAGTTGCATCCAAGACATATAGTTGATGCACACATTTTCCATCAGGCTAACTCACACATTCTTCCCTCCTGTTGGTAAAACAAACACACAACAGGAAGTTATGTCTTTTGTCAAAAAGAAAAAAAGCTCCTCACAGTTAGTGAAGTGACAGTTATGTCTTATAGTGTGGCCAAAGTCATAGGGTAACCTCCATTCCCTGTATTTTCTTTAGGACAGTCATTACTCAGGTGACATTTTGATCATCCCATTTTCCATTGTAAGAGAAAAAGTTCTAGTGAAAGTTTGGCAAAAATCTTACCATGATAGGGTTTGAAGTCATATTCTTTTGGGATTAAGTTCCACTCCCACAATCACAAAACAGCCTCTATTCAAAAAGAGCTTCACATTTTTGTTGTTGAAACAACCACCAGATGGCGATCTTACAATTTCATAAATAAAATACAAAATCACACAAAAATGTGATTTGATTTTCCTTGGTTTATATTTAGTGTTTTTTTTAAAAAACAAACAAACCAAAACCCTTGGATAGCAAAAGCTGTCTCTAGATATTTTAATTGTCTGCAGATTTTACTAGAACAGTGAATTCCTCAAATTCTCCACTTTTCCTTCCTTCACTACAATGTAGTCACCACAATCCTGTTCTTATTAGATATCTAATTACTGCATAGAACTTTGACACTCTACACAGAAAACAGTAGCGTAGTGCTGACTTCCTTAAACGACACAGTGCTACATGAATCAACGAAAGTATGGTCAGGACGTTATTGATTCCTATTTTGTACAGAAACAAAGCCTTTTAAAAAACTTCTTAGTTTGCATAGCATAGCTCACAAATCGATCTGTTTGTCAAATTGATGCAGGTGCCAGACTGATGCATGGGCCAGACACACACTTAGAGAGTTATCCAAAGTCTGAAGCCACAACTGGGAGGCTTTCCACCAATTCCGGTGAGTGTAGGGCCAATCCATTTTCTTCCCCTTTGGTCTCTGTTGAACATATATTTAGGAAAGATTTGATGCAGAAAGCAATTTCCTGAAAAAAAATCTCCATAAAATATGCCATTCTTGATCAATTTAAAATAGCAACATCTATGGTAGTTAAAAATTATTTTTGGCAACATATACTAGCAACATCACAATGTTCCAGTATCTGACTATGCTATTTTAAAAGCCAAAAATGGATAGAATAGACCAAGACAGGCTAACTTTGATAGGTAAAAAGATACTAGTACAATTTATTAAACAATGAATTTAAAAACACCTAGAGGATAGTAAGGTGATAAGAAACAGCCAATATGGATTTGTCAAGAACAAATCATGTCAAGCCAGTCGAATTTCCTTCTCTGGCAGGGTAACTGGTCTACTAGATAAGGGGAAAAGCAGTAGAAGTGATATATTTTGATGGTAATAAGGTCTCAAAAGCTCCACTTACCATTTCTATAAGCAAATGTTGTGATGAAATCACCATATGGGTACAAAACTAGTTGAAAAACATACTCGGGGATTAATTATCATAAGTTTGTTTTTTGACTAGAAGGTCTGTCCTGGATCCTGTTCTCTTCAACACTTTTATTACTACATTGAATGATGAAATAAAAGTTAGTTCAAAAAAAGTGCAAATGCCCAATGAGGATGACGCAATTCAGAAAATAAGACTAGAATTCAAAATTATTCTGATAAATTGTATAAACTGCAGAAAATTAAGCATGGAATTCGATTAGACAAGAACAAGGTGAGGTTCTTAGAAAGGTAAAATCAGATGCACGGGTGCAAGATGGGAAATAAGTAGCTGATCACAAATTCTGGAAAAATAAACTTGTTGTGTAACATATTTATAGAGGGCTCACTGTGCAATAGATTTGGTACATACAAGTCATTCCACTGCTCTACTTGGTATTCATGAGGTATCATGCAGTATTTTTACCAGTTTTGGAAATAACACTTTAGGGTACATATTAACTAGAGTCATGCTTGAAGAGGGTAATTAGAAGGGCAAGATATTTATGAAATATATCTGAGAGGCAAATGTTGAAAGAACTGGTTTTTCAGTCTAGAGAAAACTAAAGGGAGATAAAAGTTTCTTGATAGCAACCAAAAAGTTGTTATAAAGACAATAATGCTTTCTATTGTCACTGGATAGGGGAAGAAACAACTATCTTAGTTCATAGCAAGGAAAATTTGGATATTTGATATTAAAAAAGACTTTATTACTATAAAGCTAGTTAAATACACAAATTAGCTAGTGAGAGAAGTTATGAAATCTCTTTTGTTAGAGGCATGTAAAAACAAATTATACAAAGAGCTAGACAGGATATATTAAATACAACCTTACAAACAAGGAATGGAGGATTTTTTTTCAAACTAGCTTATGGAAAAGCTTGAGTTAAATAGTCATTTTTAATAGTATTTTCTCTAGAAGTTGATGTATAAATATCCTCAGAGAAGCTCATCTATCAGTCCCTTTCAAAATGGTTGCCATTTCCTATTATTCTTAACGAGATTCAGTTAAGGTGCTGTGCTCTCCTTCAAAATTCCTATTGTTTCCAGAGAGAAAAACTAGCACATATTTTCCTTCAGAACAAATTGAAAGCAATGGAGGGTAGATAGCCATCTCAGAATAATCACCTAAAAGCTGGCAAGCTTTGAAAGGAGACAGTGTTGTATGGAATTCTTTGCAGTAGAATAGTATTTATCAGCCCTTGTGGAACAATCATCTTTAGGAATGAGACTATGAGTAGAAATGCCCATTCATCCTGTATGTTCAGGCTGTATGCATCCTGCAAGTTTTAACTGAGGGACATTGAAAATCCCTAGAATATTCAATTCTGAGGATGATTTAAGACAAAAGAGCAATTAAAATGAGCTCAAGTATCTGATGATCATTTTTTAAAACTCATTCATGAAAATTTACTTTGAAATTTTCAGAAAGCAATTGAAGAATACAGTTTTCTTACATAACAAAGAGATTCAAAGCTTGCTTTACAGGCAAAACTCAGCTCATTCCTAGCCTTGGAACTGCATGCAGTACTTTTATAATATGTACTGTGATCGTACTATATAGAACAGAGAAAAAATGTTTTCCAACTGTAATTTCCATTGAAGCTAAAAGGAAAACAAAACAAAACAAAATGAAACAGGAGAAAATAATGCAAAATTTTAAAAACTGTAAAAATAGGAAAGGTTTAGACAAACATTTTAAATTGTTATGGTATGCTATACCCCTAATGACAAGACCAAACTCCTTAATGGCAAGAAAGTTTAAAGTGTATATCACTGACTTTTTTAATGCATAGCACTTTCTTCAAGCTCATTTTCTGATCATGGGTAGTGGAAGCAAGAGACCTACATGAAGGTTGCACAGGTCTTAACTGAAACGTTTACTTCATTATGAGGACTACTTTATCAAGCTGGCAGACCTGGCACAGAATGAATATTGCAGAATGAGTAATATAATAGAATATCTTTCAAACACCCTTAATGTCTTTCAATACTACATATACATCTTGTCCATGCCCAGGTGAAGCCACTTAAGATTATGGAAGGAGGGGGCAGTTTCCTCTGTAGACATTTTTATTGTCATTTTTTGCTGTATTTTCACTATATACCTGTAACAAAAGAACAGATAATAGAAATATCTCAATCCCAGAAAGTTCATGACTATGGAGTAGACAGAAATAAACTTCGACCTTTTAACTTCCTGGGTTCGGGGCAGAGGTGTCAATGGAAGAATCTGAATGCTATAGACTGAAAACAAAGTATTGCTATGAAAAGGATTTAGGCTGTGGGAATGTCCTGTTGCATATCTTTTCATTTGGAAACATTTGCTACTTATTACTTATCCATAACATTATGCACAGATAGCTGGTAATTTTCAGCTGGGACTTATAGTAGTCAGTGATAAACTCAGAAAATTCCTCCGTGCAATTTTTGAAGGAATCACTGGTTTTTTTTTAATTATTTTACCAGCGCTGGCACACTCATGGAAAGAGACTTGAGGCTGCAAGCCCTTCCAAAATCAATGACCCTGGAATCTCTGGAGGAATTTGTAAATTTGAAGGTAAAATTTCTGTCAATGAGGGAGGAAAACGTCTACTCTCTAAGCAATTGAATAGATTTCCTGTAGCTAGCACTGTCCCCCAGGGGTCAGTCGTGGGTCCAGTCTTGTTCAATGTATTCATCAGTGACCTGGAGGAAGGCACAGAGTGCACCCTCAGCAAGTTTGCTGAGGATACTAAACTGGGGGGAGTGCCTGACACACCAGAAGGCTGCGCTGCCATTCAGAGGGACCTGGACAAGCTGGAGAGATGGCCAGAGAGGAACCTCCTGAAGTTCAACAAAGGCAAGGGCAGGGTCCTGCACCTAGGGAGGAATAACCCCATGCAGCAGTACAGGCTGGGGGTTGACCTGCTGGAAAGCAGCTCTGCGGGGAAGGACCTGGGAGAGCTGGTGGACAACAAGTTAAGCATGAGCCAGCAGTGTGCCCTGGTGGCCAAGAAGGCCAATGGTCTCCTGGGCTGCATCAGGCAGAGTGTTGCCAGCAGGTGGAGGGAGGTGGTCCTGCCCCTCTCCTCAGCCCTGGGGAGGCCTCACCTGGAGTCCTGTGTCCAATTCTGGGCTCCCCAGGACAAGAGAGACATGGCACTACTGCAGAGAGTCCAGCGGAAGGCTACAAAGATGATGAGGGGACTGGAGCACCTCTCCTATGAAGAAAGGCTGCGAGAGCTGGACCTGTTCAGCCTGGAGAAGAGAAGACTGAGAGGCGATCTCATCAATGTGTACAAGTACCTACCTGAAGGGGGGGGGGGGCCTGTCAAGAGGATGAGGCCAGTCTCTTCTCCGTGGTGCCCAGTGGCAGGACAAGAGGCAACGGGCAGAAACTTAACCACAGGAAGTTCCACCTAAACCTGAGAAAAACTTCTTGACTGGGAGGGTGACAGAGCACGGGAACAGGTTGCCCAGAGAGGTGGTGGGGTCTCCTTCGCTGGAGCTATTCAAAACCCGTTTGGATGTGATCCTGGGAACTATGCTCTAGAGGACACTGCTTGAGCAGGGAGGTTGGACTAGATGATCTCCAGAGGTCCCTTCCAACCTAAACCATTCTGTGATTCTGTGATTTCCCTCCCTGCATTGACTAACACCACATCTTTTTAGATCTATTTCAACTTCATTGTTTCTCTGGCATTTGAGTTCTTGGCTCGTATTTATTCAGTTACAACAGAATTTGGTTGAAAATTTCACTACAAGTAATTTTTTGCAATACAGAAAAGTGATTATCATATATATAAAATTTTAACCAAACTACAGCAGCTCTAACCATGCAGCAACTCCCATCTCTGCACTGCAGTATTAGCACTGGGGATGATACCGAGTATTGGCATATAGCTTGAGGGAATGAGCTCTTGAACTCTAGGCAAAACATTACTCTTTAATATGACCATTGCCACCATATATACTTGCACAATATGAACAATGAGAAATACAAACTGAACCATTTCAAGAATGTTTTAAAGCTTCTTCAGTGGTGCATCCCTTTCTTCCCACTTAAGAATTCAATTGAGTTAGTCAGTAGATCATGCTTTCCTCATACTGAATAAACTTATGTAACTAACTAATCTCAATTAAAGACTAAATTCTGAGCACCTTTCCCATATCTGATACATTATTGACTTATTATTTTTTTCTCTTGCAATTATTAAAGTAGTTCATTGACTCCAATGGATCTGTCCATTGTCCATTTACAGTTTGGCATTTTGTCAAGAAACAGAAACAATGGTTGTACTGTAAAATAAAAGCAAATGCAAAGGATAAGGAAGTGAATAGATTTTCTTAATGAACTCATAGCCCTCATGAGTTAACCTAATGGCTTTGGTTAACTGGAGCCATTTCAGAGCTCTGTGAAGCATTTCACTTTCTAAAATGGATGACATCTTCAACAGTTTGAGGAGGGAAAACTGGAATGTGTCACAAAAGACGAAGGGAGGCTTCCATTAACTTTTTTAGCACATATGTATTATCTGTGAGTAAGAATGCGTAGAACAGCCAAAACATTTAAGAAGTGTCACATCAAAAATTACTCCAAGATTACTTCAGTTTGGTTAGCTTTTTAAAATTGTGTGTACTGCCTCTAAATTTGTTTGTTGCATTTTGAATAGTGAAGAAGATTTTAATTTTGGTTGTTTGGACAGTTTGAGAATGCTATAATGAAACTGAGAAATAACCTTCACTGAAATATATTTTGCAGCATAAAATTATTCAAAAATTTTTTTTTTTGGGTGCAGAATGCAGGGAAGAATGAATTTTTTAAATTTTGCTCAGGATTATTCAAGAGGCTTTTAAAAGTCATATCTGTAATATACTGGCCTTTCTTTTCAGAGAAGAAGGCACAATCCTAAGTAACATGCATTCATCTATGAACTTTTCCCTATCTTTCACTTTCTTTTGTGATTAACTTATGAAAAAGAGAATGGTAAAGAGAAGTTTTTCCAAATTCTACCATTAACTTATAGGAGAAGCCAAATATGGCATCCATCTTGGAATCAGGAGGGCATTGTGGCAAAAATATCAGTCTGGTATAAGAGTAATCACAGGACTATGTCTACAATCCTATTTACATCTTTTAGTGTAAGCTGGAAGTAGTACTGGTGCAGTAAAGGTTGATTTGTTGTTCAGAGAACGTTAACATTCGAGCACTGCTGGATTTGAAAAAGTGAGGTGAAAAAATTAATGTGCCGTTGAACAGAAATAGGAATTGCCGGGGATATACACAATTAATTTTCACAATTTCTGGCAGTTAACAAATTCAGCCTTGGCATCTGCTTAATTTTTTAAAACACAGTATTAAAAAATATGATGGTGATAACGCACAATAACATTCCAAACTTAAATGACAATTAAATTTTTTTAACGTATATAAAGAAATGTTCTTTATACTGCCCATAACATTACAAGTGGTATAGGTTTCTGTTCAGCAAAGCATAAAGTCTAGGTTTATCTTTATTAGGAAAGTATAGAGGAATATGTTGAATATTCATCAGTCATAACTTTAATCCAGTGCTTCATTTCCAAGCCAATTCACCAGAGGGTGCAGGACGGCTTGTAAATAAAGACAGTAAGCACATATATTCTGTTGATGTAATTTTTTAATAATATTAAGAGCAAAATAAACCCTATGCCTTAAATAGGCCTTTTCCAAAATGGGAATAATATTTTAATAAAGGCACAAAATAGGCAAATACACTCAAAACTATTCTGGTTCTGTAATTTTGAATAATTTATTTATACCATATGAAAATGAAAATCTGGCAATTGGTTATTAAAATGAATTTAAATTATATTGTCTTTGGGCTAAACATCTTGTATGAGCAAACTCAGATAATTTGCACCGAAGAGCTCTAAGCGAATAGAATGATGGAATGCATGGCACAAGGTATCTTTGATTTTGTATAGGTTTTAGAATACTTAGGAAATTCTGGCAGCCTGGAAAATGCATAATTTTGTGCCAAAACTCAAAATGGGTGTGCTGTTTCATATAGTTTTCTCATAAATCATAGGCAAATTAAGTTTCGGAAGAGAAGTGACTTAATAACAAATAGTAATTTAAAGATGCCACTTAACAGGCTTGCAAACAATTGTTGTAATTCTTTGATTAGGTTAGAGGTAAGATTATGAAAAGACTACATAATTGTAACATGTTTTGTGAGATTCTTGACATACAATATAAAAAGAATATCCAATGAAATTAAGTGCAGGTAAGGCACAGTAAGAACTGCCATTATAGATCTCATTAAGGTAGTTTTTAGTTAGATGTTATCAATGAAAGGGGAAAGAAAGGTTTCCAAGAATGTTCAGTGGTGATCCCTAGTCCCTCTGCACTTTTTCAGATTTCCATTAGTTACTCAGAGGTAAGTAGAAGTCACTGACAGAAAAATTAATGGGTAGCAGAAAGACCAGGACCAAATACAGATGAAGATTTGATCGTTAGGTTTTACCTAGCCTGCAAAATAGATTGGTTGAGATATAAGCTGACGATACAAAGTATTTTTGGTGTGGCTACACTGAAATAGAATAATCTCTGTAGGTCAAAGTGAAAAACAAATTAGGCTTGACCTAATATACTTAATATAAGACATGATTACTTTTTGCTCTTGCAAACTTTGAATATCTTTTTGAGGTATGTATCTATCACAGGTGTTAAAGTAGTAGTTTATTAGTAAGAAAAAATAATAATCACTAAATGGATGGCTATGTGCTTTTTAGGAAGGACAGGCCAGGAAGGCAAGGTGGTGGAGTTGCCCTTTATGTGAGGGAGCAACTAGAATGTGTGGAGCTCTGCCTCGGGGTAGATGAAGAACAAGTGGAGAGCCTATGGGTAAGGATTAAAGGGCAGGCTAACATGGGTGACACTGTTGTGGGGGTTTACTACAGGCCACCTGATCAGGAAGAAGTCGTCGATGAGGCCTTCTACAGACAGCTGGAAGTAGCCTCACGATCACAGGCCCTGGTTCTCATGGGGGACTTCAACCACCCTGACATCTGCTGGGAAGACAGCACAGCCAGGCACAAACAGTCAAAGAGGTTCCTGCAGAGGATTGATGATAATTTCTTGACCCAGGTGGTGGAGACACCAACGAGGAGAGGTGCGCTGCTAGACCTTGCCCTAACGAACAAGGAAGGTCTAGTTGGAGGTGTGAAGGTTGGGGGCAGCCTTGGCTGCAGTGACCATGAGATGGTGGAGTTCAGGATCCTCCGAGGAGGGAGCAGGGCAATAAGTAGGATTGCAACACTGGACTTCAGGAGAGCTAACTTTGGCCTCTTCAGGGACCTACTTAGGGGAATCTCGTGGGGTAGGGCCCTAGAAGGAAGAGGGGTCCAAGAAAGCTGCTTAATATTCAAGCATCACCTCCTCCAGGCTCAAGATCGGTGCATCCCTCTGAGTAAGAAGTCGAGCAAAGCGGGCAGGGTACCTGCATGGATGAGCAAGGAACTCCTGGCAAAACTCCAACAGAAGAAGGAAGTGTACAGAATGTGGAAAAGGGGACAGGCCACTTGGGAGGAATACAGGGTTGTTGTCAGAGTGTGCAGGGATGCGACAAGGAAGGCTAAGGCCCAGTTGGAATTAAATCTGGCAAGGGATGTCAAGGACGACAAGAAGGCCTTCTTCAAATACATCAATAGCGAAAGGAAGACTAGGGACAATGTGGGCCCGCTGCTGAATGGGGCGGGTTCCCTGGTAACAAAGGATACCACAGAATCACAGAATCACAGAATGGTTTAGGTTGGAAGGGACCTCTGGAGATCATCTAGTCCAACCTCCCTGCTCAAGCAGTGTCCTCTAGAGCATAGTTCCCAGGATCACATCCAAACGGGTTTTGAATAGCTCCAGCGAAGGAGACCCCACCACCTCTCTGGGCAACCTGTTCCCGTGCTCTGTCAAGAAGTTTTTCTCAGGTTTAGGTGGAACTTCCTGTGGTTAAGTTTCTGCCCGTTGCCTCTTGTCCTGCCACTGGGCACCACGGAGAAGAGACTGGCCTCATCCTCTTGACAGGCCCCCCCCCCCCCCCTTCAGGTAGGTACTTGTACACATTGATGAGATCGCCTCTCAGTCTTCTCTTCTCCAGGCTGAACAGGCCCAGCTCTCGCAGCCTTTCTTCATAGGAGAGGTGCTCCAGTCCCCTCATCATCTTTGTAGCCTTCCGCTGGACTCTCTGCAGTAGTGCCATGTCTCTCTTGTCCTGGGGAGCCCAGAATTGGACACAGGACTCCAGGTGAGGCCTCCCCAGGGCTGAGGAGAGGGGCAGGATCACCTCCCTCCACCTGCTGGCAACACTCTGCCTGATGCAGCCCAGGAGACCATTGGCCTTCTTGGCCACCAGGGCACACTGCTGGCTCATGCTTAACTTGTTGTCCACCAGCTCTCCCAGGTCCTTCCCTGCAGAGCTGCTTTCCAGCAGGTCAACCCCCAGCCTGTACAGCTGCATGGGGTTTTTTCTCCGTAGGTCATTCCAGCCAGTTCTCAGTCCACCTCACCATCCACTCATCTAGCCCAGGCTTCCTGAGTTTACCTAGGAGGATGTGATGGGAGACAGTGTCAAAACCCTTGCTGAAGTCCAGGGAGACAACATCCACTGCTCTGCCCTCATCTACCCAGCCGCTCATTCCATCAGAGAAGGCTATCAGATTGGTCAAGCATGATTTCCCTTTGGTGATACAGAGAAGGCAGAGTTACTGAATGCCTTCTTTGCGTCAGTCTTCACTGCTAAGGCCAGTCCTCAGGAATTCCAGACCCTGGGGACAAGAGAGGAAGGCTGGAGAAAGGAAGACTCTCCCTTGGTGGAGGAGGATCAGGTTAGAGATCTCTTGTGCAAACTTGACATCCATAAATCCATGGGCCCCGATGGGATGCATCCGTGAGTGCTGAGGGAGCTGGTGGATGTTATTGCTAGGCCATATCTTTGAAAGGTCCTGGAGATCAGGAGAGGTGCCTGAGGACTGGAAGAAAGCCAATGTCCAAAAGGGCAAGAAGGAGGAGCCAGGAAACTACAGGCCTGTCAGCCTCACCCCCATCCCTGGAAAGGTGATGGAACAGCTCATCCTGGAGGTCCTCCCTAAGCATGTGGAGGGCAAGAAGGTGATCAGGAGTAGTCAGCGTGGCTTCACCAAAGGGAAGTCATGCCTGACCAATCTGAGAGCCTTCTGGGATGGAATGACTGGCTGGGTAGATGAGGGAAGGAAGGCTGCAAGAGCTGGGCCTGTTCAGCCTGGAGAAGAGAAGACTGAGAGGCGATCTCATCAATGTGTACAAGTACCTACCTGAAGGGGGGGGGGGGGGGGCCTGTCAAGAGGATGAGGCCAGTCTCTTCTCCGTGGTGCCCAGTGGCAGGACAAGAGGCAACGGGCAGAAACTTAACCACAGGAAGTTCCACCTAAACCTGAGAAAAACTTCTTGACAGAGCACGGGAACAGGTTGCCCAGAGAGGTGGTGGGGTCTCCTTCGCTGGAGCTATTCAAAACCCGTTTGGATGTGATCCTGGGAACTATGCTCTGGAGGACACTGCTTGAGCAGGGAGGTTGGACTAGATGATCTCCAGAGGTCCCTTCCAACCTAAACCATTCTGCATGATTCTGTGTAAATATTGATAGAACCATTAATGGTTAAACTTTGTTAAAAAGGAGGCTTTTCCTCAATTTTTTATAGAATAGTATTTTGTAAGAAAATTTCATACCATCTCGACCTCAAAGGTCAACCTGATTAAATAAAAGCTGTTGTGTATAGACAGTATTTGAAAATACTTATAAAATCAGGTAACTATAGTTAACTACTGCTTTGTACATGACCTATCATAGGCACTCTAGTTAATAATCCTCAGCTTCTCAGACCATGCTTTAATTTGTGTAAGCCTGCTACTAGCTTTTTTTTTTTTTCTAAATATATTAAAATTCTTTAGGCAAGTGTTAGGAAGTAACTCTGCTAAAGTAAAAAATAAAAAAAGGCAAATGATCGCAATAAATATTTTATTAAAACAATAGGATAATTTTTAAGAAAATATTCAAATTTTTGTAGAAACAAAAAGAATAAATTTTAAGCACTAGCCCTTTCCCATGGCTTAAAAGATTCTGGACCCTGAAAAAAGGGGAACTAGAATGTGATGCCCAAAATCTAGCATCTTATTATTCATGTGCTCTGTTTATCCACTTTTCAAACACTGAAACCTCTTACTTATTGTATGAACAAAGTTCTCTGTACATAAATGAAGGGCAATGAACATTAGGTCCTGTACAGTATAACTGAAAGAGTGAAAGACAGTTAAGACAGTGAAAATAAGGTTTGTTGCCCCAGATAGGAATTTTTATTATATTATCTTGTACTTCAATAAAAGATCTTGTACTTCAGTAAAAGATCTTAAGTATGATGAGGTGGATGCTAAAGTACAATGGAAAGGAACATCAACAAGAATTAAAACTGAAGTTTTTACTTTCCCTTGAACCTTTTTGGATGGCTGAGGGGTTTTGTTGCACAAGTATACTCTGACATGTGCTGTGATTTTCTAACAAGAAGTAAGATCTGCAGTATTTTTGAAAATCTGGCTAGGAGGGCAATCTTATGAGTATTCTGGTATGTGATCAAACTCTAGTACCACTTAGACTATATCTTTTCTGTATTTCAGAAAAAAACAGATTGTAATACTGTTACTCATGTTAACTGCTTTCTTATGGTTTATTTCTACTGAAGTCAAGGACGCTACTTTTGGGTTAAGATGTAGTTTTAAAGAAGGTCATAAAGTGCAGTCGTCAGATTTTCAGTTGAGCATACGATTGTTCTTTTATAGATGGATTCAAAATACCCATGTAATATTCCTTTACCATAGGACCGAAGAGTATTTAACAGAATTGAACGGACACTTTGCAATAGGTCATAACTTTCAAAATAGGTGGAATGCCCAGATGAATGCATAATGAGAAAACATCACAAATTTAATGTTCGGATTCTCTCCAGCTCCACTGTTTGCCAGTGCTTCTAGATAGTTGAAACTTTACAGCAAAGATTTTCTATTAAAAAAGCTATTAACTAACTAAATCATACTGGTCATATTCAAGTTGAGTGAAGTCCATTGTGTAGGGAAATCCTGCTGAAATAATTTGAGCTTTTCACTGAATAAGGAAAGGTTCTGTTGTTAGCAAATATGGATCAAGATTTAAAAAAAATGCTCACTAGTACTAATAAAGAAATATTCTGCTTACTGAACTGTGAGCTGTATAACATACTTACAAAAAGACTAGGAATCTGCCTTATGTGACACTGTCCATCAGTAGATGGGAGATGTAGATCTGAAGTAGTCTTAATTTGCTGCTCATATGAGCTCCTGCTCAATCTCACTCCCAGATAATAGAGATGAACTGAAAATTTGTTACTCTGAGTGTGAGAGGACATTTCTTAGCTCCTACAGCTAAGCTGTTGATTCAGTTTATGCACTGCCTCTAATTCAGGGCTGTTTATTTTTCCACCTGCTAGAAAAAACTAACAGCCTTCAGAAGATAATTGATCTCTTAGATCAATAGGGATAGCAATATATTTTGTTTATTTTATTTATTTTATATCTTTTTCCCTTGATAAATACACACTACTAACTCTTGAAATACATGCAAATTGCTGATCCCAGAAAAAAATGAAAAATGTCTTAGCAGCATGCAGCTTTCCATAGAACTGCAGAGTGTCATAAATGTGTACTACACTCTGTACTGAAATGTCATTGATCACAATTTCCAAAATTCAAACAAGTTCCAATAGGTTAATCAATTACTGATAGCCCCATAGTCAACCTATTTCTCGTGAAATTAGAGCTCTTGTAGCAGAATCATTACCCATGAAATACTGAATTTTCTCTATCGTATATAAATCAAGAAACCTCCAAGATGTTTTCTGGCAGTCATTTAGCATCTTATCCATTATGAAAGGAGAGGTGATAAGTTCCCAGCTTCTCATGGGTACGGTGAAGTACACCAGATGGTGTTCTTCATCAGCTAAAGAAATGCGCTCACCCCAAGAATGCTTTTCATGAACTAGTTCCATGTAGCCTTCCAAGTCCGAACAGTGTAACTGATTTTTGAAAGTAACTTCCTTATATTTAAAGTGTCATCAACTTTATTTTGTCTTCTGATAGTTAACTTTACATTATTCTTATCCAAACCTGAAGAATACTTAGCTTCTTTCATTGATAAATAGGATGCTTCATACTTAGGATGTTCAAATACTAGTAGAATATTAGTCAGAGCTCCATCTTCTCATTATAACTAATTTTTGTGCTCAGTAGTCAAGCTATCTGAATGAAAAGTAAAATTATATCATTCAACGTCATGAAAATGACTTTTATTCTGTGTACAAGGCAAGCGGAAAGACCTACCTTCTCAGCTGAATTTAGGAACTAATAAAATATCAGATGAGCTGTCTCCTGAAAAATCGAAATTTCAATCTAAAGTATATAAATAGGTTGAAAATGTAGAATAATTTGTAACAAATGCATTCCTGGTTAAATCAGTGAAAATTACTGAGATAGATAGTGCTCAAAAGCAATAGGAAGGTGCAAAATTCCAATTATCCACTATAATACTAAATTTAATAAGATTTAAATGTCAATGGACTTTCTTGAGTAGCTCTATTTAATATTGTGTCTTAGTTTAAATCCCTGTAATTTGTGCTTTCCTGATTTATTTTCAGGATACATACTTTCAAGTATATATCTATCTGTAGTCTCACATTACTGCTGCAGTTTCTTACCACAGAAAGATAAAATATTCTAGATTACAGATAAAGGTCTCCCTAGGTTGCCTATGATAAAAATAAAGGAGGAAGCTTACCTGGAAAACAATTCTACTAAAAAGCCACAAAGAAAATCTAACTTATGTGCTCTGATTTATCCCCTTGAGAAGAATATTCACTGATCACAGAAGCAGGCTGCTGAAACTAGTCTCCACTGACAAATGTTAGCTTTTATGAATACCCTTCTTCTTATGAAGGTGATGGAGTTCTTGAGAACATACATATACATTTTCTTACACATTATCTGCCTTTTATAAACCTGTAAATCATTGATACCTAAGAGGATAGAAACTTATTTTCAGTTTTATGCTGAACAAAACACCAGTGGGTAAGAATCCAAGGTTTACCAGTGCCATGCTGTGATTGAGCTGTAGTGTATATTGTTGTAATCCTAAAGGCCTTTGTAGTGGCCACTTCATCATATTGACACTCTTTTCCTCGAACTCATTACACTAGGGAGCAGTACTTGCGTGTCCAAATCTCTCACTGTAAGCCACTTAAACTCCTGTTCACTAAAATCTGACTGAAACATTTAATATCCAATCAGAATTAATGAATTAGGTCAGCCATACATTGCCTTACATAGTGTAAGTAACATTTTTACACCTCTCTTGCTTGTTGTCATAGGTATTTTAGCAGTGGTAAAGTTCATGCAAAATACTTGCTCTGTTATTCTCATAGATACAGTTAATGGGATTTGTACTTCTGTTTCTCTGGTGCTAGATAGCAGCTCACTCTTTCCAAATCTGCAGAAAGTACTTGACCATACAGTTCTACTGTGTGTCTTCCCAGAGCAATGTATCTTCAGTGTAGACTTTAATATAATCTGTCCCATCCAAACAACAATGTTTTCATGATGAAATAACTAAGGTGGGACACACAAAAAACACTACGGCTGAAAAACGATGTTTTCCAAAGGGAAAGCTGACTATGTACAAATACATATTCTGCTTAATAGGGGTATCTGCTGGAACTGCTAAAATGCCCTTTTTGGTGTTAGCATAGCTTCGAAAATCTCTACTGTGCTAGATGAAGTGAAAGATTATGTAAGGGAAATAAGCTAATAAATGTGCAATTTAAGAATGCCTCTATAATCGTCAGGGGGCAAGGCCACAGGCCAGAAAAACTACGACAAAACAAAACAAAAAAATCTCAGCCTGGCTGGAACTACTTGACATTGTCCAAAGCAATTTAATAGAACTTCAAACAAGTTAACACGGGCTTATTTAAAATAGCAGGAGGCCAGTTTAGCTAACTAGTTAGGCATGATCATTGTGTATAGTGTATTTCTCTGAAATCTAGCTATTGTAATTGGAAAAACAGAGCTACTACTATAATAATATGAAAATAATCTATCAATTCAGTTGAACTTCAGCATGTGCAATGTAAGCATCGCATAATCATTGTGTATATAAAATTGCAAATGTCAAAAATAAAGCAGTGCAACCTCCCCCCAAAAGCACTCACATAAAGATTAGGAATTAAAAAATTAATCTATCCACACCTCAGAGCTTGAGTAAGTTAATCATTATCCAATTATGCTTTGCCAGACTTAGGTATATTGTAAATCTGGAATTGAAGTAGTAATAGATTGCCTTAGAAATAATTTAATTAATTTTAATTAATCAAGCTTTAAAAGTTGTTTTCACACAATTATTGCAGGCATAAAAATATTCTCTTGGGACTATAAATAAGCAAAGGGTTTCAATCTTTTCCCCCTTCTAGGAACCCAGAAGGATCTCACTGTTGATTCTTTTGAGATCTCTGAGACTAGATCTACATTAGCAAGCACTATGATGCAATTGGAGTGGAATGACAAAACATCCGCAATGGAAGATCCAGTACACAATATATTCGTTTTAGGGAATTTACTTTGGACTATTTCTAGTCTCATCTGAGAAACTAAAAAATTAATAGGTGCATTATGTGTGATTTTGAAGCACATCTTCTGGTTTAGTTCCATAAAAAAGAAGTGTAATTTTTGTCCAATTTTTAAATCTGAAACTGCTCTGCAATGAGAACCAAAGCAGGGAAATAGCACAAGACTTGCTATGAAAGTTATGAAAGTGCACCTTTGATCTGAACTTATGCTAGTTTCAATGCAATCTGTGATTCTCTTTTAGCCTCAGGTGAGAACCTTCCTTAGGTGCATGAACTGTGAAATGGCTAGGCTCTTTTCCTATTTGATCAGATTTATGTGTCTACCACAAAATGAAGCTGTAAAAGCACTAGAAAAAATACGGCGTTTGTTGGGAATCATTTGTTGGGAATCATAGTTCATTTTAAACGGAGTTCTGTTCTTGCAACATCTTCTATGAAACTACTCTACGACCCACCACATTTTTCTCATGGAGGAGATATTTTAAGAGAACTAGGCCTGCAGAGTGGAAAGATACCACATTCTATATAATAAATAAATAAAAAAAGCCACTGGCTTTAGATTAGTAGGAGAAAGAAAATACTGTAAGAATTATTTCAAGAAATCTAGCATTGTTTCATTTATCCTTTTAGATTTTAACCATACACCAAAGGTTTCAAAGTAACAAGAATATAAGCCACAAAGCAGCACAGATATCAGTTCTCCTGACACTGATCAATAAAATATTATACATTTTCCTTTGCAGTAGCCTAGCAGCAAATGAGAAGACTAAGTATTTCCAGTGTTCTACATAGTGCTCCATCCATTTTCCAGCAGTATTGCACTTAAGCTACCCCTGTTAGAAATCAAAGACGCCAATGAACAGCTGTAATATTGCCTATCTGCATAATGCAGTAGACAAACAACTGTGGTCTGAACGACTAGCCTGGCATAACTAGACTGGTTCTTTATGATACATTTTTCTATCTTTTCACAACTTTCAGCCTTCAGGTATTCTGACTGTGGAAGAAACTGTATTAGCTGGAGACAGTCTAAAGAAGGGCAAGGCAAAAGATTATTGGTAGGAAAAGACAGTTTATGAAAAAAAATTTAGAATTCTGACTGCATATAATTCCTTTGCTTAATTTTTATTTTCTTCTGGATAATTTCACTAATCTGATTTATAGCATTGCCTCCCAAACAGCTGTATCAACACAGCAGAGAGGATAGTCAATTCCTGTGGGAGGCAGAGGCAAGCAGACAGGAAACAGAGGCTAAGAACCTCTTAAACCCGCTTTACCGTCTGAGACGCTGCAATACAGAATTGTACCATGCACTAAGTCAATCAAACAGAGGAAAGTTAAATAAAAGACTCATCATGTGAATCAATTCCTAATAGCAAAATGACCTTTAGTGTGTGCTAATCCCACAAAGCAGTTG
This sequence comes from Struthio camelus, assembly GCF_040807025.1. Lineage (NCBI taxonomy): Eukaryota > Metazoa > Chordata > Aves > Struthioniformes > Struthionidae > Struthio > Struthio camelus. The sequence goes on along the minus strand of NC_090946.1, from coordinate 51,903,363 downwards.
GGAAGTCCTTCCAGAGTGATTTTAAAATAATCTACAGAAAAAGCTTAGAGCCCTACCAAGGCTCCACATAGACCTGGAGCAGAGGATGGAAGATAAAATGATTTCCACCACCTCATCCACTATTTTTTGTTCTACAGCAGAGTGGAACACAGTTACGCTTCAGCATGTGAGGACTGAGGTTGCAATAGGAATATTACCCAGTAATCAGTGTTATTCAGTATTACACAGTATTCAGTAAGGTGGTGGGCTTAGGTAAGGTTACAGTGTCCTAGTAGGTGGAAAAATGATGAAGGTGATAAAGCAGGAGAATCATGGGTATGTTTATGTGCACAGCCAAGATAAGTTGGGGAGGTGCTTCTCTCTGTTATTGCCAGCACCATTAGTGGTGCTTAAATTCAGCTAGGGCTCACAGGGAATACCCAGGGAACAAGTCTGAATTAAGGAAGATAAAATTGCTCTCACCACCTGTCCTTCCTTTACAATAGACACGCTTCACAGAACTTTTAATAATATCTTTCTAGATATTATTATCTTTTATGAGAATCTTTAAAAAGTTTCATAATTTAGAACCTCATATTTAATATGTATCATTCAATTTTCTGTTATGATTTGAGGCTGTTCTTTACTTCCATTTTATGATTACTGCCTTAATTTTCCTCTTCTTTTTCTGCAACATATTTCCAGGCTACTGCAGTTCAAATGAAACTTTCAAAGGAAAGTTATTTTTTGCCTATTCTAAAGATTTACTGAGACCTGTTTTCAGAAGACTATTAGGAATGCTGTGCTCATGGGAAAATACACTTCTATTATTGTGTAACTGACCCCTTTAAAAATTCATAGATTTTTCTAAAAGTTTTTACATATGCAATAGAAGTTAGAGATCATACTGCTTCAGACATAAAAAAAAAGAAAAGTTGATGGTAGATTTTTTTATCTGTCAGCTCCTAAGGGGCTTTAAAAATTGTATCTGCTAAACCTTAAAGGATTTTGCCTTAGAAAATTAGAGCAGCCCGGCATTTCATTTTAAATAGTATTATTTCAAGGAAGTCCCAGGAAAGGTAGACTGCAAAGAATGAATAGAACAAAATCTCCTTTTCCTTTTTCTTAGAACAATATTACATTTGCAATAAAATAGTAAAAGCCGAAAAGAAATGCAAACCATATGAAATCCATTTTCATGGTATGCCCCTGGGCTGACAAGGTCTTTCAAATTGCAGAGGACCAGTCCAACAGAAAATCAAGTCTACCAGACTAGAATATATAACCTGTCAGACATCCCTAGCTGAATTTGTGAATGAGAATTTTATTATAAGGGGGAAAAAACCCCATAAAATTGTACTGCTTCTGATGAATTTGTGTCTTTTTGTATAAGAACAGAAAACTTTAAATATATCTCAAACATTGCTATAGAGTACGATGTTCCCAATTCAGAATGAAGAACATTTTAAGGTAAATTTGTTAATGCAATTGTTCAATTTTTTTTTCTTGAGTACATTGTGTAAATCCCCAAGATTAATCGTACTGTCTCACTTTGAGCACCTAACTTGGGAGTGAACAGTCTAGTTTTCCAGTCACATCCATGAAATTTATATGAGATTACATGAGATGCTATGGGATAGTTAATAGTCTAAAGTTAGACAGGTAAAGCAGTGTAAATCCCTTCCCAACAAATATATGATGATTTACAAAATCAGTAATCAATCAGTTGAAAAATTCCAAACTTCTATAGCTCTAAATTCAAATCCCCTCTCAAAGAAAGCTGATGCACTCCTTGAGCAATTCTGTTTTGAGGAAATTTAAAGGGGAAATATCAAGGGGCTTTTCATAACTTTGATGCACCTAGAACAAATGACAGAAAAGTGAGTTAAAAATGGACAAACCCAACAATCAGAAAATAATGGCACTGTTAGAAGACTCTATGCAAATGAAAGTAAGGAACAAACAGTACCTAAATTCAGCCCTATTTCATTAGCTGAATTAAGTCAATTAGTATTTAAAACTGTGGACTAACAGAACAGCACGAAAGGCTCTTCTTTCCTTCTGTGGTGTGATAGTAGGTAATTGACTTTCTCTTTTGCACAGTGGAAAATCAGGAGAGGAAGAGGAATGAAAGATTTAATGCTGAAAAGTGTGATCTCTCTATTCAGCATAGAAAGAGTAAGAAATCTATTACAATGTTAAAACTTTTCTGGGAGGATATGAGGAATGATGTCTATTTTCATTATCATTAGAGGCAAAGTATTTTGATCTTTCTTGTAAAAACAATGTATATGAGAAGAATAGTACCTAAAGCAACTCATGGTGGAGAAAGGCATGAGAATAATACTTCATATAAAAAATACACTTACTTTGATAAACATTTGTTATAGGGCTGTATGAAAAAGTTGAAAGTGTCCTAACTATGGGGGGAGGGATTTGACAAGTTTCTCACATCTTATAAAAGAATTATTTATGTAAAGGTTGAAAGGAAGAATTGGTTAAGAATATAGGATATGTGTAATTAAATAGGATACAATTTTGAAATTTTCATTTTAAAATTGCAAGCTGGTGAGCTTCATTCACTTGTATAGAAGCTTGTAATTGTTTAGTTCTGGAGAATTTGGTTGAAAAGTGCATAATGTGGGGAAGTGTCAGGATCTCCCAAAGACATCAGTTTTCTGGGTTGGCAGAGAGGTTTTTTTATGGTTAGGCTCTGCAAAGTACAAAGTTGTATTTATTACTGCTTTTCATACATATCTTTACACCTATATTTCTCCACTGCTCCTACCTGTACATCCAAATCTTATCTCTTCAGTCAGATAGCATTCTACCTCATGTAATAGAATTGAGAACACCAAAAAAGTGTTCCAGCTGAGCATTTCTACTGAAGATGCTTAGTAGAAATGAAGTCTTAGGTGTACTTACCTGATAAGCTCTAATAAAAGGTTTACAATCATAGGCAAATAGAGGTTTTCAAAGCTTTCTGTCTTAGTGGGATGTCTCCAGTTCTTAGAATGATTGTAAGTCATATTTCTACCAGTGACTGTGTGGGCTTTTGTACATTCTAGGAGATAATAATAATAATAATAATAATAAAAAAAAATCAAATAGTTTGTTTTCAGAAGTGACTAGGCTATTTCTGCTGAAACACCCTGGGCAGAAGCAACTTCCCGAGAAAGTCTTAAACTGGAAACTGAGACAATTGAACTGTCATTATCAAGCTCTGCTTCTAATATCGTTTTAAAACATAGATTATTGTATTTACATAGATAAAAATGTTAATCTTCCAGGGACTAGTAGAAAATTATCCCATGTAATGTAAGAAAGTAAGAGGGCTATGGGATTAGCAGAATTAGGAATTACATGCACAATACTGTGATTTCCCCAAAACAGATTCAAAAGGTCTTGAAGACTTTAAACTAATGACTTTAAAATCCTTAAAATATCACCTCTTAAAAAGATGCTGTTTTACATTGTGGTTCCACATAATTTCCTAGGTGAAAACCCTCTAGCATTTTGGAGCAGAATTTGTGCTAGTAAGTGTTCTAATTCACTCCCAGTGCATTTAGAGATTTGGAACAAAAAGTTAGAAAGCTATCCACTGTGTAGTATATGACTTCAGGAACTGGAGTCTGCCAGATAGTCACTTAGCAAATTACTGCTCCAGAAAGCCATTTTTACCTCATTCTTTTGACAAGGCAATAAGCCAACTTCCATGTTAGCATGAGATGAATAAAACAACACAATACTGTTGGTGTCATTATATCAATTAAGGGTATGAGATACCGTATCTGTGACAGTGAAACTGCGGAGCCATTGTGTTCTATCAGAGACTCTCATAGAACAGAGCAATTGGTCTTTATGAATACGGAAAATAGTTGTTAAAAAAAAAAATATATATATGACTTTAGTTAAAGCTGGAGAGTTTTTTGAGAGGTTATTGTTGAATGAGAAGGAAAGAGGGTGCGGTAACACCTATTACACTTCCTTCATCCCCAGAACCAGTTTGTAATTGTGTATGCAAAGGTACTGCATTTGCTTCTGTACTATTATTTTTGATTAATCAAGCCCTAACTTTTCTGTCTTCAAACCAGCTTTCTTAGGATCCGTTCATATCATATCTGCAAAAAAATCACTCCACTGTGTAGTGTCAGTTGAACATTTGCAAAGAATAGTTAGGTTTTTCTTAATTATTTTACCTGAAGAATAAAACTCTGACTGGAATCAACATAATTATATAAGCGCTTACTTTCATAGCTTGTACACTGACTGTTCCCACTCCCTTCCTCTCTTCTCCTATTTATACCTCTCTACTATTGTGACTTAAGATAAAAGAAACATATTTCACATCATTTTTGTGTAGCACCTAGTACAGTAAGTCCTAGATTCTTGGTATGGATTTTTGACCACATTACAATCTGATAATAATTATCCATGTTCAATGAACACTCTAAGGTATAAACGTGCTGCAGTTCAGAAAACAGAAGACAAGATTCTGCTTTTCTGCCACGGCTACCTCTGTACTGTGATTTTTGAGGTTTTGACTACAGCTAGAAAAGACCCTCTTAGCTTTCTGATCTTTTCAGGATGAGCACTGGCTTCTGCTATCAGACACAATTTCTTCTCAGAAACTTATTTGATCTTGATAAGAAACATTGTTCAATTCCTGAGTCCACTAAACATTTCTGAGAGTTCTTATTTCTCATGTTGTTGCATTTGGATGTACCATCTCCAGGCATAACAAGCACTATAAATTTTCACCATAATTCATATTTTATTTGAAATATCTGTCAGGCTTAATCATAATGTAAGGTAAAAGTTTAGTCAGTTGGACTTCAGGCTTCTGGTTATAAAATTAACAGATTTTTTAAAAATAAAAAATATATAAAACTGCAATCCTACTCCATACTTAACAACAGGAATTTTATTTAGTTGTTAAGCCTAACTGTACAAGTCCCCAGCCCAGACTTTACAGTTATGGGTTCAGAATTCACAATAATATTCCATCTTCTGTCTTATGTTGTCATCCTGCTCTTTCTATTTGTGTTATATATCAGTTTTAAGAGTCAAGGCTTAGTTTTTACAACATAGCCCCTCAGTTCTAAGCATTTTACATAAGGATATCTTAGCTGTTTTTTGAATTGGGGTTTATATTCGAATGAAAATAGCTTTGAGCACTTTACCTGGAGCCAACTTTCTTTGTACTTACAAATAATTACTTCTGCTCCCCTGTAACTAGTCAGGGAATACATGATTTGTGTAAATGCAGATGAGGGATTCTTGGGTCCTTAACAGCTTCTACCGCTCTGGTTTTAGATTGCTTGCTACCTGCACACCTTCCATATCTGAGCTGCATACCAGATTCTATTGAAGTTTTTAGTTAATTTGTGAGATTTGGTCAGTTACTAGCTATCTACCTGTTAAAAGAAAAAAAATTCATTAGATTCATTACTAGCAGGTAAAAAATCAGTTATAAGTGGTCTTGGGAATGTTTTTGAGAACAAGATCTCTTTCCTACCTTCAGGAACTTCCAGTTTTTCTGTATCTGTAGTCCATAATTCTCTAAATGGATGACTTCATTTGCACTTAGAAGTATAAATGCTACTGTGAATAATTTTTCAGTTTTTCCTGGAAAGTAAGGGTGAAATCAATCCTCTGTAGTCTCTGAAAGCTTACAGCATAGGGTTGCTTAAGATAGATAAACTCCCAAATATTCACTTACCTATCCAAAACTAATTGAACAATACTAACACTTTCAGCCTATGTATAAAACCTGAAATGTAACAACATTTCCAAGACTTCTATTCCCAGGCTTAATAAAACTGGCCATGAAGGCTAACAATGAAATGTCACCTGAAAACAGCTCAGCCTCTGAAAAGGGATTACTTCAAAAATAAGTAGCCTGCTAGGAGGAATGAGATGAATGTTAATGTTCCTGAACTGATTCACAAATCTTTACACAAAATTTCTCTTGGTCATGAATACAGCCAAACTGCTAATCATTGTCAAAACAGACCAAATCAGAATGATGAAATCAGGGAATAAGAGATAATATACTTATTTATCATTATCATTCAGGACAAATCCAGAACATCAATCCTCCAAAACTGAGAAGCTCTTCCAGATAACGGTCCAGGAGATACATTTTTGGAAAGCTAACAAACAAGTTTGCCTAAGACAGCAAAATTCTCGCCATAACCCTTCCCTCACATCCGTACTTACAAGTAAGGTCAGGCAGGAATAGCTAGCAGGAAACATGGCCATAGCTTCTAACACATAAAAGGCAGAGTAGTTATTCTAGAACTATTTCCACATCTTACCACGTGTCTCAACTGGAAGGTTCCTTTTCCTACTGATAGAATTCCCCAGTGTCATAATCAGCTCTTATGGATTGGTTCAGACAATGATATTTTGCTTTAAAAATGGAGCTAAATGATTTCTCCATTTTTGCCAGGGAGTCTTTTTCTATGTCCTATAATGTGACTATGGGATGCAAACACTGAAGAAAACATTGAATAGTTATGATGGGCAGCTATAAGCAAGATACGCCCTTTGGGCAACTGCATGCTCAGCCTCTAACAGCACCTAGCAAGGACATGTGACATAGATCTGTTGTGAAGTAAAGGGAGGTAGAGTCAACCAATTATAATTGCTCTGATTAATGAATACCTCCTGCTTTTGAGCTTACAAGAAGCATGTACTGATCCAAGAGGTAAGGATTCCATACCAATTTGTCATACATTACTATTCAAACATTGAGAACATACCCTGTTGTGGTATGCATGGCAATTGGCATACAGTATTCAAATCACCTTTGTATTTTTACTAAGCAAACTTCTTGCTCAGCTCTTTATGTTTTATGTCTTGTTTTGTGGTGTTGCCTGATAGATTCTGTCTCTAGAATGGCTGCCTGGGACATTCTTGTGCCTCATCTTCTCTTTACAGCTGGTTGTTCAGGCATGAAGCAAAAATGCTTCCAAAGAGCACATTCACACATTGATGGAACATAAACTTTATCACATCGTTTAGTAGTATGAACATCCAGGCTGTGAGTCAAGCTGAGGGCACCTTGGCTAGCCTTTAATGCCGCCTTCTTTTCCTTTTGCAAGAACATATCCTGCTGCTGAACATCACATAGCATTGAGGGATGACCTAGAAGCTATCACTAATAAATGCTTCAGTTCACATAGAATAAAAATTACACATTTTTTTTTGTTTGTCAGAAAGTTCAGACTATAATTTAAAGAAATTAAACGAGGGGCATCACAACCATTTGCTGTTGCTTAATAATACCTGCCTTTTAGGAACTTAACGTTCAGGAGATTTTGCATCCTACTCAATAGATAAAACATAATGACCAAACACGGGGCAGTCAGTGGGACTGTAAGTTTCTCCAGATTGCCTCTATTATATTAATGTGCTAGACAGCAGAGATCAGAAGCAATAGAGTATATCAATTTTTGCATATCTGGTTCTGAACTTTTTATTGAGGCCACTATACTACTCATGTCCCACTTAACCTAAAAGCCAGAGGTACTTTCTAGTATTGAAATTGAGCCAGACACCTAAGGATCTTTGAGGACAAGGGCCTAAGTCTTTGCTGTTACATGGATTTCATTAATTGATCCCAGAGAATATGAAATGTTTCACAAACGGGTTATGATCTGGTGAATCAGGCTCTTGTCCACGAGATCCCAAAATCATTTAGAGATAAATTTCTGAAGAGCCTAACTAGGTACTGCTTCAGTTAGCATAACATTATAATTTAAAGTGAATGCTTAAATGACTTTACATAAGCTGTTGCCAGCTGAAAAAGTAGTGAGATATGTCTCCTCACAGATTTGGGATGTGCTCCAAGCCTAATCGCTGCTTCACTTGCTGCTAGATTCTAGCACACAAAGTATCTGATGAGAGCTGTCACTCTAATGAAGATGCATTAGTTCTGAAAACTTCTGTGAGTTTATATTGCAGGTTATATCCAATGTAGAGAATTGCAAGCGATACTTCACTGCCATATTCCAGAGGAAACCAGGAATAGATATGGGCATTATTTAAGAAATAAAGCTCTTTAGATCTCTACTGGTAACATCAAAACACTCACACAAATATAATCTTATAACTTTTTGAGCAGCTGGCAGAGGTTAGATGTTTGGAAACATCCCCAATGATAACTGGGAAGAGTTTTAAGAACTGCAGGTAGATCAAGTCAACCTTCAGTGTAAGATGATGAAGAGAGAAATGGAAATAGTAGAAGAAAAAAAACTTTTTTTTTTTAACACTGGAAGTATGGATATGGAAGTCAAAGGTGTCTTTAGTGTAGAGACTTTTTATAGCTTTTTATAGTTTTTATAACAAATTTCTTCAACTGTTATCACAGAGATTTTGGTATGCACTTAAATGTCATTATCATGTACATCAAGACCTTTTCACATTTACAGAACTAGGCAGGAAATGGGAAGAAAAATAAGTCAGGAGTGTGACTTATAAGTTGGCAAAGCTAAAAGAAACTCAAGCTGTTTAAAACAACGCAAGCAGAATCAAGCACTAGTCCAAGCAAAGTGATTTGTGCCACTACAGTTTGAAAGCAGAAAGGAAGGTGTAAAAAGTTTTAGTGCAGCTGAGGTGGAGGGTTGTCCTTAGGGCCTGCAGTAGTAACAATTATGAAAAAAAAAATCAGGATAAGAATTTCATCACTTCCTATACTTTGATCCTAGTACATCAAAGGTCTCTGCCTAGTGAAGTATTACCATCTGAAGAACAGCCTAACTACAGGAATATAGTAAACGGAAGACCCTGATTTCCACTTTTCCCTTACCTGAAAAAAACAACTGAAGGAGCCTAATATACTGTAATAACGACAGGAAATGCCAGGTTTTAAACTTATATTTATTTTTCTACTGTATAGCATGAATTTTACTCAAGGGAACACAAAAAGGAATGTAATACATTTGTATTTCTAAGATGAGGATCAGCTCAGTCCAACAAAGCCCTGAACAAAGATGAGCTGACACAGGCAGTAAAACAGTCGTCAGCCTCTGGAGCTAATCACAGTTGAAAGAGAAGTACTAAATGGTACTACCCACTTATGCCTGATGAGAGCTGACATGGATGTAAAGGGTGGATTTTGGTGACAGGGCAATAATCCTATCATATTAAAGAAGAGAAATATATGTTTCATGCTTCAACAGAGAACCATGCCAGAGAGGCAGTAAAAAGGTGTCTTCTGTATAGATGTTAATGTTCAGTAAAAACCATCACGGAAGAGTGTGAGCCTGAAATGTAAAGCAGTACAATTATCACTCACAAGGGATTATATAGACATAAGAAGTCACAACCAGAACCTAGGAAAATATTGAAAAAATTGTTATACTTAATGATTTTTGGAAATCAGAATTTCTGGAGGATGTTCAGGCAAGAAGTTTGAAGGTCAGAGCATTTTTAAAATTATGGCTTAGATAGCACACTATGTATAGACTATGAACACTATTCAGTCCACTTTATTCAGCACATTGCTGTGGAGTTTGAAAAAGCACAGCCAGATGGCTAACTGAGCATGCAATTTTCCCATGGCTACCTAGGGAAGAGCTATCTGATAGAGTATAGAAAGAGCTATCTGATAGCATTAACTGCTGAAGGCCTGATAACTGTTAAAAGAGACAAGAGAACGCGCTCTCTCTCTCTCTCTCTCTCTCTCTCTCTCTCCCCAATGTTTTATCATTGCTAATGGAGTAGAATAGAAGCAGATGAAGTCCCAAAGTCAGTGTGAGCAGAAGAGAGCTCAGTTTCTCCTCAGAACATCATGTTACACGGTGGGAGGAAAGGAGGTCAATGTGATGGCACACGACCCTGCATTGTGCAGCTGTGGATAAGGAGAAGCAAAGACTTCCTGGTCTCCCTGTGCTTGACAGCTAACTATTTTGCTATTGATATTTAGGCTGTCTTTAAGTTTTCAAGAAGTTAGGATTGAGGACTAGTAAAGATGTCTCACCCCACTTAGCAAATCTGTACCTACTGAGACACAAGGTTCAGTTTCCCGTGAAAGATTACCTGCCGCTATCTTAAAAACAAAAAGGTAGGAAAGAATAACTGTTAGGCAGGAGGCTGTAATAATAGAGGAGAGGATTAGAATCAACGAAGAATGCGGGAGCAGGTCTGGGTTCAATGTTAATTGGCACATACAGCAAAGAAAAAATGTAACACGCTAATCTACAGTGGAGTGCAAGTCAGATGAGGACAAAGACAGGATGAATGAAACTGAAAATTGCTGCTGAGTAGTAACCTTAGAATCTTTAAATCAGAAAAATCTCTAGAATTTGCAAATTTGAGATGAGTAAAGATCATTTTGCATACCTCAGATGTGTAGCAATTTCAAAGACATAATATAACTGTAATTGATTCTCTGCAAATAGCAATGCACTACTGCTAAGCAGGAGTTAGGACTATGCTTTGTCTGAAAGTATTAATATTCAATTATTTATAAACAGCTAGAAAATTATTTATTCAGTCTCACTATAACATAATTTTATTCTATGTCTGGTGGCATATTATGGAAATTTTAGCAATTGCTGCTGACTTCCTAGTAACAACCACTATTTCTCATACAATGAGATTTAACTGTAGATGATAGCTCTGCAGACCACTGCTTGAATGGGGCAGGAACAGATGACCCCAGAATCCTAGAAAAGGCAATGGGATCTCATGTACGACCTACCCTTCGTGATTTCTAGTTACATTGCTCACAAACACTGTTTTGTCTTTGTTTTGTGTGATCATTTAGTGGGCTCTAGAAATACCTGCTGTACTCTTTTATTGTAAGCTTTTTGGGGCAAGAACATATACTATCATTTTTTAATGATATACTGCTATCTGTACTGATCTGATATAATCCTGCATTTTTTAGTAATGATAATAAATAAATAAGTGTCAAGGCCTTAGTTTTTAGCTTATATGGCTAAAAAAATAGCCTCTACAGCAGCCTAATGTTCCTTTCATAATCTTGGAGATAATGACAAAAATGAAAGAGCAGTAACTTTCTTTATGCACTCTAACGCGTCCTTGCGAATCTCCTCTGTTATTACTAACCAAGCTTAACCTTGATTAGCTTGTCAGATCTGATAAAATCAGAGCGCGAGTGAGTGTTATTGCCTTTCATGGCACCCTGCACTACATTTCTATATTACTTAACAAGTTTGTTTTTGCACTACTTGCAAACTAGACATTATTAAAATGAGGGAAGCGGTAAGAGATCTGGAATCAGGAGCTAGGCCTTAACACAGACGAGAACTGATGCTTGGTACTTAAAATCAACACAGTGAAATCCAGCTGTCTTAGGTTAAAATAAAAGTGGAATGGAAATATTTTCTTATACTGCAACATGAGAACAAAGGCAATCCATATCTCTTTATGGCTGCACAGAATGTGTTATCAGAAAATAAAAAGCATTCATATTAATTTCTGGAGACAGAACAAATGCATAATGTAGCTATTGTTGCAGTTGTCTGGTAATAATAAAAAAAGTCCTGTGTGCTAAGGTGACATATGATGATGTCCTTCCAATGGACTATCACACACTACAGTGTTAGAAAGGAGAGTGTAATGTCTGAAATATTTCTAAAGCTTTGAAAGAACTTCATTGAAATCTCAATAACTGTAGCTTCTATCAAAGCAGTATACAACCCTGTTAACACAAACAGTGCATTAATTATAAAATTTCTATCATTATGAGTTGATTAGCTGTAGTATCGCCTACCTATTCAAATGCATAGTTCAGAGGGAACGTTGCTGTACCTAATTTGATTTCCCCCAGAGCAGTACATGATGTGTTATTTGATGCCCTTCAAAGGACACTATTAGCCAAGCTATAAAGTGTCTGATTTTATTAGCTTTGCTGGGTTTTATCAGTTTGTAAATGTGTTATTTTCTCCATTTATTGTGCCTATGGGATACAGAGATAGAGTGAGCTTCAGCTTAATATGTTGTTGGAAGGTAGCAGTGGCCTTACTTTAGCACTCTGCGCTTTGATGCGATGACATTGAAGGTAGAGTCGTGAAAACTCTAATGTCAGGGCCATTTATCAAGGCAATTCCTCACTGCTATAAAACGCTGCTGTGACATTGAATTCAACAGTAGGTTTTTGTCTTAAATAGCGCTGAGTGTTCCTGTGCTGTATAACTACCAATCCCCAGTAACAAAATAACATGTAGTCAATAATAAGAAAGTAGGTCAGACAGATGTTCAGAAAAAAAAAGAAAAAAGAAAAAAAAAGAAGAAGAAGAAGGTAAGCTCTTAGCAAGGAATTCAGGGAGGCAGGAGGTAGGCTTGAGTTATCATTGGCTTTATTTAAGGTTTGGAGGATAATACATTACAGAGGAATCCAGCTTGCACTGGTAACCTAAAGAATAGCACAAGTATTTGCTGGAATGGTCAGCAGGGAACATATTTGTTGCAATGCATATCCAAAGACACTGAACAATGTGCTGATATAAATGGCCCACCTAGTACATTTCAATGGAATGCTTAGTATTTTCTGAAAGCCCTTTCAAAGAAGTTACAAGATACAACTATGTGTTTGTACCATACATTTCCTGCTTCACAGTCCTATTTTCACATCAGGCTGTCTTCTCACTGAATTCTGATTGCAAAATGACTCATATTTACATGAATATATTTTTTGAAAGCTTTTTTCCTTAATACAATATTTTATCTGGAAATGAAGAGAGATACCACATGAACAATGTCTCAGAAAAAATAGAAACCCCCGAATTCTGAACATTCACAAGTTTTGACTAGAAATTTTATTCGTAAAAATATAAAAAGAACTCACAAAAGAAACTAGAACAAATATGCAAGGAAAAAAGGGTGCCTTTAGGTTACATAAACCATATACAGTAAATGGAAGGTCTTTTAATGTGTTTACATATAAATAGTACATTACCTAGGCGTTCACCTTAATTTGTACAAAGAGTATAACTCTCAACATCTGTAGTTTCTCTTATTTTAATTCATCTTTTCAGATGCTTACACTCACAAATGTATTTAAATATAGGAACTATATTCAGAAATGGGAGCACTGATGCAGTAGTAAGATATGTGCAAAAGATTAAGTATGGGAGAAGACAAATTTTAATATAATGCTTCTAGCAGTCTTTGGACATTTTAAATATGAAAGTCTCAAGGAAAGAAGGCTGGATAATGCTTGAATAAATTTTAAACAGTTGCTAGAACAAAAAGGAAAACATTAATGGAGAAAGTTGCTGAAAATGTATTTAAGCTCTGGAAGACAAGCTTGAATATGATGAGCATTTATCACATTTGTCAGTGTGCAAAGTGAAAAATGCAAGCTAATAACTTCAAGTAGGAATTATTAGTATTATTGGTGTCTCAGTCTAGATGCAATTTTGTTTAGGAATGTTGAGGTCCTAGAAATGGGAGAACATCTATCCGCTATCCATAAGAAAAGCTCTCCAAGCTTGTTCCTGAATCTGGGTACAAAACGGTGGGTCTCAAGTGTAAATCTCCTTCACCAACCCAAAGGAGATGGATAATGTTAATAGACAAAGACATCCACTGTCAGAGATTAAGGAGCAAGGTATGAACTTACGTTCTTCGACCATTGCCAGATACCACAGCTGAAGGGTGAAGGACCTTTGCCAATCTCTGAAGCAACATTTTCGGAGTAATAGACCTTTAACAGCTTGGGTATAACCCTCAGGTTTGCCTATTTTTGCAACAAAGTACCACAGAATAACCCCCAGTTTTTAAACCTTGATATACTCTTTAAGTCTAGCAGACTTGTCATTTGCTCCGAAATCTGTTTTCAGATCTTTGACCAAGTCAGAAAAAGGACAAAAAAGAAGTTATTGAAAATAGGTTATCATTTAATTTTCTATAGGGACTTTATAAGCTAACTGTAATGGATCAAATATGCAACAGGCATAGTGTTCTGCGCATGCAGCTCTGGAGTACATGGGGCTGAACAAGATAGGCTACTTCTTGTAATTGTAATATTCAGATGATCTAACATTTCCAGCGAGGCAGTTCAGCTCAGGTCACAAGCTCCCTGTTATTCATTACTAGATTCCTTTGCTTAAAAGTTTCGGCTTGGTCTTTTGCCCTCTATCTTTAGTGCAGCTTGCAAAGAAGTAGCGGGTACAGTGTATGAGAAAATGAAGTTAAATTTGAATTGCCTTTTAATTTTGCCATAGAGCCTCATAGGAGCTGAACAGGGAGGGATGGTGACATAAGCTAAAAGTGAGTTGTTACCTAGGACATCAAACTGCCAGCCCTGGCAAAATAGCCACAGCCTACTGCCAACTCTGTCTGTGGCAGAGTTCTAGAAAGACAGGCTGGTTGCTGGATGTGGAGGAGGAGATATTTCTGAGATGACCTTTTCCAACAGCACCACTTATCACTTCATTCTCCACCCCAGACTTTATCATGTTGCTCTCCTCTTTTACACCACGCAACAGGAGTAACACAAAAAATTAAGCCTTCAGAGTTCTCTGGCACGTCCAACTCTTTCTTTCAGCTTCATTCTTACCCTGTTCAAGATAGGGGTGGTCCTATTGGGGGAAGCAAAATGTATTTTTGCTCTCACCTTTGGAAAGCCTGGAGCTGTGTCTCTGAGTATCCCAGTTTTGTCATAGTCAAACAAGTAGAAGCTTGCATAGCATGCTTACTTCCATATACTTTCCTATTCTTTTTATAAATGCCTATTCTTTCCACAGAGATTCTGCTGTTACACAGAAATTTGGTATCTTCCCTGCTGATGAGGACAAATAATAAATGTGATGATTTTCTTTTTTCGGTAGAAAGAGGTTTCCTAGGAAATTGCATGAAAATATTTGTTTAAGTAGTACTAAATTATATATGAGATATATTTCTGTATTAGAGAAGTCTGACCTACAATACTTTTGTGCTATAATATGCTATTACTTCGAAATGAGGAGAAATGGACGAGCTGGTAAAAAAAATGGAAAACAATTTTTTAAGAGTTAAAGAAGGTTAAAACATTTCAGAAATATTTCTTGAACAACATTGTGTAAACTTTTATAGTACTGATTCACATACTGAATAGAAAATATTTTGCCAGCATGGTCAAAATGCTATAAGAAACACTTAGCATTTTCAGTCTGTTGGTCTATGTATATGGACAGTGTAAGGTCACTGGGAGATACATTCTTATAACTGTTCGCTTCAGAATTTCTCCTACCTAATCCTAGAATAAAAGTAAATCCACCTGTCAGTGGCAATTGTCTCCTAATTAAAATGGAAATGTTAAGAAAAATATTCCATCTTGCTGGAAAGGAGAAATTTTAAGGATGCGGGATTGTACTGACTAAATTAACGGCATAAGTATCCTACAGAATCCAGCTTGTCCATAAAAAAGCCTATCACCTTTTCTGACGTTTTGGCATTTTCCCTCAGTTAATGCATCATACTATTGAGCCAGATCTTCACGACTGTGTAACTGCAGATTATGCTTACACATCAAACACAAGAGATGTAGAGAAGTAGCAAAGACTATAAAAGCATACGGAGTGTTTCTGCAAATGAAAAGTGCTAGAATAAACCTGTGAAAGGTGTTTGTGGTAACTAGTGGTTACTGCTAGTTAAAGGTAATGGTTTGGTACAAATAAGGGAGTATAATGCATTATTCAAAATATTTTGTTGCTGGGTTTCTGATTCTTTTTGGTATTCTGGTTAATGCAGTAACAGATGTTCCAGTAAAAACGTTTATAAAGCTGATGTAAGACACCGAAACTAAAATTGCTGAAAAAAGAACAAAGAAGGGAGCAGCATTAAGTTTAAGGGAAAATGGTGACACTTGTTGAATGCTCAAATAAACAGGAAAAAGTCCCACTCAAACAAAGTGATACGATTTGCAATAAAAATTTATAATAGAAAATGACAGTAATGCTTAAGTATATCACAATTTTTAGCAGTTTAAAAGATCACTGTAACATAGCAGAGCAAGCAAAAGAAATTGGCACTTTCTTTCATCAGCCATGGTATTGCTCAGGTTAACAATCTCCTACTGGAATTGGATACAGCCGGCCACATTCTGGGTATGAAGACACTTTCATCTGTGACACACTATTGTGATTGGTGCAGTGACAAGGGTATTAATGAAAGCAGAATTGGTTTCAAAATTAGAAAGAAACAAAACAATATATATATCTGTTCTGGAACACATTTTATGTTTTCTGCTTTCCCCGTGAACCAGATTCAGAGCTTGTGCCCTGAAATCAACTTTCAAAGAAATCTGAGCAACGTATTTATTATTCTTATTTTACCTTAGTTCTTACTGAGCACGTATTTTGAAACAAGCAAAGACTATCCAGCCTAGCAAAATCCAGGAAAATATCCAGAATTTTTCAGGTGGTAAATTGATTTAGTGACATTTCCTTCTCAAAAATTCAGATAATTTTAAGAAGCTTAAAGAATCATTTTCTAGTCGCTAGTGTTTGAATTTACCCAGAATTGTAGATTTACATTGTGAGGGTTCATATTATAAGGGTTCATATTACAGCATTCATGCTGTAAAGAAAGAGGAAAATTTGGGCTATATGAATGTTTCAAGAGTCCTGTATATGGTATGTGCATTATAAAGAAATAAAAAAAAAATGCTACTGTTGTTCTCTTATCTTCTGACAGTAGTGAGACCTCTCAAGAATAATCCATTCTAGTCTAATTTTTTTTTCTTTTCCCACAGGAAAAGAAATCAAGGAATTCTGGGAATATAGACATGCATTATTTATGCATGGTCCTGAAATGAGATGAAAAACAGCACACACTGCAATTCCTTCTTTCACACAGAGCAGCCCATAACAATGTATTTTTTACAGGAACACCTCTCAAGTTCTCATTCCCAAGGAAGAGGATCAATTTCTCATTTTTTTCAAATTTAGAATATTGAATGAACTAGCTTTCCTTTCAAGAAAAAATTCATGTTTCCAATTTCTTCTCTTCCAAATAAGAACAACAAGCCAGAAGCTATATTTTTTTCCCTTGAAATAATTTTTTTAATGATTTTGAGAAAACAAGAAACAGTGATCAGCAGAACAATGTTTGGAAATTATTTTAAAAAGCATATAATTTAGAGCTGACAACATGAAAGGCAGTTACCTAAGAACCCATATTTGTTCATGCACTGTGAGAAATAACTTGGAAAGCTATGTATATTAGAACTCAGCAGTGACACAATCCACATTATATGTGTATAGAATTAATCTTATCCTACTGTTTGAAGAAGGCTGATTTTCCAATGAAAACATGCTTACAATATTTTTTAATGGAGGTTGCCATAATGATTTCACTGCACCTAAAGATTTACAACCACAAGTGAGCTATTGAAACAGTGAATAAAAGTTAAACACAGGACAGATCAGCAGTTCCTCTGAAGAAATGCCTTTGATTCTAAAATGCTCATTCTGAAAATCAATTGTCAACTTTAATAGAAAATCTAGCATGTATTCAATGTAGTTAATAAACCTACGTAGAATAATTTATATTTTGGATTAACCATTCATCTCTTAAACCTACCTGCTATCTCTATTTTTGTGTCATTACATATCAGAAGACATTAAATATTTGTATAATGAAAGACATCATTGTTAAAAAAAATGTACAGTGATACAGAATAATCCTGTTAACAGAATATATTAAGATAAACAGAAACATTGACGTAGAAATAAAATACAGACCTTTCCTCTGTAACAACTTGTTGCCCGTTATATCTTCTTTCCAATAGAGTTTATATCTGCTTGGAATTGGTTTGTATATATATCACAAGTTTAAACCGTTGGATATTCCCTGCATCTATTAAGGAAGCAGCTGCTATTTAGTAGGTTATGATGAAGTTTCTTGCAAGGGAATGCTACTTTTTCACAGAGATTTTACTTTGTCTTATCATTATTTTGTCATTCTCTAAACAAAATTGAATTCACCTTGAAAAGAGGATACGCTTTCACTTCTTTCATGGAAGGCTGTAACATATCTTATGCTGAGCACAGGTGCCAAAGCTCCCTCAGTTACAGACAGCACGGGAGACAGCAACTGTCTTCCAGAACATTAGTGGCAAGTGTGTTATGGTCAGCGAGCTCAGGCATAATCAGGAACTGTGACCCAGTAACTAACTCTTTTCACACAGTCTAGATGATGGAACCGGATAATGTACAGCATGGGCTTATGCCAAGTTTGGACTAAAAACATGCAAAAAACTTTCTATTTTGTTGAAAAAAATACCCCTTATAGATCACCGGCATTGTATTATTTAAAATTTTTAAAGGATTGTCAATAGTTAAAAAGGCAAAACTATGGAGTAATTTTCAAAGTAAAATACCATTATGAATTTAAAAGTACAAGTATTTTGTTTAAGAATCTCAAAATATAAAACTTTAAAAATTTATTTAAGAAAGGGAAGTGGTGAATGGTATTTCCAACCGGTTTGTCACAATTCACTTTGATCAGCCAAACCTGTGCATCACTGTGAAAGTTTTGGATGAAAAATAAATCTAAAAGATCAAAGGAGTGAAGTGCTCATGTGTCCTGTAAATGGTAACATCTCCGTCTGCAACCCCACAATAAAGTTAAGTCCTGAAACACTACCTCAGAGGGTAGTACATGAGTCACTTTTCTTCGTAGATGTTTATCATCTCATCTGCTCAGTACGACTGTGAATAGATTTACAATCTTTCTTCAAGAGCTGGTCCCCACAGCATAATGCAGTGCCATTAAAAAATACCTGAATTCATTCTGCACAGTTTTGATGAAGGTCTCAATTTAAGATAGCAATCGTACTGTATCATTTCACTGAGACTACTGTATCATTATTATCACTCTGGAGAAGCTCAGATATTCCTAAACTATATGTTTTATTGTTTCCAAATAGACAGAAAGGAAAAGAAATATGAATGAAGGAGACTAGGAATCATTTAACGACAGCAAAATTGTTAAGAGATCAGTGGCTTCTTTGTGTCTATAAAGAAGTAAACTATGCTGCATATTCTGTAATCTCACTAGGTAAAACTTAAAAGACATAAACAACAAAGGAGAAGGAAAAGTTAACAGCTAAAATGTGCCATTTCTATTATGTTAATCTTCTTTTCTCACTTACCGAAGTATCTATAGTACAAAACAATTCCACTACACTACCATCACATATTGAGGGTAGCATGAAACTCACATTATCAGTAGTTTACAAAGATTATTGCAAAATCCCATAGCAGTGTCTTAAATGTAATTAAAACCATGGAAAAGCAAGAGCTCTAGTAGTGTTTCTGTATAGGATTGAATACCCAAAGCACCCTGTAAAGATTACTCTTTCCACACCATTCCAGCTGTGCAAACTGCTTATACAGAGTCTACACATTAACAAATGTTGGTATTAGATTCTAATACTTGCTGATAATTAGTTCTTGTTTCAGTCAGTAATAAATACAGCCAGACAGCCAAAGGTCAGTCTTCGTAAGAAAAAGATCTGAAAGCAGCTTTGAGGAACTTGGTCTCTCATTAGGGTAATCATGTTAAAGACTCATGGAAGTGTTGAGGTGAGGACAGAGATCTCTGGATCCATGTTGACAATTTCTCATCCTCTTTACTCTGAGGAATCGCTAATTGGCCCAAGGATTTTGGTGGCTGCCAGCCACAGATGTTCCTGCAGTAATGCACTATAACTAATTCAGATACCATTTGAGTATAATTAATTCAGACACATATAGGCAGAGAATTAGTAAAAACGGGACGTTTGGTTTAACCTCACCTAAGTGATTGTGTTATCCTTTTTTGGATGTCTGGATCAATACACTATGATTATGTTTTGAATGTTTTCTGATGGTTTTATCCTTATTTCTGTCAGTAACAGAACAATAATACAGTAAAGGGCTGTTGGGCTTTCTTTTATTGCAGTGTGCTGTGCTCTAGTCTTCAGCATCTAACTCTGAACTCATTTATGGGATATTTAAGAGTTAAGAAAATGCAAGCTATCATACTTAAACAAAAAGTGTAATTTATGGGTGCTGGATGTGACTTTGAATTATGACAATAATGTTTGTTTATTAAGCTATTAATTTTGTATAGCCTTTCCATTATTAGTTTTTCTGAATATAAATTTAATTTTACCAGAAGTGATAAACAATCGTAATGCAGAAACATATTCTAATTTCTTTTATTTTCATCAAAAAGAAGCGTTATTAACTTTATTTTTTAATACTTTTCCTTTTGCCATGTCTGTAGCTAAACTATTTTGCTTAAGGTTATATCAGAAAGAATTATCCTGCAGACACACTGCCAACCTACTTGATTAAAGGGCCATGAAACTGAAAGTGCTTAACATTGTCCTTGTTCTAAGAATAAGATGGGAAATTCATCTATTTTTATTACCATGTCCTTCGTGCAGCCATATTTGCATTTTCTCAAGAACTGTCTGCATTTCTGTGCAGCTATAAAACCATATTTTTTTCTACCTGTGTTTCTAAAACCAATCAAACAAAATCCACTTAAAAGGAAGAAAAATTTCAAGCTATCAAATTTCAAAATAAATTTTATTGGTGATTCTCAGTAATCATCTAGGAGTTAATCCTAAGAATGATCAGTCTGAGGTAGTTTCCCCTTGAGATAAATAATATTTGGCAGGTTTATTTCAGTGTTTTGCCTACAGGCCAACCATTCTGCCACTGGCCATTTGCCTTGATGTCTGTCATCTGATTTTGATCTCTTCCCCGTTAGTATATGAAGCAGATCAAAACCGGGCAATAAGCCATTTGGATTCTATAAGGTCAAATGTTTTCACTGCAAAGGATATGAAGGAACTATCTGTTAATAATTTTGACAAAATGTGAGAGATTTTAGAAAACGTATATCTTTAACTGGATTTTAGCTATGAAAGCATATAACCTCAACTACGGTGTTGGAAAATTTGGAAACAGATATCTAACAGAAGGCTAACTGAGATTATGAAGAGACAACTGTTTAGCTCATTATAAAGTCAGATGTGTTCTATGGCATTTGAGTGGACGGCAGAGACCTTGACATTAACACATGGCTCATTAGAAGTGCATTTGAGCTTGATCTTTTCCTTCACTTAAAACAAAATAGCTAATATACACAGGAATCTTCTTGAAAATACCAGTTCCACTGTTCAAATGCAGATAGTCCTAATTTAAAATTAAGGCACTATATGTTTCACTTTGTAATTAAAAATATGGTCTTGACTGAAAAAATGCAGGAACAAGAATGACGTGACATGACATGATGGAAAATCAAATTCATTTTTCTCTCTCTTGTCTATGATGCTATTTAGCTTTTTCCTTGTCCATGCTAGCTATTTTGCCACAATGCAAAACAGACTGCAAAGTGGTACCATTATAGCATCATGTTCATATAGCATCATAGCATTACAGACGGTTATGGATTACATGACTTCTGTTACCAAGATTGCTTGTATCACTCAGTCTTCTACTTTCTGTTGTTCTGAAGCTAGGCATCCTGGACTATGATGAAATCAGTGGCAAAACTCTTACTGATTCTAGTAGAATCAGAATTTCACCCAAGATCTGTGTAATAATATAAGTCTCTGAGTTAGTCAAACAGCCCTCTGTATTTATTTGAAAATATTCCTTTGATGGAAGAACAGTTTAAAATAGGTAGAAGAGATACTTCAGTATTTTATCAATTGATTTGACTGATGGAGTGTTCATTTTTTAAATGGAAGGGAAATTCAGCCACTGGACCTCATATACAGGCAAAGATTTACCAGAAGCACTAGCAAAGGCTTGTGATTCCCTTCAGTAGCAAGTACCTGTTGCCTGTCAGAGGGGAGTACATATCTCCACCTTTTCCACACCAAACTGCAATCATGTCTAGCCTGCGTAGAGAATGTATTACAGTCTTTGCTAATCTACAATTATTTCACTATGAAATTTCCAAATGAATAATGTACTGCCATATGACTACTCAAAGCATTTTTCTCTTGCTCAAAAGAATGTCTAGTCATTTTAATAACAAAATAAAAATTGAAAACATTTATATCCTAAAATACCTCTTGATAAGAGTTGAAAATAATGGGTTAGATTACATCCAACAACTGTGACCTCTGAGCATTTAATTTTGCATTCATTCACTAATCTATTTCTATGTATTAGAAAGAGACTGTGATATATATAATGTATATACACATATATATCTATAAAAATAAAATCTGATTTAATTTCTCTCAATGAGGCATACATGGGTGAGGGAACAACATATCCAGACTTGGAGGAAAAATGCTAAGTAATGGATATTCTTTCCCTGAAGCAAATGCTCTAGAGTCTAGCATGCACAGAGAAGGGACTCTGCAAGGAGCTCAGAAAAATTACTCAGCACTAGAGAGTGACAAGTTATTCAGCACTCAGTCTATGCGAGCATTCTTAATGTAAACAAGCTCCTAATAAATTGCAGATATACACCAACTAATGTTTTGAAACTCAGTATTTAATCAGGAAGGCATTAATTTCAAATAGTACTGTGCTTGTTCAAATAGCCGGTCACAGGCAACCTGCTCTAATTGATCCTGCCTGAGCAGTGAGGTTGGACTAGACGATCTCCGGAGGTCCCTTCTATTTCAACTATTCTGTGATTCTATGATTCTGTTGAGCTATGCATAAAAGCTCTTCAAAAATGTTCTGTGAGCAGAACAACAGTGCTTCATGTGCCTTTCAAGGTTCCAGTACACTAAGTTACTTGAAAGCCTTCAATAGAAGTATCTTTACCTACATATATCTAAACCAAGAAATATGAGATACGTCAAAAATAAGCAGAGAAAGTCAGATACTATTTATGTTTTAAATGTAGGAAAAAATTGTTTGCATGTATTTAAATTATTCCTTTGCAATATTTTGAGATTCTAAGGGTAAAATCATGTTAAAGTCAATAGGAATTTGTTATTTATTTCAGCAGAGCTAGGATTTCAATGCTCCAATAATCAGAAAAGCTTGTAAGTCACTGATAAATCTTCAATACAGGTAAAAATCTAATGATTTTTGCTTAAATTCAAACAGGAAAAAAAAGATTTCTTAATGTTATAGCTATGCAAATTTGTGATAAATTTTCCTTAATGAATCATTGTCATGGATGGACTGGAATAATTTAAGCAGTCAACACTATTCCTCAGCACTGCTCTCACAATCATACAAAATGTAACATTGATGTCAGGTCACAAGAGAAAAATACTGCTGCCACTGAACTGGATTTTAAGAGGGTTTCAGAGAGCTAGCTAGGCATGTGTATCCTATCCACATGAGAATGTAAGACACTTAATGTGTTGAAAAACTGAGATTTAAAATGGTAAGGATGCATTCACTGGTAAAGGAGAATATCGTAATAGGGCACAACACTGGAAATAAGACTCTCCAATATTCTCCTTGATTCTCTGACTTTAATATTTAGGTCATGTGTGGAGTCTTAATTTGCAGAGTCTATGATGAAGAACTGCTGGCAGATGCTTCCTTTTCGTTCTCTTTTGCTCTCTGGTCTTGCTCATCTCAGCATTTAATGGCTGTGAAACACAATGACACTATGACATTATAGATTTGGCATTTTCTTGAACGGCGAGGATTAATCTCATTTTAATAAATAATTCCAGATAAAAGGTAGTAACAACTATTAATGTAGATAAACAATGTATTAAGTGGACTCACAAAATACTTATAAAATATTACAGATTAAAATAGAAATTAGTGCTGCTAATAAATAGCAATTACTTTTTGGCCTCAGCGTCATGCAGCGGCAGAGGTTGTACTGTAGAGTTTTTTCATTCATTCAGTTGACGCAGAGTAGTTTGTCAAGAGTGGTTCATTGATAAACTTGTGACATTATTCCTGGAAAATATCAATATGAAAGGGTACGATGCTTGGACACCAAAAGTTAAAAGGTGGTCACTTGATAGTGACTTCTGTATTTACAGATCGACAGGAGTAGGTTGTATTTAGAAGCTTTTGTACTAAATATTGGCTTACTGGATGCGAGATTTTCCTAAGCTTTCCCCTTAAAACTATATGTAATAATCTTTGCTTAGAAAGATTGCAGATCTCTCTGTTTTGAACTTGCCCAGGGAGGAAAAAACTGTAGTTCAAATTCCACCAAAAAAGAGTTAAATTTAAAATTTAGGGTAATCTCAAATACATTTTCATTTCTTTCAGTACGGCATAGGAACAGTCAGTGACTTGAATTACTTTATCCACATCCCATAAAGACACTCAATCCATTTTCAAGCAGCAAAGGGATTTCTTACTGAGAATGAGACTTTCTAAGCAATG
This sequence comes from Struthio camelus, assembly GCF_040807025.1. Taxonomy (NCBI): domain Eukaryota; kingdom Metazoa; phylum Chordata; class Aves; order Struthioniformes; family Struthionidae; genus Struthio; species Struthio camelus. The sequence goes on along the minus strand of NC_090946.1, from coordinate 51,879,088 downwards.
GTTAGGCTTTTGATATACAGTGAATTAATAATTTTTCATCACATAAGCATAAAGTTTACATATATTAAAATATATACTAAAAAAAATTCCCCTCTTTGAAATACTTTTTCAGTTGCTTGGAAAAATAGAGATTAGAAATAAGTAAAATTAATTTAAATTATTTTTCCCATAGTCTCTACTTCAATAACTGGGAAGTATTTTACCCCAGTAATCCTTAGGATGTTCTTGCTTATATTGCTTTTTAGTTCAGCAATATTCCCTTTATGAAAATAAATGGCTTTTTGAATATCAGTACTGTTTTAGATGACTCTTTCAATGTTGAAATCAGTGCAACTATATATTCTAAACATTATTCATAGCTCTTTTAGCTCTGTAGTCACCTTTTTACTGATGAAATTAGATTGTCTTCTAATTCTGAGACAACAAAATCAATTGGAACTCTTATATCTTCCTTAGAATTAGTCAATTACTGGAAATGCAAAACTTCTACTAGAAGCATTAAAATCCTCTTTCCTTTTTTGTCTGTATTTATTAAAATTTTGTAAGTAAAATTAATTAAAAGTAAGTTTAGAATCTTCCTTACTTAGTTTTTTATGGATGAAGTTTACAACTGATTGCATAGCTCCTGGATAATTAATCTGCCTACTATTCTTTGATCTTTAATCAACATTTCACATTTTTGCAGCATTTATTTTTAATAGTGCCCTGCAGCTTTTAACTTTGTTTAGTTCACATTTTATTTTCAAGGCATGAAAACAAAGCTGGTACTTTCATGACTGAGAAAAACTCAGCAATAATTAAGTGCACCTAAGAAGGGAAAAACATTTTATCCACCAAAATAAACTGAATTTATATTATGGAATTGTAATGTGGCTGTGTGACTTTCAAAGTAAGGCAGTCTGACATGAAGCCATTACTGCTTTTGCAGTGCTGCTATTCCTGAGTCTGCATACACAATCCATTTTTCCTGCAACTTGAAAAATAAATATTTTTCAAGAATTTAAATATAGTTTGAAGAGATCTCACATCGATGAGTGTGAAATAAAGTAGCCAATGATATTTATTAAATGTACAGAAAATGTGGTAAATCTGGTTGTCAAAGGTGGTGCTCCACATAGTACACAGCCTTTTTCACTAGGTTTTTTTTCTCTCTCTACTTTCTATCTTTTTTCTTAACAAGAAAGCAAAAAAAGTAGGGAAAGAATTAATTGTGAGCAGAACTTTAAAATATGAGGTTCTGTTAGGCTTTAAAAAGAACACTAAGCTATAGATTTTACCCATCTCTAAATTTACGGCTCTGGCTTATTAAATTTTAAGATATACTTAACAAATATAAGAATACCAATATGTACTGTGAAGAAATGAGATTAAATTGATGTAGTCCATTGCGTTACTGGCGTAAGGGTATTGAGATGCTTTTAAGACATGACAAGTAAGTAGTGCTATTACAGCTATCAGTGTGATTTGGCCACTGCACAGCACAGTGAGACGTGAGGCAAAGTGAAGTGTCTCCAGTTACCCAAGAAGTGAAGATATCCATGAAAATACATGTCATATCATAATAAGAAGCTCAAAAAATATGTTCAGGATTTAAAAATGTTATACTGATAAATGGTAATATGATCTGATCTTGAATTAACATAAATTACGGTAGCTTCAGAGAAGTCATTTTAACTACACCACTTTTGTCCAGCCGAGAATCTGATTCACAGTAAATAAAATAAAGATCCAGTAATGCCAAACATGCAGTGAAAGTAGGGTGTGGTAGCAGTGTAGTGTACTGAACAGCAATTGAGGAGCATTGGTATTTTTTCCTTTCTCAGTGAGTCTTTTAATTCCCCCTAAAGATGTCATATTAGTTAATTGTACAAAATGGGACAAAGCTTTACTGCTTCACTCTCGAATGGAGACAAAAGACTTGGGCCTGTTTGAACTGGTGTAACTCTTATTGGTGTAAGACATTTTGGGGTAAGTCTAGCACAAAACAGTGAAGGATAAGGTCCACAATCAGTCCAGCCAAATGGGTATTACTTGAAATTGTTAACACCAAAATTTGCTGGATGGAGGTATCTCAGAAATATAAAGAGAACCCGTAGAGAATGGCACTCCAAAAATATACTCAAAAAAATGGATTTTATGTATTTTGTTGTCACATTTTCTGTAAGGTAACCATCTATTGTGAAAATAGGAACATAACAAGGTACAGGCCATCAGAAAAGATGTACTGGTGTTTGGCTAGGGATACAGCTGCCCTAACCACTTACATTTTCCTAACATTGTTTATGTTAGCAGCTATTTCATTACAGTTCATAAACAGATCTTGTCAAAACTAGTTATAAAAATTCACTGCTTTTCTATGCCAGTGCAGCTAAGACTGACAAACCGTACCCCCTGTGATTTTAAAATGAGCTATTCCAAAATGCTTTAAGGGTCAGAAGTGTGTTTCAGTCATCTATAAGGTCAATTATACAGCCTTCGTAGTGGTAATGTTGCTTATTAACTGGGGTAATAACTAGGAAAAGGATATTAGTTGCCTAAAATAGATGGAAAATGTGTCTATTTAATGTTTATGGGTTTTAAAAAAGCGTTTGCTATTGCATTTCGTACATGGTTTGATTCAGAACATAGTTAACGGCGTTAGGCCCCTTACACTTTTCAGGAACGCTTCGTTTACAGGTCCCTTTCAGTTTTGGTCAGAACTGGGCATTGTGACACTTTCTGCAGCTGTTCTGGCTGCACATACAGATGGAATTCAAGGTACTTACAAACTTCTGACTGAAGTAATGAAGTGCTGCTTAATTAGACAACAGTTTACCAGGGACTTTAAGGATCACAATTTTCAGCTTACATACTGCTATAGGAGGATCAAATTCTTTCTAGGGTCTAGTCCTTAACAGCTAAGCTGCAAGTAAATGGCCTTTAAAATAGACCTAAAAATATGAGCTTTTGTAGGATCAGTAAAGCTTCTCTTTTTTGCATTGGAAATGTGTACTTTTCTGCAGCTTTTAACAAAATCCCCAAAATAGAACTTCTATTCCCATCTGTGTAAAGTTTCTGTATTTTCCACATTAAGTTCTGACCATAGCAGAAGCACTATTGTCAAACTTATTTTCAAAATACACTGTAGAATTTAAACACACAGCTTATAACAAAATTAATGAAAAATGCATATCTGAGTCACCCAGATTGCTTGAAAAAATCTCACTGAGAATTTTTGGAGCTGTCTAATGCAGTTGTCATATTATTTAAACGTGAATTTCATTAATATTTCTGTCATCTAGGCTAACTTGTATATGTTTAGCTCTCTATAAGTAATTATGCATTGATTTGTAGGAGTAAATGCACTTCACACTTCATGGCTGTAGTAACAAGGCATTGATCTATAGATCATAGTAAAAGTTTATATAATGAAATAGTAATAGCTGCATGCTTTACAACGTATGACTGCAGATAACTTTTAAATAAAGGTCCTTATCCCTAAATAAGAGAACTGCATTATTTCTATCATACAAGATGAGCCAAGCAGATCCTCATAACTGGATTCTGTACATCTGTCAGCACTACTTTCTGTCAGTTCACTGCTCCTCAGAGTGAACAGTACAGTGTCTTGATCACTACTGTGCATAAATACTGTAGTGGTATATAATAGGCCAGAGAGGTTACTAAACTTGAGAGAATTCACAGTGCATACTGGTCATGAGACCAGAATAGCTGTCGGCAGTGATGAAGAAAAAGTTTTAATTCATTTAGTACCTCTATTATCAAGTCTTTGTGCACCTACCTGGTAAGTCATGATGGTAAAGAACATGAACCCGAGCTCAGTAAAGTTTCCATTTGAATGAACTATATCAGTACGTAGTGAATAAACCTAATAGGAAAACATCATCGTGTTTGACAGTTCTGCTTGTCTTCAGTGCAGCACCACCCAGATGGATTTGGTCCACTGAATAAGAGCAGCCATACATAGATTTTTAAAGTGCCATGGAAGATGAGAGTTGATCTTGTGAATTCAAGCCCAGATCTAGGTATTTCACTTCAGATTTGCAAGATCAAGGAATATGTTGTTATTAATTTCTGACTTCTTTAGCAGTTAAGGTTTCTGGCCAGAACTCCTAACTGACAGGCTGAAATGGTTAACACTCTTGTAATGTTAAATGATAGTTTTTTGCATTGCAGATTTTGAATAGATAAAATATTTGGAAATTATAGTAAGCTTTTTCGTTATTTTTCACATACATTTCCTTCTGCTTTAGACGGGTATTTCCATGAGTCATTCCCCGGTATTAGCAGGAAAGCCTATACCTCAAAGGTGACCTTACTGGCCCAGGGTAGCTGTCTAGCTAGTCACAATGTCAGGGTATGAATTGAATCTATTGCTATAATGAGAGCACTAGGGACGCTACTGCTTGGCGGTAAATGGATACAGCTTCTAAAACGGTGTCCAGGCTATAGTCAGAAGGGAGGGCTCCTATTAAAATTAATAGCCTGCTTGCTCTCTTTTATCAATGTATTATTGAAATGGTGTTCTTTCAAGGTTGCACAGCTGGTATAATGCTGATTATGTTTTAAGCTAGAGTGGATAATTAAATAGGATAGAAATGAGTGTAGGGTTATTCATGACAGAAAAGATGCCAAGAACTGTACAACAAAGGCCTCGTGCTGATAAAACAAAAGGAGCAAAGATAAATCTACTCCAAAACTATCAGTTTATGGGCTTTCTTTGCTCTTCTGCAAAAAAAATTAGCTCTGTTAGAACATTTTCAGTTTTCAACACACTAAAATAAATCTCCAATTCTTACTTTTGTTGCACAAATTCCTACACAAAGACACAGCATAGGAAAAGCAGAGTGATGGGAGATCCCTAAGTTTTATGAATTTAAAGATATTATTAATAAAAGATAAAATAATTTCCCAGAGAACCCCAGAATATATAATAAAAAGCACAAGAATTCTGAAAAAGTCATGTTATTACAAAGTTCATACTAATCTGTACTAGTTTAGTATATATAATATGTACTAAACTATAATTGGTTAGTATATGTATAGTCAAATGAAACTATAAGTTGGTTCATTTCAGGCACTGGGGATTTTCAAAATGTGCTGAACGCTATCTAGATCTCTGTAGCATATAATTGCATTTATTATTTCTCTTATGATGATGTATCTGTGATAGTATTTGAATACTGAAGTTCTAGTCCTAAGAGTTTGATCATGAAAGCTTTTTCACTGGATTTCTCCCGTATCCCTTTGAGGTAGTTGGAAACTAATTGCATGATTTCAGTAGAATCCTACTCAGATTAAGAAGCATTATTCCCAATTTTCAAATGAAATATCATAAAAAGAACTGGTTCCCTTGTTTTCAGATTAAAAGGAAAATCCATAGTATATTGCCTTCTTTGAAAGGTTTTAATGGTTTCGCAATCAAAAAATGAGGCAGCTTAAGCTGGTTAAATAGAGGTTTGTTACTGTTTCAGAAGGGGCAACAGGGGTCCACTATATATATAACGTAACACGGTGGCAGCGCTGTCTGTGAACTAACATGAAACAAGGTTTTTCAGAGCTATTATGGCTTTAACAGTTGATCTGAAAGAAATCATATTTCTGTAAGCGAGTGACTGCACATACAGATTTAGACCTGTATAACATATGTATTTGTTGCTACTATATTTTGTGGAAGCAAAAATATGGAATCAATGGTGCATTTCTTTGAGCATCTTAGGTTGTCTCATTATATCAGATGAGGTGAGCAACATAGGATCAACCTATGGAAAATACCACTTCACAGCAGAGAGTAGACATAGCTCTGAGTGTGGAATTATGCTTTTTGAAAAGCTATTTTTATAGCTTATGTAGTAGTCCAGAAGCAAAATTGATTCTGCAATATTTTGCTGAGAATCCTATTGATTGTTGAATCTGTCATAATATATACAATTTCATTGCTCTGATACCACTGTATCAGCTTTTCTAAGCTACTGCACAGCAGACACAATTAAGAGTAAGCTAACGTCCTCAGACTCTATTTTTCCAGTCTCAGAGATCTCTTTAGAGGAGAATACATTTATTTCCATAAATCAAGATTTGATATAGATTGTTAAGCACATATTCTGAGTCCTCCCTGTTGAAGACTTCACATTTATTATCAACTTTTAAGCAGCTGAAAATGATTTTGCCTGAACTTTATCCATTTAATTTTTGCAGTTGCCTGCCTCAATCCTCACCTCTAAAAAAATACATATATATTAGCAAGATATTTTCCTAGGATAATTACAGAATAGAATAAACTGTTATGGAGCAGAACTGAGATTTCTTAGATCTAGAGCTGAAGCATAATTGACCTTAATTCTTCCTGCTGGAGTTTATAACATTTTAGTACTATAATGAGTAAGTGGGATTTTAGGAGAATGGCACTATCCAGATTAACTGTTGTGCTACTTGGATCAGTTAAGAGGGGGTGATTTTAAAAAAAGCTGAACATCAATTTTTCTTCCAACAGCGTGTGACTTCTAGAATTTCCTCGTCTTACACAGTATATTCCTAAGTATCTAATAATTATCAAATAATTGAGCAGTGTAGGACTTTTAGTTTGCAGACACAGCTCTCATTTTATGGCAATAATGATATTTTGAATGAAAGTATTGTTCATTATGAATGGTCAAATAAAGGTCATGATTACCCATGGTACTGAGAACTTTACCTAAAAAAAACCCTAAAGAAAAAGTACATGTGTATACAAGTACACATAAACATTCTTTTAGACAAGGAGAATAGATTACAATGGAGAATGAACAAGTTAAATAAATATTTAGTAAGCTAAATGTACTTAACCTAGCAAGAAATGCTAAAAATCACATCAAAGTATTAATGGTGTTAGCTGACGCAGTATTTGAACCAATTATAATGATTTTTGAGAACCCATAGAAGACACTGGTGGTATTAGATGACAGAAAATGAAGTATGAATCTTCAAAAAGGAGAAATAAAAGCTTGTGGAATGACAGGTAAGCGAGTCTCATTTTCCAACTAGAAAGATGCTGGAGTTATGTTTGTGCTTTCTATTTTGCTGGTCCTGAGACTCAGCCATGTCCTTGTCAAGTATTATTAACTGTTTTGGACCAGGCTACAGCACCCCCTATCCTGGGTCTTGAAATTATCTGAGGCCTTTCACTAATACAGGAGATATCCTGGCACACCAAGCTTTAATGCTTGCTTAGATAGAAAGGTAAATAAGATACAGCATTTCTCCTTCCTAGCTGAAACTGAAGTCTTACCATTACAGCCACCAGCCAGCAGCATGGCCTCCCAGCTAAAACTTGTGCCTGATTAGGTGACTGTCTCAGGATCAGACGACAGCAGAAGCAATAAGACAGTTGCTATTAGCTTCGGCCAGGAGACAGCAGTTAAAAGCGTGGCTTCTCAGGAAAGGCAAACCAAAGTGATGACTCCACCACACAGGGAGGCAGAGCTGTGAGTTGCCACTTCCTGGCTGGAAATGATGTTGATCCTCTTTACTGGCTCCTGAAAGCAAAGAAGTTAGTTTAGCAGTGGGCTAGGGTGTAGTGAAATGGGTGCTCACCAGGCTTGTTTCAGTCCCAGCAGGGAAGCATTGGGCAGGCACCTTTCAACTTGAGACTGCTGCCTCCTTTCTTTGCTCCATGAATAGCGTAAGACAGGACTCTTGGCTACAGACACCGATCTGAACGGAAAGTTGTGATTCCACAACTTTTGGCTGCAGTTACTAGTCTGAGTGGAAAGTAGTGGTTGCTACAAACTTGGAAAGTTTGCTGCTCCCATGGCTGACATTGGCACCTGCAGGAGAACCACTTAAGTAACCAGTGGAGTGGAGCTGACTCCATATAAGCAGGAGGTCTCAGATGCATGAGACAGTGGTTATTGCTGATTGCCTTTTCTTCACAGATCTGGTGTCTGCTGCTTCTCAGCTGTACTTCTCAAGTATACTTGATTATGTTTTTATTTAAATCCAGAAAGTTCACTGTCTTGGAGGCTAGGTTCAGGTAAAAATATAGTGTAAATCAAGTCTAGAAATAATTATTAGAGCAGTTATTTCCTAAGTACTAAATATGAAATAAAGTAGAAAAATAACCAATAAGTACAGATTAATTATTTTTGTCAGACAAGGTAAGAGCAACCTTTATCTTTCAAGGTAACAGTAAGTCATGTGTGTCGTATATACTTAATGCAGTAAGGCTTTACAGCTGCTCCCACATGGAGTTCTTGTAAGAAACACTATATATGTGAAAGCTACTAAATGAAATCACCAAAGGCTAGATTCACATGCAGCTGAAATACTGAAAAAGAGCCTAATCCTATTAGGGCTTAGCAGTCTAACACTAATCAATATTTTCATTAACAAATTGGGTGACAGGGTGGAAGAAGGAAATAAAAATTATGATTTTAAAAATTAATGTGGAACACAAAAATCTGAGGGTTTGTAAGCACTTCTCAGAGCACATTTAAAAATAAAACTTGCTAAATACTAGTGCAAAGTACTATAATTAAATTGGAGAAATCAAATGCATGAATATAAAATAGGAAATAACAAGTAGACAGCACAGCTGAAGGGAAGACTCTGGGAGATCTGGGATTATAATAGTCTGTTAACTGAAAAAAATATAATTGAAAGAACATCCAAAGAAATTAAAACTTTGTGGGGGAGATTTTAACAACTTTTTCATATATAGAGACATAGGACCTAAGAGTATTTGGGGTTGGTGAGTAAAAAAAAATTATGGAAAAGACTACCTGTGATAATTAGACAACAGAATAGCATGACCTAAGAGTAAAGAATGAAAGAATTGGTATTTTTTTCTTTAGGAAACAAACAAAAGGGACTGCAGGGGACCCAATATGAATTTTCTAATATAACAGGCTTGATTTAGCTGCATGAAGGTGCTTTAGTCTTTTTCTGTTGTTGGTCAATTTCAGTCGATCTTTTAGTAAAATATATAGCATATGAAATGTAAGTCATTATTTACTGTTTCCAAATGTTGTTTGTTCATGTGGAAAAGAATAAACAGGACAATGATTTTTTTTTCTCCATGTTCATTGAGAACAGACAAAAATCAGCTTAGTTTGCAGCTGAAAAGGTTTTAGGTTAGATGTTAAAAAATAATAATTTCTTAATGAAAGACACTTAAGCATTGGAATTGTTGTCTAGAGAGGTTGTGGAAGGTCCCTCTATTGAAAGTTTTTAGGAACAGCTGAGACAAACACTTTTCACGTCAGAACAGATCTTGAGATACTAAAACTTACACAGACATAGACTTTGTGACCTCTGGAGGACTATTCTAGTTACACATCTCTATGATTTCTCTAGTGAAGCAGCTGAACAGAGACCTGCAGTGGCTGTAGCAGCTGTTGCCACAAAGTTTATACGAAGGAAAGCCTTAAGAAAGAAGCAGCTCCCCTTCACCTCCTTTGTCCCCTCGTTCTCCAGTATGATCTTCCAGCTCTGCAAATGTCTCATAATTATTCATTTTGGGAAATAGGTTGGTGCTCAGTGTATACAATAATATGAAAAAGGAGTTCTCCATTTACAGTTGGCTTTTTGGGAGAGAAAAGGGGCAGAAAGGGAGGTATAATTCCTCAAATCAGTGAAAATATAGTTATGGTTGAATTTAGATAGAATTGCCTGAATAATCAAACTTTTCAGAATATATAATCTATATTTATTTAGAAAGGCTTCATAAAATTACCGCAAAACAAAATATTAACTTATTTATGAAAGATTTCAGTCAAGCCAGATTTTTTAAAATTATGTTTCAGTTTGGTACCTGAACTGAAATATGACCTCTATGCACAGCTCAAGCTATTAATCTACTAAAGTTAGCCATTTATATCACATACCTACAAATGTTTGGTTCTGGTCTGTGCAGCAGATTTTCTCTGAACTACTCAAAGGCTGCAAAAGACAGAACAATTGCCCTTGGGCTTCTGGTAGATGCTGTCCAACTCTCACCCCCTTCCAGGCAAGTTATAGTTTAGAGCAGGAGAGAGAAAGTCAGGGGAATGGCTGGGGTCAAGCACTTGGTATATGGTGGTATATGGAGAAGCTGTGGAACTAAAGCTCAGTGACTGATTTGGCTTGAGGCAAAAATGGGGTAACCTTTGCCAAAATTCCTGAGCTGCTTTGAACATATTTATTCCATTTTTTTCCCCCTTCTAAGGCTATATATTATGAAAATATTGAAAAAATATACCACAAGTGTTTGCTATAAAGTGCTAAAAATAGTATATATTGATAATAATTTTACTTTGTGATGCTGTTTTAGAGATGTCCAAATAATACTGATGGTGACTGAATGACTTTGTAATGAATACGATCATATAATGCATTGCAGATCGGCAACAAACTAGTGGCTTTGCCACATGTTCAATATTGATACTAGTACTGTGTTGCTCCTTATTTTTCCACTGCTCCTGAGATGTGCGTTGTGCAGGAATGTGAAATCTCTGCCTCCATTGCAAATATATTCTGTTTCTCTTGGGGGGAAAAAAAAAACACTGATAAGCTGGCACAGTGTTTCAGAAATCAGGTGTGACTGGATGAACAAGAAAGCAGACAGGTAATAATGACATCTTGAATTATGTCTGTGTGGCTGAATACAGTACTCCAGCCTTATGCTGTACTTCTTTGGACCTGGATGCAGTGTGCTGAATTATTACCGTGCTTCTCCATTAGCTTCTGCCAGGCTAACATATATAGCCCCTCAGCAGAACTAATTAACTTAGGCATAATGCCATGGTTCTACAAATTCCAGTTCCAGAAGCAGACTATTTGAAAGTAGCTCAGATATCTCTAAACAGTACGTCATTCTTCAACATAGCTATAACTACAGAGCTTCATTATCTGCGTCAAACTTGTATGGACATATCTGAATTATGTTATTCTACAGATACTGTTCAAACTGATACAGATTTTTCCATCGTGTAATGTAAAGCTCATTCTGAAGTCAATTGGGATCTCCAAGAATAGAATTCAATTATAGCTTGCAACATTTTCTGCACAAACCCTATACATTTATTTCCTCCAGCTCAGGCTGTGAAATAAGATAACTGCTGAAATAAGCATTAGCAAAATCTGATCACTTTTAGTTATTAAGCTTTGAATAAAAACTTTCAGTATTGCAAAATTTGGCCATTATTTATTCATTTTGTTTTGTTATTCTGGTAGATTAATAAAATGTTCTTAGTTATAAATCTTACTGAATATAAACCTCAGTTAGTGTGTGTTGCTAGTACTCCATGAAATTATGAAGAGCACTGTACTATAAGACTAAAGACCTATGTACCCAAGAAAGAATCAAATCAACATCATTAGTATTCACCCCATGTTTTGATAACTTGCCCAACGTTTTAGCAATAGCTTGCATAACTACTTTAAAATGCTGGAGATCTGCAGTAATATACAGACACGAGTAACACAGAATTCAAAAAACCTGATCGGATACCTCCTTAGATTAGATTTAAGGGTCTCTCCACTGATGTGGAAAGAAGGCATAGCTGGTATAGTATAGCAACATTAAGCAGCCTTCTCGTTATGGAGAAACCTGAGGTTTCTGAATTCTTTATTATATTGCAGGGAGATGAGTTTTATCCTAAGAGAGCTGGCAATTGTGGGAAAGAATATACGTGTACAGCATTTCAAATCTACATGAAAGTATTAAAGGCCTGTGTCTTTGTTTAGCTTTAGCTTGCAATATGAGGCTTTATTTCAAAAAGCAGTTCTGCACATGCTTAACACAGCAATAGATGCAGAAGCGGAACTTCAGCATTGGTCCGCCTACACCCTTGAGGCTCCTTTGTATTATACAAGCGGTGCAAACAGTGGCAAAGAAATAACAGCACGTCATGCAGCTGGAACAGGATTGCCTGTGTTTATAAAAGTGGTTTTCATCTAGCAGGCTTAGGAGATATATCTATAGTGTATATACTAAATTCTGTCGTTGAGTGAAGCAAGCACAAAGTCCATTACTTTCAGTGGGACTTTCATACATTTAACCTGAAAGTGTATAATAACACTCAATACCATATGGTATATAAGAAGCACTTTAACTACTGCAGAAATGTAGCCACTTCTGAGATTCGATATAACAGCTCTTCTGTACTCTTTTATTTAGTCCAGAAAATGAAGACATCTGCCCTATTTACTTGAAACTTCCGAGTAAATTTTAGGCTGTCAGAATATAACAATTCTACTCACCTGCCTGAAAATTCAATGTGTGGAAAATATGGGATGCTCACTGAGGACTGAATGTTCAAAAATTACTTAGGACTTTATCTTTTCTGTTTTACTCAAAGAACAGACAATCATTTTTCAGTACACAAAATACATATGACATTAATATTTATTCTATACCAAATTATTTATCATCATTCAGATGATATATTACTTATATGATCATTATTCAAATGATATATTTACTTATTAAAGTAAATATTATAATAATACAGTAATAAATATTACTATTTATTACTGTGAATGTGGGTCCATTTGGTCTCCGAACAATAAAAATACAGATGAAAAATGGGGAACACGATAAAAAAGAACTAATAAAAAAAAAAACCCTTGCTTTAATGTTAATCTATGCATAGACCTGTAGTGACAGAGTCAGAATAACCTCCAGCCTGATTTTGAAAAGATCAGGAATATTCATTTCTATAGAATGCTTTTAACCTTCTTTCTCAACTGTGGTCACTTTACCAGTTCTTGAAAAATTGACAGTTGGGGCAGAAAGATTAAATTACACAAAGTTAATATAAATGGAATAATAATGTAGACTTTTCTTTTTGTTTTATATCCTCCCTATGTTCTGAGAATTAGAATAGGCTTGTAATATTATATGCACAGATCTGTGTGTATGGCATTTAAACAAATGAAAGAATGTCTGGTACCTAATAATCCTTCTTATACCAAATAGCAGTCATGGAATGAGTAGCAATTCAAAAAACGGCTTGAGAAACAGGATGACTATTACTTCACACTTTCCTGCAACAATCAATACAGATAGATAGCTTTCCTGACTTTCTTAAGAGATGAAATTGTATTACCATACTGAACAAACTCTGGAAATATTTACAGACAGGTAAAGACATTATGAAGTCATCATCAAAAACAAAAAAAGTCTGCAGGCCTTAACATGAGATTCAGTGAGAAAAAGTAACATTTTGTGTTCAAACTATTAATGTACTGTTATGCAGTAAGGTAGTTGCTTTATTACAGAGATAATTAAAGCTTGTGAGTTAGGCTTCTATAATGCGATCCCTCTCATCTATCAGGAAATGGATGTCTAATTTTGAAGACAGAATTCTAGTAAATATTATCCCAGTTAAGCAGTGTTGTTTAGGAAAGACTAAATATAGTTTGATTTTCAAAAGCTGACTAGAGGCCCAGTTTTCTTTGGTTATAGATTATACGCAGTAAGGGACCCAAATCCTTTCCATATCTTCCCTCCTAATTTTTAACAATTCTTATGCAAAAATATTAACAAAATCATACATTTTTCAATCAACAACCAAATATGGAAGAATGCAAAACATTCTTATGTCAGCCCTATTGTAACATCTCAGAAGAATTAGTTCTGAATTCCTCTTACCGTGATTCTTTGGCTGCTACTGATACGGTCTTATTAAGATCATTCAAGAGAGCTGTAAAATACAGTCATTTTTAAGAGTAAGCATGATCTGAAAGGAACCATGGGGATAATAATAAAAAAGAATTAAAGTCAAAGTATTACTATAATTTGTCTTATTTCAAAATATAATATCCTTCTGAAATAGGGAAAGAAAGTTTGTTCACCTATTAAGTGGCAAAAGGAGCCTAAAAAATTCTATTCCAAATATTAACAAAGGAAAGTCAATATTTTTTTGTTCAGCAGATCTAATTCCCCCTGGATTAAAAATATTACCTCATTTCCCAGTAACACTTATTTTTGTTGATTCCTGTTTAGCCTTCAGAGGCAAAAATAAAAAAATGTATATATTATTTGATTCCGGTGTGTATATTATCAATGAAATTATTAAATAAGGCTTAATTGCAATGCCAAAAATTGTTCCTCTTACACTTATTCATTACAGATAATGTCTTTCATAGATTAAAATATGGAGAGAATTTGTCCAGCTTTTATTTATTACAGGTGTGAAAAATTGAGCCCAAGACTCACTTGCAGATCTCTGGATAAATGAGAGAGTTCAGGAATCCTTTCAAAACAAACCTCTTTTTAGTCATACATGATTCATTATGAGGTAATTATGCAGTGAGAGGTATATTTTTTATAAGAAATTGACTTGCAAATATTCAGACATTAAACAGTGAAGCCCTTCAATACTATTTTTATACCAAGAAAGAAAACTAAAAAAGCTAGGTTTGGTTGTAAATAATCATTTCTATGGGATCTTGAGAAAGTGCACAGTCCCCATACAATTGTCAAAACGTTCCTATTACAGAATCAGCCACTAGCGTCCAGTTATATGATATGAGTGCTCATTAGTGTATTATGACTTTGGGACAAATCCATTGACCAAATTTAAGAGAAGCATTTCTAGTAACGTCAAATCATATTATTTTATACCTTCCCTACATAAAGTTTGTGGTTTACATATATGCTTTTAGGACAGAAGAAGCTGGACTCGAATCTCCTCACACTTTCTGGAAAGTTTACACTGAAGGCTTGAGTTAGAATTACTGAAGAAAAAATTTTGTGTCCATGATTAAAATGGCAGAAGGATGGGGTCATACTGTGGAAAAAAGATTCTGTAGTGGGAATTAGTTATTACTGTAGCTAACGGTTATTATTCCAATGAGTTTGTATGGTCCACCCAGGTGTACCTTTCTGGGTGGTTTATGAAGTAGTTTAGAAAAGTTAGGGTTTGAAATTCACTTCTTATTTCTTTCCAATCAATAAACCAGACTCGATAAAATACAGAGTAAGGGTTTGATTTTCATTAATAAATTCTTGTTTGACTTAAGAAGCTATACTTGTTATAGAAGTTTAAATCTCTTGCTCTTTGTTTGACTGAACTGAGTTATACACTAAAATTATATCTTTTCTTGGAGGCTTTCTGAATGATGGATGACTCATATTGATATTAAATTCATTAGACATGTCTTTGGGGGAAAAACAACTTCAAAACAGGTTGTATTTTAATTCTCCTATCCCTCAAAGTGCTTATTAAAATAAAATATTTCTTAGGCCTCTGAGAAAATGGTAGACAAAATTTCCAAACTGAAAGCTATATTCCTTATATTTAATAAACAATAATTCTGTGTTATACAGACAGGAGCATTTATTTTTAATGTAGGAAAAGGTCATATAAGCTCCTTTGGCCTTTTTTTTTTTGACACCAATGTGTATTTTTTCCTTGTGTTGGACTGTTTACTTCATACTTCTCTAAAACAAACTCCTTTGGCATTTTACTGGACCCTTTTCCCCGTGGACTGAAGTTCTCTTCCTTTTTAATTAGATTGACCTTTTGGTTCACTTGGCTGCCCTCAGAATGACTGAGAATGACTGCTCTTTTCGAAAGCAGCCTGAAATAAGCACAGAAAGACTGAAAACAGTCATGTGAAATAAAAAATATTTTATGCAGCTATCCCAGCATTATAACTGTGTAATCGTTATGTTCACAGCCTCTAACACAAAGAAATACTGGGCACTGCAAATTTTGTGACATTTAAACGATGACAGGTTGCTTCTCGTCTTCTTGAATGAATGCTTTTATGGTGCATTTTGTGACTAATATTTTCAGAGTATGTTTTTGCTGCCCCATAACATTTTGTCTTTTTTATCCTTCCAAGTTGCAAAGAGTAAACTTTAAGTAACTATGAGGCTAAGGGGCCAACACTACCATCACATCACTATAGATAGATACACATGTAATGTGTATCTATCTCTCCCATTTTACCAGTATGATACAAGGAAAGCACAGTTTAAGTTACGTTTTCTAGGCTAAAGGCTAAAAGCAAAGGACTTTTGTTGAATCTAAAATTAATTACGTATTTTCAAGTAGTTTAGGAATAAATGTCCTACAGAGATATACATAATTGTTCTGACAGTTTAATAGATGAGGCACAAAATCTTCTCCAGTTTTACCGTGATGATGATAATGAGCAAAATGTGCATGCCCAGAAAATTCAGCAACACACCGTAAGCTAGGGAGTGAAGAAAGCGTATTCTTTTTCTGCTTTTTTAAGGGGTGAGAAGCAACTTATGCTGGATCTATCAACTCAGCTGAAAGGTCCTCTACTCTTCACACGGATATTGGGACAGGTAGGACTTACTGGCAGTCACGATAGGGTGCATTGAATTCCCAGTCATATTTGAAAGGTATCTGAAGCTCAAGGAGGAGTTACTTAACTGAGACTAGCTTAGTCTATGAGAGCTTTAGACTTCTCATAAATCTATGAGAAAAACTTCTCTTTTTGATACTTCGCCCTAAGACCAGAACAATTAATCTGTTTTTCTTCACCTGAGGAATTGTATTTTCTCATTTTCAGTAGCTTGGTAGATTATTAAGAAAGGAAGATGAGGGGATCCAGCTAATCGCTGTCTCATGATTTTCCCTTCCAGAACAGGCTGATCTCTTTTAACAGCCCATGTCTCCCCATGGCATGTGCAAGCGTAAAGTCGGGCCAGTGCTACACCCTGGAAGGAGATCCCAGTTACCAGTGCGGAAATGCCATGAACACTAGTTTGAGGTTTTGCTTGTACCTCTTGCTGCCATTCTTTACAGTCAGTAGTTCACTTTTAAGAGATACTGCTCTTTTGGGGATAGTTGAATCACATGAATCGTTCTGTACTATTGTTGGTGCTGTTTTCCTGTTGTTTTTCTTCTATTTCTGCAAGACCACATCTTGTTATCATCATTGATAAGCCTCTGTCTTTTCATGGATATGTCCTTGATCCATTTGTAAGCATTTCAATTAATATGCCATTTCCAGTGTAACCTTTTAGCATGTTTACTCCTTTGCCCTTTTTAAAGGGTAATAAGCATCATATTTCCAGGACTACACCACGTCCTTTTAAGTTCTTGTACATAATCATCTAAAAGTCCTGCCATCAAGTCTGATCTTGCCCTGCCTTTAAGGGAGCAGAAAGATTCCTCCTTATCTGTTTCCCAGTCCTTTTACTCTGCTCCTAGACAGGTTTCTGGATACAAACAGGAAATACAGTCTTAGTTATCTGTTATTAAGGCTATCTGTTAGCCTTAATAGCCAAAATATTAATGGGAAAAAGTATCCTCCAGTAAGATATTTTTAAGGAGGAGTGAAACACTTTCTTTTTCAGTCCAAACCATATAAAAATATGTTATTAAGAGTTTTCCAAAAAATATACTTTAACATTTCTAGGAGCAGCCACTTAATATCCCTTTACCCTTAGGCTTTCATCCCAGCTGTTGCTAATTACTCACTTAGCTGCAGTTGGAGAAGTAATTTCTCCATCTTTAGGCTATTTTTTTGTTGCAGTGTAGGATTTACATACCTCCATCATGGCTTCTGTAGAATCTTGAGTAATGAGTTTATTTTTGTAGAATTTTCAGAGATGGCCTGTTCCTTGTGCAACATTAGTCTAGTGAAGTTCAGACTGTTGAAAAAACATTAGTACAAATAAGTATATAAACTAAAATAGAGATTTTTTTTTCTCTCTTAGAGGAAGGAAGAAAAATGTCACCATCTGAATTATTAGATAGGTATAGTTTAGATAGACCAGAAGGAATAACAGATCATCATGCCCTAAGCTTACTGGGATGATGAGTTAGAAGGATTAGAAAAATGAACAGGTCTTTAGACAAACTTTGCTCTAAATAATTTTTATTTCTTTCTGAGGAATGCATAAAGATTTAGTGTTCTAAAGTGCAACCAAGTGTAAAGCTAATCTATCCATTTTTAAGGCATGTGTTGAGCAAAATATTAATTAAGCTTTTCAAATAATTGGAAGTAATCACTGCTACATTCCTCAAGGAACTGCACAAATTATTAAATATCAGCCAAACATTATATTTGCTCAAAAGCTAGAAGGCATTTTTCATAACAGAAGAAGATAGATATTATTTTACCCTTATTTCCTATTATAATAATAATTGTTAAGAACAATAGCTATGGTCTTGAATGTTGCTTTAAAATTGAAAAGATTAGCTTAAAAGGTTACTGTGTACATATGTATATTTTTACATCACATGAGGAGCTGGACCTATTTCTGTAATAATTTCTTTAAAGCATTCTAAGACATACTTTGAATGTATTGAGCAAAATCTTACTAGATCTGTCTCCACAGCATTCCGTTTCCATTATAATGTGCAATGTAGCAGAAGTCAAATGTAATGTATGTTTTGTCATGAATTCAAGTTATTACTATTACCTGTAGAACTGTTTTCTGCTTCATCAGTGCAGTGAATTAATTGAAATTAGGTATATCTCAACATACATTTTGCAATGAGCTTGCTTCATTTTCTTTATTATTACTTGAATGAACCAAGAACTCATCTGTACAATCCATCAGTGTGCAGCTGGTATTCTGGAAATTTCTGAACTCCCAAACAACATGCAAAATACATATATGCTTTATGAAAGGTGGACTGGTGATTGTCCAACAGAAATATTGTGTATTTGACTTATTTTTTGAAATGTTCTGTGTGAGTTTAGAAATTTCTCATTTTTTAAAAGACTGCTATTGAATGTTCCCTGAAATATGATACCTACAAACATTGCGAGATTAATACAACTGCAGTTTATCCCATTGGATCATGTGCAGAATATGCTACTACAGTCCTTATTCTTCTACAATCTTATCCTCTATGCCACTATACTGAAACAAAGTGAAAACAATGAGGCTGAATTCTTAGCTCCAGTTTCATATTTCGCTTCATGTCATCTTAATGTCATTATAAAATATGATGTATATATTTATAGAAAACATAATGTGATTTCTCATACATGTTGTGTCCTGAAGCTTCAAATGGGTGATGAAAAGCTTGGTGCTCCAGCAGTTCATATGAACTATCACACACACTGCAATGGTTTTCCTTCATCCCAGAAATTAAATTGTTGGCATCCTAGCGCAATGAGAGATTATCATGATGCATATCACAAAAGTGCCAAAAAGAATTCTGGGAAATCTTAAGTTTTGTCATTGTTCATAGGTACAAATTTAATTTAAGAATGTTACTTTTTTATCAGCTTTGGGAGTGTTCCACAGCAAACCTATATTTTGTTAGCACTACAATTTTCATCTATTCCTTCAGCAATCTTATTAAAATTAAGGAGTCCCACAGGTTTGTAAAATTAAACTGATAGACTGAAAATACAAAATGCAAAGCTATGACTAAAGATATCTCTGCGTATTATCCTATCCAAGACAGCACGCAACAATAATCATATATTTGTAGTTGCAGTAATTTTGATAATGAAGGAATTTCACCTTGCAGATTCCTTTTATTACAAATGCAGTGTATGATATCGTTATACGTTTCCCCAGACCCAAAGTTTTTGGCTTCATGAAGGGGCATAACAGAAAGAAGGTTCCTGGGCTATGCAAGGAATCTCCTTCAGTACTGTCTTTAGATTTAGTTTGCCAAATGCTAAATAAACATAAGATTATAATGAAATTGAAGCCCCATGAAAGTTAACTCTGAATTTTAGCTTTTATTAGAGCAAATACAATGTTGAATGACTGACTAGTTTGGAAAATATTTTGTCATTGCTATAACTTCATCCCCGTTAGTGTTGTTAATGTGTTGTCTTGTGACTAGTATCTTAGGGAATTAGGATTAATGTGTATCTATAGTACTTGTCATGGAGATAGAGAAAACTGCTACTTAGAATTATGCTCATATAAAATTACTTTGTAAATGGGGGAGATCAAATAAAGTATCCTAATAATTCCAGCAGGGCTTTGGATTGGTGCTATGCAACTTCACAGAAAAATAACAGCAAATGATTGTAGAATCCAAGATCTAAAGTAGTACTATTATATAAAGACAAAAATCTAAGTAAAATTCAAGATAATGAAAAATCAGGCTGTCCATTTTTATAGTGCAGTCGCCTTCCATTTTTAAGAGATCGATTACATATTTTTTTTGTTCAGACCATCCCTTTACAGAATATATTCTTGATATTTTCTTATTATTGTGATGCAAACTTTTCTCTTCAGATAGTCCACTGATTGGTTAATATTTCTGTGGAGGACATCTTACTTTCTATTTGCTTACTTTCTATTCTGCTTATGATTTGCAGATTGATGCCATATATGTGGGAAAAATCCTGTGAAACATAGCTTTTGAGTTATGGTTCCTTCACAGATTGCACTTCCAGGAATATTTTAGGAGGCTCTTGCTATAATATTTTCATTTCCTTGATAAAACAGAAGATTCTTCAGAATTAAGCTATTTTAAAAATCTTACTCAATTAATTCTCCTTGTTGTTGGTATTAGGATATGTATACTCAAATTCTGTAGTGTATTCCAGACATTTCAAACCACTAATGCAGAAAAAAGGGTTGAAGAGTCACAAGGGCTGAGGAAACTGCTCACTGTTGATGTGTTATCCCGCTATACCCTGAAACCCTAAGCCCAGCTTCATCCTGTTTAGCCTTTAGCATCCAACTACTTTATCTAAATCAGAAGTGAAGTTGCCCCAGGCTTCCATAGTCAATAGAGAGAGATAGGGACCTTCAAGGAGCAATTTATCCTGTTTAAGGACTGAATGATCTCCTTAAAGTTGCTAGCTTTCTCAGCTGACTGTGTACAGAGTTTAGTGTAACCGTGCTTCTCGTGTCATGCCAACAATTACATGGGGTGAATCTGTGGGAAGTATTAGTAAGGATGGGAGAGGAGGGGAGATGGACTAGAGCATTTCTGCTCTGCCTGAACTTAGGACCCTATGCCGGTCGTGTAATATAGCATATCTAGGAAGCATCACCGTTTCTGAGTAGGCTAAAGCTGCCTTGAAAAAGGATACATTCTTTCCCCTCTCCTGTCCCTTTTACAAATAAAGCTAAGGTGAAGAATCAGTTCTTTGTGCCCCGTACAATACTGGATTGCTCGATCTGCAGGAGATAACAACCTGTTTTAGGGACCAGTCTCTCCTTTCCTCCATGAGGAAATGTACATAGGTGCTCAGCTTTGCAATCAAGGAATGTAAACTATTCTCTATGTCAGGAAATTAAGCATTCTTTTGCACTTTTTATTGTTCCCCCCTGCCAAAATTCAGAGGTGTGGAGATCTTTAATATTCCATATAAAGCATATAGCTTTATATGGGTTACATGAAAAAATAGCGGGTACTCTGTAGATGGGGCTCTGAGGAAGTGTTATTGAATTTCATCAATTTATCATTTAAAGGCCAAGAGTGTATGGTAGGATAAACTGTAGACATTAATAAAGTCCCTGGAAGCTTGATAAGGATATGTTCAAAAGGGAGAGAGAAAACTATTTAGATAAGGCCGTATTCTATGAGACTAGAATGTGATTATTTGTCTGCTATTCAGAGGCATTACAAAAATTATGCACAACTGGCCTTTGGCAGGATGATCAGATTGAATAAAAAGGTGAGCTTTACTAATGCAATCTCTCTCCACAGATTTTTTTTTTCCATATTAAACATAAAAGCTGTACGTAAGAGGGAAGCAATACAAAATATACAGACAATTTTCACTTTGGATTTCACACTATTCTAAGAGGTGAAAAGAAAATTGCACAAGTGCAGAGTTAAAATAAATGTTGCTGAAAAAAACAGCAAAAAAGGTTAAGGGTAATAGATAGTATAGCCCAAGTGTTTGATCCATTCTCATGCCAATTATTTATCAGTATTGTGTTCAACTCCAGACTCACAAGGTTCTGTGACTAAGTATCTCAATGAGTCATAATAATTTAAGATAAACTGATCTTAGGGACTCTTAAAAGGGACGAAACTTACATTTTGCACAGCTTACCCTAGAAATATTGTATGTATATCTTTGTGTGGTTCGATAGCATTCCGAAAACTGGGTGTGAGATGAAATAGAAATGCACATTCCCGTCACCCATTATTTCATAAGTAAAGGATTTTGAAGTAAGTGCTGTGTAGTTGTGCTATCACAGTCACATAAAAGGAACAGCTGCACTCCATCATCAGTGCAGTTCCAGATGTGCACAGTGACGGCAGAGTTTGGGTTTTTCATTACATATCAATGATGTAATGTTGCATAATGTTGTATAGACAGGAAAAGAGAACACATTTAATTTGCTGCGTATTTCAGATAGATAACAGCTGCATGTTTTGGAAGGTCGTCCTCAGAGATCATTCAGACAGTATACACTCTCATAAAAGCAAACAAATCTTTCCCCATCGCACATGCTATTTTAAATCAAAGCATCTTTCCTAAATCATAACTGAATTTTTTAACTCTGTCTTCATCAGGAAAGAATTTGAGGCTGTAAATGACAAGCTACAGATGGTTCTGTAACACTACGTGCCAATAGACAACATGTAGGATTTCTGATTGGGTTCTTGTCTAGAATTATCTCAGCAATGAATGGCTTTTAAAATGTTCCATAAAACTACGATTTCAGTCTTCATTTGTTAGCATTGTGTTTGTTAGACATTAGCTCAGATGGTCACTAATGGACCCTGTTTTATTTCTATGAGGTGATAATTTGCATTAACATTTGGGGCACCCTTTATATCTACAGGAACATGAATAATGTGTTTGCTTAAACACAGATGCTCATTAATTTTTGCTTCAAATTCCTCATTCCCACTAACAGATCATTTCACTGTTTTCTGGTAACAAATCTTTCAAGTGCACATCTACTTAAAATCTAAGACATTGCAATAATTTTTTAGCATAAATCTGCTCTCTTTATTCCATTGCAAAAAACATGCCATAATTGTTGTTGAAAAGGTTGTTTTGTGCAAAGTATTCTGTTGGTAAGCAACTGTTCCTGTTTCTTATCAATCAGTCAGGTGAGCTCAATTGCTTTGGTTATGAAGAAAGGTGTACCAACTGAACTCTGAATTAAATTGTGACTGCTATAGGCACAAAATGGAAGAATCAAGCCAACTTACTTTGTTTTAGGCTCGCTCAGGCGGAAGTTTGATGCTCAGAAGTTAAAAATAGATTCAGAATGTACTACATACTTAATTTTCTTAGAAGAATAAAGTATTGGAAGGAAAAGAAAATGATTTTAAAAAGTATGAAAAGAAGTAGGGAAATAATCTATTGCAGACACTGTTTAGTAGTATTTAATGCTACAGAGTGGGAGCATTAGAAGATGAACGTGAGACAACTGGAAATATGTTAATCAAAAATATCTTTGGTCATGCACTTGAGTAGTTGCTCCCAGAACATGTCTCAAAGACACTATCATACTATAGTATACTTATACAGTGATTCTGTTTCTATTATTAATGCATTTTCTTAGTTGAAGCAGTCTAAGTCACCTTAGATACGCTAAATGGCTCAGCAAAATGTTGAATACTGTTTCTAAGTTCAAGTCTATTAGTAGTCCAATTAAATTAAAATCCTTTAAGTAGCTTGCTGAATCTAGGCATGAATGCCTGCTCCAAACAATACTAAACTCAATGGAAAATGTTTAAAATATTTTTACAGGGTTTGAACTAAAAAAAAAAAAAAACCTAAATGATCACTCCTCCTTAAAAATGTCTTACTGGAGGATATTTTGGGTTTCATATTTAACTTCTGAAAAAATCTAGTCTTCCATTTAAAGCAAAAAGTAACATTTATGATATTCAAAAACAAAACCAAAGAGAAGTTGGAACTGTTATCTCAAAGGCTATTAACTACTTTTATATAATATTAATTTTATATATATACACATACATGTAAATCCGTCAATGTACATAAAAATGCAAGGTTATGTAACTAGCCAACAAAATAGAGATTTTTAATTTCAAGGTTTTAATGCTTTAATAAAGTATAGTGCAAAATATGAAAATTTAATTTCAAAATGTGTTTGAAAACTACCTACATTTGAAAATTTAAAGGCTTGTGAACCTTTTATGATTATTTCATCTTTGTGAATTAATTAATCCTAATTCTAGGAGTATGAGTTCTTCAATGTGCAATTACATAGTACTTTTGTTGACCTAATTGAACCTTGCAGAAATTATCTTTAATTACTTTTTTATGCAACTGACAAATTTCTCATTTTCAACCTCTTGAAACAATGGTCCCAAACTGAGATGCGGACAGTGAATTTTAGACTTTTTTCCCCAAAACTACTATAATAAATATTATATATGAGGTTGTATTTAAAATGTTTTATTTAAAAAGTTCTTTATTAAAACCCTATCATGAATCAAAACACTTCTTATTATCTCCTACATACTCAGATATTATCATCCTAGAACTATATAAGGAAAAAGACAGGCATATGTGCAGATATGTTAGTGGATGAATCACTGTATAGCTTCTATCACCATTAATATCACTTATCCTTTTCTTTACGGCATGTCAAAGACCTAAATAGGAGAGAAAATCTTTATTACACTAAAATATTTGCAGTGGGATCCTTGACAAAGAATATTTTACACGAGGATTTAATCTTAATAAGACCATAGCTGCAATAATAATATGTTGGACACTGGACAATGTCGTAATGACAGCAAGATGTGATCTGCAATATAGTTTTAAAAACTATTTTCTAGATGTCCTTAGTGTCTTGGTGAACCAGCTGCAGCTATATGTAACAGTTCTTATTAGAATGCATCACATTAGGAAATGAGCACGTGTCATGGAACATAGGGTACAAGTTCAGGAACCAACGTCTGTTGGCATTTGTAGGCTACAGCCCTGTTTTATATGTTGTCAGGAATTTCAGCTGCTTCAGGACTGAGATGAGTGGAAGTGAAAATAAAGGACTCTGAAGCTGGCTGTGAGTAAATTTAACAATTTAACAGTGTTTCAGTGCATACATGCATGTCTGTGTATCGTGTGTGCATCATTGCTTTCAAAAGCAATCTTAATATTTATACCACGATCCTTTGAGGTTTTCAAGTACCTCACTACCACTGACGGACTCTATAAGGAGTCAGTGTACGCACCTACAGTGATCTGAGCCCAGATCACTTCTGAAAATGAGATTTGTGTTTCTGTCTTACTGCAGCAGTGTTAAAAATTATGCTTCCTTTCTCAGGCACATATTAACATCTAATTGCGAACTGAGAATTCTAAAGATATTAAAAATCTCCTACACAAAGTAATCTGAGCTGTTACTAATATTATGATGATGAGTCTGTATGCCTAGAAAGGAACAAACTTATTTGTGACTGAGTGAAATATTGACATTCTAATAGCTACTCTACTTTGTGTAAATGAAACCCCTCTGCTTAACCAGTCCTGATTATCTTGACTTCATATATAAAAATGTATCTTTTAGGTTTTTATCCTGCAGATAGAACTGATGGAAAAACAAAATAATAAAATCCAAATATTTTATTTCATAATAATTGAAAATGTGTTAAATAATTTATTTGATAGATATTATCCCATTGTACTTTAGGAGAACAATAATTATTTATTCATAATACAGTAAGACATAATACATAATACTTATTCCCTACATCCTTTAGTTATTAATTTCCTTAAAGGCATTTTGCATGATACACTCTTGTCTGATTTTGTACTGGATCTCATTCAGTATTGAAGTCTTCAGTGAAAAGATATTGACAGCTTCCTCCTGATTACTGATAATGGCCCTTACACTGTTTTAGTGCTACTTGACCTTTCAGCATTATTTAATAATGGCAGTCATGAGATCCTGCTATAAATTTTTGAGACATACAGTAGCACTGATACTGCCAGACTTCTTCAATATGCCTCTTACTCTACTTTGTCACTTGTCCAGTGTTTGCCAACATGGCCAACATTTCTATTTCCCATTTTGAGACTGTTTTAATTGAAACTGTCCTTGGATTGCGGTTACTGGTAAACTGCTGAACCAGATTTTTTCACTTTTAATCTTTATCAGCAGATATTTGCAAAAAAATTTGGTGGAACTGTGCAGCTATTTGCACTGACATTTAGCCCTAAAAACAAGATTCAAGAAAAAGGAATATTGTCAAATTGTTAGTTATTTGTTATTGAATTGTTAGTTACTAGGATTCTTCAGAAAAAAAGTCCAATTCCTACTATTTACAAAATTATTCTTTGAGTGTTTACACCATTGTGTCTTTCTGAATGCTGTAACTGTCACAAAAGGGGAAACGACAACAGGTGACAGAATGTATCACTGCCTGAAGAGTTTTCATGTTAGAATTCTTCATATATTTAGAAAATAGAGTATGGAATCAAATAGTTACTGCAGTATGAGGAATGATTTCTTACCTTTTTAAAAACATCCTTACTGGAAAAAGAATCTTAGAAAAAAATCCACAATAAAGACATCAGAAATCAGCTTGATCGTATTTGTATTAGTGGGATAATTTTAAACAACGAAAGTTGAGCTAAATGCCTGCATGTTTTATACTGATGCAATTGAAGCACTTCATAGTGAAAATAACAGGAATGTTTTAGAGGTTATGTATTTGCCTTTTTTTTTTAACTGGCGAATCCTATGAATCATGTAGAGAGAACTTCCTAATTTTACTGCCAATTTCTTACCAGTTGCCTATCTCCATTTCAGTCACCACGCAAGGAGGTTGCTGTAGAAAGTACTTGTATTCTCAATGTACTGCCTTTTGCTGCAGTAACTTTGTGGTAGTTATTGAGAGCAATAAATTAGATCTTGCTCTCTTATGCCCATTCATGTGTTCAAAAACACCCATCAGTATAAACAAATATGTGTTTCTGATACATGTCCCTCAAGTGGAGGTCAGGAATTTTTATGACTGCACAATGCATTGCAAAGTGTCCTGCAGTCCCAGCAGATGTTTCAAATTAAATACCAATCATTTAATCAGATCGAAATAAAAATAATAGAATAATTTAAAAATATTATTACAGTGGATAGACAATTATGAAGGAGTCCTGTCTAGCATTTCATTCTTGGGTTTCATCCTTAGTTGATCCACTGAAAGACTGAGAAGTAAAAGTCACTACAGCATGTAAGCTTCTGGATTTTAAAGATACAGTAACTACTGTGGTTCTTTATACTTCAAAAACTATCTTCAGCATTTTAAATACATTTTCAGCCAAATTAATTTTAAGAATAAATATTAAATAATGTGTTAAGTTTGAGTATTTTTCTCCTTGACATGTCACCATTACAAGACACTGTGAAACATATTCTCTGAATGTTTATATTTCATACCACATCCATTCTATGTTCCATTGGATACGCCCACAAGCAAAACCTGACAAAACATAACCTGATTGAGAGCTTATGTGATGACACGCAAAGTAAAGAAAGATTGACACAGAAACCCCCACTGTCAAAACCTTCTTTTGCCACTTGGAGTCTACTTTAAACTCTTCCAAAGACACTGTATTAGTTACCAACTTTTTTATCAAGTTCCTCCATCTTTACTGACAGGCCAGGATAGGTAGCTTTTGCTGATCATCCCCCAAAACCCAAAGATTTGCTCAGCTAGAGATAGGCTGTGGGTTCAAGTTTTTCCAAAAGGTGAGAGATGTTTTAGGTAAGTATTCTCTTCATGGGCTGAGCTTCCTAAACAGCTCAAAT
The DNA here is from genome assembly GCF_040807025.1 of Struthio camelus. Classification (NCBI taxonomy): domain Eukaryota; kingdom Metazoa; phylum Chordata; class Aves; order Struthioniformes; family Struthionidae; genus Struthio; species Struthio camelus. Next base: position 51,851,454 of record NC_090946.1, on the reverse strand, counting down.
CAAAGTGAACATGTGAATAATCTTTAGGTGCCATAAAATGCGTCGACTGATGTGCTAAGCGCAGATACAATAGAGCAAACAGCTTCCTTTCTCTGTTGCCTCAGGCCGTCATTATATGGTTTAGCCAATGACTGAGGACCAAAAACACCGTGGGAGAATGGATACTGAACTGATAACAGCTGAACTTAAGTAATCTACATGGATCAAGAAAAACATGATGGTTGGCACATTGTTGTTTATTATCTGATGATATTTCCACATTAGCCAATGAAATCTCAACTCAGTTAAATCAAACATTATACATCCTGTCTTTCTTATTACATGGCTACAGCAATAAGGACTTCCACTGTTTTGATGATCTTGCAATCATAAGGTGCCCAAGCTCAGTGGCAGAAGACAATGTGCAAAAGTGCGTGGAAAATAAAAGCAGCTCACTAATATGACAGAGCATTCCTGTAGAAATTGAATAGAATTGGTCAGAAAGCAAAATGTCTGTTTTTAAAAACTTTGAGAATAACTTCAATATCCGTCTGGATGTTTTTGCTATGCACTTTAATTATGCAATAGAGATACGTTGACGTAATGTTGCCTCCCATTCTTGTTTATCTTATTTAAAAGAAAGTTATCTTTTAGTATTTTATACAATGTCTTACAATGTAGTGAATAAAATCTTATATCTGTGATAGCACAACTGTATACAGGGAAATGTGCCTTGAGATTCATTGTATCTCATTTGTTATGCATTGGTAATAATGCCAGTCTCATTCTGTGATATTAGCAGAGAGAACACACTAGCATTTAAAATAGTTCCTCTGAATTGGGACATTATTCAGCTGAATAACTATTTAAAATTGCATGCAGAAATATTTGCTATACACAATAATTACTGAGGTGCATTATCAGCATGAGTGTTATAAGATCTGTGGATTCTGAACTTTAAAGATAAGAAATGTAAAACTTCTCTTGAAATGAAAGTATTACCAGATGATGTGTTATGATGATGCTGATGATGACAGATAATTGCAACAAAAAATATAATTGTCTTTGGCAGTCTTAGCAGTTTTTGCTATGCATTAAACATAGAAAACGTTGAATATCTTTTTTAGCAAAAGGAGGTACTTCTGTAGAAAAAGATATTGCAGGTTGGAAGATGGTATGAAACATATTGCAAAGTTGCAAGAGCCATGAAAAAAATCCTTACTTAAACATGAATAAAAATGATAATAATAGAAGAATCTGTCTAAAATTATTTTAAGTGACAAATGGCATGTAAACTTATTAGAAAAGATTATCAACACATTTTTGAGATTACCTCTATTACGTCTCGTCTTATAATTTGCTACATTTGAAAGACAGTAGAGAAGATGTAATTTGCAATTACTTATTACAGTTTTTAATGTAAGTTTATAAACATATATTTACCATGGACTTTTCATTTTGTTAGTATTGTGTATGCCTAAGATAGATATTTTATATTAAATAAGTTAAAATAGTGACTATAGCATTTACCAAACTAAGTTAATTGCATATCCTGTGACCATAAAATGCCAAAGTATTAAGCCACTGGAAATAAGACAGCACAGTTTTTCAGTACAGTAGAGCTCAAAGGTCATTGTATATGAAATATATTCTGTTGCACAGAATTATGAATCTATCTGTATATCAGAATTCTAAAATATTTGTGCAAACATACATTACTTTGAAATCACCTATAATAAACAGCATTTAACAAATAAATGATAACAGCTGAATCAATTTCCTTTTGTTTCACGTGATCCTCAAAAATTATTCTGTAACCCTCCCTCGTTTTGAGAAAGTGACAGGAGAGTGCTTTATTATTAACCTCTGCTCTAAATGAGTAACTACACTGAATCACCCAAATTCTCTAGTAATCTATGGGATCCTTTGCCAATAATCACCTTATTATTATCCTTTATTTCCCACATCTTAGCTAGGTTTTAATTCACAGCAAGGCTCTTTACTCTGTTATAGTTACCATGTTATTTATCCTTGTTTACTTAACTACTTGGGTCAGTTATTCATCTCAGCTTCAGCTATCTGGCTTATTGACATAATTATTGACCAAACTTCTTTTTAATGTGAACTGATTCTGCTGATGGGCACTTATCTGTAAAGGAAATCAGTCTTGCTTTGTATGCATTTATATCAATTATTACTCAGCTTAAAAGGGAAAAGTTCTATTCTGAACTTTAGGGGCTGTTGATTTAATTAAAATGATTGACACAGAAGCTGACAACCAGTGACTCTTTCTCCCCAGAATCCAAAGACTGAAAAAGCAACATATGTAAACCGTAATCTGTTGTTACTCCAACCTGACCAAAATGACAGCCTGAAAACCTAGGTAAGGACTAGGGTCTCAGCTTATTTTGTGTTGCCTGAGTTCTGCAAGGGTGAGCTTCAAGGGGAAGCTTCCTGAGGACAAGTTTTCATCGACAAGATTTCCAGGCTTCTCTGATCACTGTAGCTGTTGCAGAGGGACTGAAAGGAAGTCATCTTCAGTCAGCTGAGTCAATTACCACATTATCGAAGATAAGACGTATGTCTTGTTCCCACTTTTTTTCCCTACAGATATTCACTCCATCTTTGTTGTTTTCCTTAATCCCAAACTAAAAGGATTTTGGAAGAGAATGTACAACATTTGCCTTTCTTGGACTGAAAAAATAAATCGGAAAGGCTGCTCAACTAGACATTTTCATTTAAAATTTTATTAGAGAGGTCAAAGAAGGAATCAGCATGAACAGAAATTTCTTGAGCAACCTCTTCAGTTCAGAGCTGAGATACACTAGAAGAGCTAAAACAGAGCTGAATGGCTAGTCCACAGCTGAGACAGGCAGACTTGAGATACAAGCAGTCTGATGATACTCCCTGCAGTGAATATACTGTATCAGTCTGGCAACACAGAATTTATTCTAAGAAAGACTTGTGATATTTGCCTGATTTCTGGAGTATGCATACGTAATTTGTTTGCTCTTAGCTAACAACCTTTTTTTCATTTTTTATTTTCTTTTTTTCACTTTATCTTAATTTTTCTGGAAACAGATGGATCTCAAAAAATAAACAAAAAATAGTGGTAGCTTTCAGTCTACTTTTTCATCTTAAACTTAACTGGCAAATGGTATGGAGCTTGTAAGTGCTGTAGCCAAAGCTGCCTTCACAATCTGTCGTTTGGTAATTTGTAATTAGGGGGTAGAAAGATTTAAATATTTTAAGAGATGTAGGTTTCCTATTTCATATCTTAGCACTTCAACCATGACTCTCTTCTTCACAGTAAGGAGTGGAAGAAGGGAGGAGTAGAGTATTTGAGGTGGCCAGGTGATCTTAGCACCTCTTTCAAATTTTGGCAGTTTTTGTGCCCTGATTGTTGCAGGCAGATTGTTGCCCATTCCAAGATTTCTGAGTACAAAGCGTGGAAGGATCTTCTGTCATGAATTACTGTAAAATCAGTATCCAAGTTACAAAGGAATAATACATCGGGTCTTGGCTTTGTGGAAAGTTCACAGCACCTCTCTCTTACAAACTTAATTCTATGAGATGCTGAAATGTTGGCCTAAAATAGATCATTGTATTTATAAGGCAGGAAAATGTGAAGCCCTTCATATACGTTCATTTGGGTATATTCTAAGTTTGGATCAGTTTTAAGTTATACTCAGCGTATATGAATAAAAAAAAAAGAATTGTCAAAAGTGAAGCATTTTGCATAGAAAATTTTGTTAAGGATCCCACTTAGCAAAAATAGAGAATAATCGCTGTTTTAATAAATGTGAAATATTAAGATTTTGAATAAGATTTCAAGAATCTGCTTATCATCTGCTTTAGATTTGACTTACACCAAACAGAATTTAGGCAAGTGGTAAGAATTTAATATTTGCATCCACTGTTTTCTTCCTGGAAGTTCTATTGAGATAAAATTAAAGATTGGCCACTCAGCTGGACAGGATTTTTATGTATTTGTTTATTTATTTTGGCAGCAGATAGCACTGATATAGGCTAGGTATCACACTGGAACATTTTTTTCGTAAAACTACATTTTGTATCCCCTGCTACAATTTTTACCAGAAAATACAAAATTGCTCCTCTACAGATATGAATCTTGCACCAAATAAATCTATTTTAATATTTTCCATAACAAGATAAAAATGCACAAGTCATTTGGAATTTAAAGTGTGATCAGGTGCTTTTCAGAAGTCACATATTTCTGTAGGACAAGAGGAAAAAACTTTCAGAAGTAAGAAAAAGCGTCTGCATATGTTTTGGGAATTGTTGGTGGAAAAAGTAGAGCATAACACCTGAAAATTTATCACAATGAACAACAACAGAATTTTGGGCCAATTTGGGATTTTCAGTGAATTCACTGAATAAATAATCATAGAAGTCTAACATTTGAGAAAGTAAATGACTAGTTGCAAATCTGAACCATGTAGAGACTGAAATAACCAGTGCTTCCCTCGTTGCATAGCAGCAAATCTCTTTGACAACAACTGTATAGAAAACTGAATACATGGAATTAATATTAATTAATTAGTAATTAATTAATTAATGCCATTTTTTCAAAAACACTTTTTATTCCAAAAGGTTATGAAGACTAGAATTTTGATCCAAAGAATAAATTCCAGCAGATTAATTTGCAGTGTTCACTGCATATAGGTGCCCAGAGTAAAGCTGGCTGGGACCTGGGACTTTACTGGATAGGATTTTACTGTTTTAATTTTTCTGTGGGGAAAAAGACTTTAAAAATTATAAGAATAAACAGTTTATTTTTATTCTAAAAAATGGATAAGCTGTCATAGCGTTTGATGGAACTTGTACTTTGTTGCTTCTTGCCCTCCAAGAAGCTCTGTAGAACCATTTGTAAATTTCACTTCTTTTATTATTTGCTGATCCTGGAGCAAATATGTTTGTTTTCAAATAGAAAAGGGTAGTTGCTACTGCAGCTTTTTGGTTCTGAAAAAGCTGAATTTATTATTTAGCCATTTTCACAGTAATAAAATTCTTCCTATCATACCACATTCTCAACATTTCTTGGCAGAGGAAAATATTCAGCTGTGATTATTGTGCCAGTGATGATTAATAATCTCAGATACTAGGGGATAAAAAGAGGAGACAGGTCTCCCTCATACGGGTACTGAAATAATTGGTCTTTGGTCCAAGAAGTGCAGGGTTAAACAGCAGAATATACAGTTTTCTAATGCAGTCTCCTGATTTTGCATTATTTCTTATCTCCTAATGCTTGCCTGTGAGGACCTACTGAGTTTTGAGTCTAAGAGAATATTCTCGGTCATGACCGAGGCCAGGTATGAGGGGATGGTTTAGCAGCCTCAGCAGAGTGTGAGCAATCACCTCCTACGTTATTACTGTCTTTCAGCCTCAACATAGCTACAGGCACAGGGAAGGCAAGGTCATTCTTTAGTAAACAGAAAAACCCTTATCTGGGATTCATAGCCCCAGAATGGCTGTGGCTACATCTGGTAATAAACCTACTGGAAATCTCACATGGAATAAAGCAGAAGTGAAGTAAAAGCAAAAAAAACTTTCACAAAGTATATTTTATATTTCCCCTTTTCCCAATTTGGTGTGCAGAATCCTATTTCACTGTAGAACAGGACCTAGAATGTGAAAGGTAGAAAATTAAGGTTCTTTTCACTTTGTTTGCATTGCAAACACTTCATAACCTGGCTTCAGTACAGTAGTTAGCACTAGAGAGTTTCTTTGACATTCAATTAATAAGTGAGTTTTATAAACCTACTTCCATAATTATAAATGCCAACAAATGTAGTCATGAAAAAGTATAATTTGCGGTTATGCAGCTTTCTGTCCTATTTCTCTCTTCAGTGCTGACATTGTCCAGGTTACTTATTAGCAACGAAACTGTTTTAATTTCTCTACTTGGTTTTAGATGTATGATTTGTTCAACAATTTAGCCAAATATAATTTATTCCTTCATACTTTGATTCCTAATTTATTCTGTGGCAGTTACAATGGCTAATAATTTCAGTTTCTTTATCTCCTGTGATATCAACACTTTTCAGAACACCCCAAGAAAACCTCCAATACTGGCTTGAGAGTTCAAAATAATAAATTATTTGCAAAGAAATATTTTGCTTTTCATATGAGTCTATATTTTTATGTTAAAACCACTGCACTCACTAGCTAAAAGTAATAAGCAGATCTTTGCAAACTTTTTCATTCAAACCTCAGAGTACTTCATATTAGCCTGGGCTGGTCTAATCCACGCTCAAAATCAAGTGATTCATTTCCTTACAAATATTTTTGTAAGAACTTCACTAATTGCTCAGTGAAATCACCTGGGATCCTTTTCATTGCATCAGTATGTCTCAGACTGGACAAATTCGATATAGGGTTATATAGGGGTTACATATATATATATATATATATATATATATATATATATAGGGGTTAGGGGTTATATATATATAGGGGTTATATATAGGGATATAGGGGTTGCACACATACTTTGCTACAATACAGGAAAGAATGTGTATTTGTGCTTGGCTAAAGTTAACAAGGGATTGCAAGTCAACCAACAATCTTGTGATTCCTTTTTTTTCATACTCATAGTTTACACATATGCTCAGGCACACTTCAAACATATGATATGCATATATACACAACTAACTAAACTTATATTCAAGGAATATTAGGCTTGCAATGTCATTCTCTAAAAAGTTAGAAAATGAAATTTTATTTTATCATATTTGTCCTAAAGCAGTTTGTCATTACCTGAACTCAAATAGGGAGATTCAGTTCTAGTTCCCTTTTAACTGATAATGCAGAGGGAGATTTAATTCAATAGTATTTAATAATTTTGGGTGTCCCACTTTGATAACTCGCATCTAATTTGTTGAAATTCTTCTTTCTAAATAGCATTTCATATATTCAAAGCAGTGCAGTTCAGTTGTAGCCATGAACTCTCAACATTTCTATATATAACACCCTTGAGTCTCAAGTCAGGAACTCAGAAAAAGAAGAACATACAGTTGTTCAGCAGTCACGAAAAGTTCACTTCAAGGACTTGTGTACACATGAATAGGTTGGCAAAGCACCATAATAATGCAGCTGTCTTTTTTCCAGCTTTTTTCCAGCTAGTTCAAACCTTTTTTAGCTTTACACAGTACATCCTATACTAGATCTGTTATTCCCTGTTTGGAATACTTGATAAATCTACCTACAGACTTGAAGCTTTTCCCTTTTGCATCTGAATCAGGTAATTTTTGTTTCTATAATATCTAGGTATAATAGAGGTCGCTAAGTGTATGGAGTAAATAGAGTCCCTTATTTCTTCTCTCACTTCTATTTTATAAAGCAACAGGATAAAATAAAGTTCTTCTCAGTCCCAAGAACAAACCAATTTTACTGCAGCAGGACTCTGACAGTGAGCCACAAAAATCAAGGATATCGTAGCAAAAATGTATTGAGATTTTTTCAAAGGTTTTGGGTTAAACCTTTGAAATGAAATAAATTTGGGGCAGTTCTTGGAACAACACAAAAGATATGTCTCTGACATGAAAGTAACATACATGGTAGACGTCATTTACCTTTTTTGAAGCATAAGTATTTTTCAGCTTCTCATAAAAAGACAGCCAGGTTTTTTAACATTGACAAAAAAAAATATTTCCTTCATTCTCAAAATTGAACTAAATATATTCTTGAAATGTTTATTCAAAAAAAACCCACACACACACAAAGGACATCACTGGATGGTACGAGGCAGCACTGCAAATTGTGAATAAACAGTTGACCTAAAACTCTGTTATAATAGGATATTATAATGGGAAAAGTATTGCAGCTTTGGCTATGGAATTGTGCCCTTTGGTTATCCAATAATTCCTTTCAAGAAATATCAATTTTTTGGTTTTTTTTTTTTTTTGGTCATAGTTTCCTGCCAGTTAACAAGACTGTGTCTCTCTCTGCTGATACACTTCTTCAATTTGGGCAAACTATTGACATTTGAAAAATACCTAGAAGATCAGCAAACTGTTTCATTATTACCTTCTCTAGTACTCCCTTAACATTCTTACTATTTTCTTGTAGCTGTCTTTTTTCATTAAAATATTTCATATTTTGGCTCTCATAATGATTACGTTCCACTTCTACATGCAGAGTTTGTTTCACTGAGTTCAGAAACACGTGGGTGCCAAATCCCACTTCCAGTAGATTAGTGTGAATGGGAACAAGCCTAAGGCCTACCTAGAGACTCACATGAAAACTGAAGACAGAAGGAACAGCTGGAACAGAGCCTTCCCAAAATTCATGGCCTAAAGAAATAGATCAATTTGTTCTGACCCATATCAACTCCTGAATGCTATTACGGATTAACCTAAAAATTACTGATAAAAACATGATTAGGTATTGAGACAGTAGATGATATTTGTTCTGTACAATAATATTCTGTATAACTTCTCTCCATGCCTTAGAAATAATGAGCACAACTCTTGACATCAAAAGACTGACAAAATTGAAAAAAAAAAACTCGAGAAATCAGGCATTATAAAATGCCGTAGTAAATGTTACTCAAGCAGGGAAAACATAAGTGATTCTTTTGGTACCAAATTACATCTCCTTCTGTGAAGAAAATAGAAACCTTGAAGAATATAATCTATTGCCCAAGGCAGGTTTGTACCATTAAAATCCATTTCCTTTCTCCTAAGGAAATAAAAAGAGGTTTAAAAACTTCAGATGAAATAACAAAGTCATTGTCAGGAAACTGCAATTGGATGATCATTATTGTTGTATTTTGTATTTTGTTTCCAGTTATAAAGATTGTTTGAACAATTGTTGCTCGAAACCTGCCTACAAAGTCAAATAAATTCCATGAGCAGTACCTCCTCATTAACTGCTTCATGGAGCTCATTTTTATTATTAAAAATTTAGTTCTGCAAAACAAAACCTTTCTGTGTAATTGACATTTTAAAGCTATTATACAGAAATAATTTTTTTCTAAGACACTTTTACTTTAATTAGCTGAGCTTTCTCACTTTCTCATCGTTCTTGCTTTCTACTTCCATTTTACACCTGTTCTCCTATATGAGAGAGAGGCTGGAGTACAATGCCCGTAGTGTACCTCACTGTATCCTCAGAAAGTGAACAGATAGATAAAGTTTAAGACAAGGATTATATGATCATGGTATATCTTTTCTCAGTGGGGAACTACTCAGAAAAGAGAAATAGGTCCAAAAAAACCCCATAATATAACTCACACAAGAAACTATGGAAATTAAGGTGCATGCAAATTAATGCTGTAGCAGACCCAAATGAAAACATCTTCATTACGATAAAGAAAAACTGAAGTATTTTAATCTATAAAAATCAAACCATTTTTATTTCAACCAGAACTACCTGAATGAAGCATTTGACAGGAAAAGTTAGTCTCAAATGATGGGATGGAAACTTTTGAGGAAGTTGTCTACGTGGCATGAAAACCGATATTGTATTTTATGCTTTTCCCACAGGATGTATTTTAAAAAAAAAGGACAGAGTCTTATGAAAACTTCTGTATGTGATGGAGCAGTTCATCTTTTTCTGTGAAGATATTGTCTTGCATTATTGAAGAAAAGCATACGCGTGTATCTTTGCAGACTGTGGGCCTAAAATTAACCAGTTTCTGGTTAAAATATCTTTGGCTTTTAGGGTGTTCCTACAAATAACATTTTAACATTCCTTATCTGTTATGAAATTTGCAGGATTTGTTGGTTGCCTTGGTTGCAGCCTAAAACAAATGTGTCAGAACGTTAGCCAGGTCATGAGCCCCAGAAGTGCACAAATAGTTTCTTTAAAAAAAAAAAAATAGAAAACAACAAAAACCAATCTCAGTTTATTAGGCTAGCTAAGTTGTAAAATTTCCACTGGCTCGACTTTTCCTTTTGTTTCCTCCTTTAACAGAGCTAGAAACTTTGCTTGAGTCAGGCAAGCTCCGGTTTACAATTTTCTGCCAAGTTTCAGATGTCATTTATTCTCTGCTATAAACTGTAATTTCATTTACTAAAAATCTAGAAGAAAGAAGGAATAATCCAAAACATTTATTTTGAAGTAAGGAGGTCTACAAAATTTTGAGATTTCTAATAATCACAGATCTCTAGAGCAGAGGGAGAAATAGAGTGGAATTCCCAAAATGTGTTTAGCTCTCAACTGCTCATAGCATCTTTTTTCATAAAGATAACCAACTTTCACTTATATGCTGCACATCCGGGGCACCCTTTCTTGGCTGGGTCCTTGCTTGCTCTTTCTCCTTGCCTCCTATACGGCTATTTGTAACTGCTAATGCCGCTTTGGAATACTTGCATAAAAACAGAATTCCCTCGAAATAGGATGTTTCTGTTTTTTTTTAATTTGCTTTTGAAGAAACCTGTGTTGCTTTCAGTTCTCATAAAAACTGCTACTGCTTCCAGATTCTAACTAAAGACAATGGTGTTTATTGTTGGTCTGACATTGTATTCAAAATTCCTAACATAGAAATGGAAAATCGGAAAACTGGAAATGTTTATGGGGTGCTTTAAAGTATTCAAAGTATTGTGTGTTAATAAGGTGCTTTTCTTCAAATAATCTTGGTGCTAAACATTCTTTGGGTTTTATAGTGTGTAGAGGACAAAGGCAACAGGCAATTATTTTACATCTTTTCCAGTTACATGTGTCTGAATTTGACAAAGATCAGTGTGGTAGAAGATGACCTAGAGGTCAAAACATTTGGAGTGTTTCACTCCTAATTCCTTTTTCACTATTATTTCCATTGATCTTGTTGAAATTTGGAGGAGAGCTGTGGATACTGCAGTCTGCAGTCTTTCGAATAGGACCTGAAGATCTGTAAAATATACGCTTTGAATCTAGTTAAAACAGTTTTATCTGACTGTTCACTGATTCCCCTTCACTGGTCATGATCTGCCTGTGGCTAACCATTTCTCCTTGTGATTGTGAAGATTACTCTCAATGATGCTCCTTCTGATAGTGGGAATGTTAACTTACACCTATAAAGGTCAGGCAGCTCCTACAGTTATTGGGAGTGAGAATGCTAACTCCATCAAGGCTCCCTGAGAAGAACTTAACCTTCAAATTACAAAATAGAGTGCTTTGCAGGTCCCGGACTTCAGCCAACTTGAAAGTTAACCTTAATTCTCTGCAAACACAAATGTGGACCTCAATGTTGCCACAGCAAAAGAAAAAAATCAAATGACTAAGTGGAGAAAGGATCAAAGTGAAATCCACCTAGCAGGCATTTTATTTTACTTTTTAAAAGATTGGTTGACTGCATAGAAAAAATTATTTTCCGGATTTTTCAGCTTCCAAAACAAATAATAGGTCCTTCAGCTTTTAAGAACCTTGCACTGAAAGATAAACCATCCCATACATTCCTTTTCGCTATCGTTCTGACATTAGATCAAAGAAGTTTATTCCCAGTGAAGCACAGCAACCATCTTAGCTTACCTTTGAAAATTCTTCTGTTTGTTGTCATGTGGATTCAAGCTCAGAGCACAGCTGAGATAATTTAAGGTCTGCAGGAATTTGGCTGTCTATTAGCAATCGTGCCCCACCATACAATACAAGAATAATGATAGTGCAGAAGCAGAGCTGCAAATGAGAATGAAGGTTCACTTTTCGTCTTGATGGAGAGTAAAAAATAATATTTTAAATTTTTAATATAGTACATTTATATTGTGGCAATAGTGGCAGTAGGTTCATACTGCATATAAATGAAGATGATACTTTGGTTTGTAGAAGAAGAAAGGAGATATTATGAAGAAGAGTGTCCTGCGCAAGTAATAAAGAGGAAGAAATATATATACAATCTCGATTGCCTGGGAAAGGCACTGCTTTCTGGGTTTGGGCACATTTTTTTAGAAACACATTACAACTTTCACAGTTTTAAGTTTGACGTCCGCTAGATTTTGGATAGTGTAAAAATCATCCTTAATGGCCTTTCTGCCTCATCAGTGGGGCACTATTCAAGTAACAAAGTGCCAATCAGTAGCTCTTGTTCCTCTTTAGCTTGAAGATAATACTGGAGAGCTTTTTGCAGAGATCATGATCTCTCTGCTTGATATGCCCTTTATTATAAGTACAGTTAAAGGTCTTCAGGCTTATCCATTATAACCCCCTAATTTTCTTGACTGAAAAATTTTTCCCCAGGATAAGACATAGCATGCTAAAGTTCATTCCCCCTTGCCTCCCCCACTCCCTCCAGAGGGCAGATTTTATTATACTTGAAAGACAAGCATACCGCCCCGCGAAACGGTGCTATTTTATCTGAAATATGAAAGTGAAACATTAATAAACAGTAGAAATGTGTAAGGTGTTTTATTGTACTGCCACAGATCTAATTAAAATGATTTTTTAAATTGAAATGAAATTTCATGGGCAATTAGTTTTAGAATGTGAAATAAATCACTTTTTAAGGAAAAAGAATACAGTATGAAATCAGAGAAAAGACGTGAATTATACGGACTATTTAAGTTGAGTGAAGAAAACAACCAAGGGTGTTTCTCCCCTCCAGACATGAGTCAAGCCTCTCTGTCTCAGGGATCATTATTTTTTGCTTATCAAGCTAAATCTGAAAAATATATTCTTACAGTGTACTGGATAACCCAAATATTTATTTTCAAGATATGTGCCAAATGGTGTCATACGTTTCTGAAGATTAGGTAGAGCAAAGTTACGATACTCTTGTCGGTAAAAAATTAACAAAACACTGTACTGCTATTACAGCCATTCCAATATGTCAACAAATTTTCTGGATTGAAAACTCTATTAAAATCCTGTAGGCAAATAAAAACATAATAGAGAAAACAGTCCTGCTTACTGATACTTGAAATAAATGTGATCATATTTATTAAGGCCTAATTCATACAAATCTAAGACAGCATTTAAGCACTGGCTTATATTTAAGGCCCAGTGGGTTGTTTTTTCCAGTTTATTTTAAAAGTTGCAGTGTTGTTTCTAGAAGAGAAGTATATACTTTTCACATACTGTTCTGAGTAGAATTATTTTAGTATAACCTTTATCTACCTGATTTTGTACGATCAAAAACCAAGGAAAACTCTCAGTAACATTAACATTTCATAACTCATAACAATAGCATTTCTGAGTTATGCTATAAAGAAAAAAATACCTAACATTCTTCCTTGATAGAGTGCAGAATATAAGGTAGTTCATTTTTAATTTTAACAAACAACAGAAAAAATATTTGCTTTCTTCTCTTATTCTAACTTCAGAGTGTTCATTTCTGAATATCTTCACTGTCAAGAGGATTACACTGCGGATGAATATAGCAGCACTTTATCTGTCCATGCTTACCCTCATTACCTTAACCACCTGTCACCAACCTATTACTCATTTTGACATCCAAGAAGTTTCCAGGGTTCTTTGTGTGAAAATAGGGCTGGAGTTGTAGAAGTCCTAGGACAAGAGATGACTTGAAACACAGGAACTTGCTTTTTTTAATTGTATATGCTCAAGACTTTGAAAGCTGTATGGTCAGGTTATCTTGGGAACCCATAATCCTAAAAATTCCAAGGTTTTCTAAGGTTGTACCTGTTTTAAATTACCATCTATGCTGTCCAGAATTATTATGGTTGTTGTTACAATTTCAAGTTGTTACAAATTACTAATTACAAAAATGTTAATTTCTTCCAGATTTGGAATTAAACACGCATATGCATACATTCACACAGACAAAGACACACGTGTACGTGTAACGCAAAGCAAAAACCTCTTGCACAGAATACCACTTTTCAGATGAGTGGCCAGAAGCATCCATCTGCCCCTCTACTGGGCACTGCCTTTTTACACATATCTGAGGCCAGTAGGTTCACTTCTGGCGGTAGTTTTTTCATGCCAGCTCTTGGAAGATCTGATCACCTGTTTTTTCTTCTCCATTTCTCATTCAAGCCTTTCCCGGTAAAGCAAGGATTTTGACCACCATTTGAAGGTTTTTCTAAGCATACAGAATTCTTTTCTTCATTCTTCACCCTTTTATTGTGTGTTTGACATGCAAATCCAACTGAGAAAGGAGTTGCACTTTGGCTGTTGAATCGCCACTTCAGCGATTCTGGAAATCAGTTAAAAACATAATACTTCTCTACTAAGTAATTATAAATTTGCCATCCAGTTCTAAAGAGGAATGAGCAAACAAAAGAATTTCCGAAAAGAAGAACAGTCCCTTGCTTGCCTGAATCTCATAGAAAAATCAGGTTTTTTTTTTTAATCAGTTCTTCAACATGATATTTTGCCTTTCCCTAGGTTAACATAATCAGTTCAAACTTTACTTGAATAAAACTTTACAGTCTACTGTATTCAGATGTACCTGGATTGATTAGATAAACCATTGTGACTGAAACAATTATCTTCCTCAGCGGTCCACAGGATAGAAGGTTTCAGAATTGATCTCAACTTAGTAGGCTGAAATAGCTCTGGAGAAAATTCAGCTGCAATACTGCATTTCCTATTATTTTATGTGCTTTGAAGCACTTTCTTTAGTTTCAGTGACATGTTTACATCATTAAATAGTAGTACATTAAATAAATGTGATTCAGGAAAAATATATCTTTAAAGTGTCATTGAAAACTCATGATTCTCCTCATTTTTGAGTTAATTCTTAACTGATGAAAAAGGGAGCAGCCATCTTGAATAACAGCAGCTCAAATGATCTACTGGAATAAGTTACACAGTACTGGATTTTCTGGCATAAAATTTAACAGACATTCTATTTAATAGATATTCTTAAGGTTATTTTGAAGGGATTAAACTGCAACGCAGTCACTTAAGATGTGGCTTTTAGATTCCTTAATAATATCATTATTAGAAAATATATTATTACTGTTATAAATCATTTCCCTGAAGTAATATGCAGCATTAAAAAAAACAAAAATCAATTGTATGCTTCAACCAGAAAGCTGTTGGTTCAAACTCCAGACCAAATGCCAACATTGCAGAAGACCTCTGCTTAAATAGAATATGTGGATAACAGGATTATAAGGTCATCCCTAGTAGTGCAGACCAAAAGTTCATCAAGCCCAGTATCCTCAATCTGACAGGGACCAGGAGTAGATATGTATGGAAAGATAATAAAAACAGGCAAGCATATGATAATAGTGCTTCTGAAGAATAACTTCCCACCTTCCTTCACTCTATGTCTGAGGAACTTCCTGCACACTGTTGGATTTTTTTTCTTGAATTTATTCTATTAACTTCTTGAATTCATGTTTTAATATCCACAATACCTTGTAGTACTTTGCTTCAGTTTACACATTGCAAGGAAAAGTATCTCCTTTTGTTTGTTTTGACCTTACTACCTGACATTTTCATTTGATGTCTCTCAGGGTTTTTTATTATCAGAAGTAATACGTAATTATTTTCTACTCATCTTCTGTATGTGCCTTACAACTTTGAAGACCTCTGTCACAAAGCTGATGCCTTATGCTGACCTCACTTTCTCCATTTTGGGTTCCTGTGATTACAGAATTCAGCTTTCTGTGGATATGTGACCAGTACCAGTATTTTGAACAGTTCATGCTGCCTTTCATGAAAAAATAGTCTCCAGTTCTCTAAACAATCCATACATATCATCTAAGACGCCCATTTCTGTGTCATTGTGAAATATTTTGAATATATATAAGGTAAAAGACATTTTGTAAACAGAAAATATGTCTTTTCTACAAGAAAAATGCATTTTCAAATTGGGAAGCCAGTCATTCACAATGTTATCTGGATATGAAAACATTGGTGGTGAACTCAGTTTAAGCATCAATATTTTCTTGTTCACTTCTGGAGATTATTAAAACCGTATTTGAAATGTGAAGCAGCAGCTATCAAATACTCCCTACTCTCTGGTTTTTCCTCTGCCAACAACACCACTACGTTATTAAGAAAAGTCACTTTAAACATAAGAATAAAGGCATTTTGAGGAATATGGCCCTACAAAGGATTCATAAATTTTTGCAAGAATGAACTGGCTTAAATATATTTTCATTCCCGCTGGTTACTTTTCCCAAATGGTAGTCACTAAGTGACTCACTAATAGCTACATTATGCCTTTCAATAGTACATTGATTTATTTCATGCACAATGACAAATTTTATTCTTCATGCTTTTTGGACTAGCTTATCCAACTATCGCCTCTGCTGTTTCATCAAAACTTGAATTTTCCAACACATACCCTAGAGGCTTTATTTTCTGCAACAGCTGAGTAGGCTTGTGGTATTAACAAAACAAGTTTATATAAACCTTCACCTCGTTTCAAAAGCTACCCAATATAAGGTGAAATTCTTTTAACTGACCAAAACATAAGATCTTAAAATATTTTCTACTGTGTTTCATTATAATCAGTTTCTCCTTTGCCCAAATGAATGAAGATGTTTTAGTTTAGATATTTCACTCCCCCTATTCTCCTCTAAGATCCAGGCTCCCTTCTCAGACCAGATCATCTATAAGTCACAACAAGCTTGCCTTGCTGATCTATTATTAGATCTTACAGGAAGTCCCACCCATAATGTCCCGTTAGAACTGAAGTTCAGCTGAGAAAATTGCTCACATAGTCTGGGGGCAGACACAAAACCAGCAAGTGTCCCAAAGATGTTTCAGTGGTAATTTTAATTCATAATCTCTATTAGTCTATGCCCACCAACCTTTCAATATTCATGCAAGTTATTTTGATGGAAAGAGAACATTTCCCATAAAGAATAGGTATTTTTCAAAAGAAATTTAATTTCATTGAAAAACCACTTTTTTCTACTGAAATCAGTTTACATAGAAGTATTCCTACCAGCCTTGTTAATCCTTAAGCTCCAGTCGTGTGCTGTTAAAGCTTCAGTGCATCTTCGCAGTGTATTTATCTTCTACAGTATAGCTTCCTTTTTTTTGTCTGTAACTTCGTAAGTTGAATAAATCTCAGAGTACTGTAGATTTTTAAAAGTTTCATTTTCCTATATTTTATTTCTCAATATATATGCCATAGCATTGAACTTTATATCACCTCTGTGATGGTTTTCTATATCCTTTTGTGTCTATCAGGCTGTGAACTTTCTAAAAAACAGAAGACTGCCTGTATTCTTGCTTGTCCTTTCCATTCAAGGAGACAAATTGTTTCTCCTAATTGCAGCAATGAATCCTTTTGCGGGGGGGGGGAGGTGAACAGAAACGAAAAACCACAAGTTTCTCCTAGAGCTGTTCCTAGATTGTTTAGTAGGAGGATAATGGCTTGAAATGGATTATTAGTTTTGTTATCTTGCAGATCCTGTACTTTCAGGAGAGAGTGATTATCGTGTTGTAACACTGCGAGCTGGAAGCAATGTCATATACAGGGCTTAAGCAGCTACCTAGCGCCCCAAAACATGAGCTGGAGGAGGGACGATTTTTATCTGTGGGAATTTTCAAGAACACGATTACCAAACATCCAACTTTTTCTTCCTGCTCCCTTAGGCCTGCACTCTAACATAGGCCGAGCTGCTGCAGAGGAGAGAAAGCAAAGTTCGACAGAGATGTAACTGCAGGAGGAGAACAATAGCATAGCAACAGTAAGGAGGTATGAAGGGGTGCTTAAAATTAAACTGTGCTGCCTGCTGACATTGTGAAATATATTAGAACATTTGCCCTTTTTGATACTCATTGGTTCAGAGGAATCCTGAGTTTATTTTTCATTTGAACTTGATACTTCTGACTTGCATTGCACTATGGCTTCATAGATCGGTACTCTAAATATTATTAGCATTCTCTTGCAGTATCTAGTAGAATATGTTTGGATAATAACCACTGGTTGTTGTATTGTTACTTTTATTCTGTATAGAAATTAACACCAACACACAGATTTTCCTTGTCTGTGGAAGACAGAGCTGTCCAGAGGACAGAGCACTGAGCAGTGAGTTTATTGCTCTTCTCTGCTGACTTGAGGTGTGAGCTTGTGCAATTCAGCTAACTACGTTGTGCGTTAGTAGTCACCATTTGGGCAACAGAGTTTGTAAGTACACTATTGGAACAGAAACTATGGATCCTAACTTCCCTTCCAGAACCCAGTTCCCTTGGTTTTACAAAGACATATCTCAAGTATGGCTTGAATAACAGGTAGATTTACATACTTAGAAAATCTAGGCCTTGGAGCTGTATGCCTGATTCAAATTTCATTCTTCTGATGCTAGAGGCTAAACTGGCCAGTGACGCCTCATAAACTCCACACTTTCCACTGAGAAGGATCTACCAGCTACCTTCAGAAGTCTCAGTTCTATGGGAGGTCTCAATGTGCTATTTGAACGTGCGTTTCTGAATAAAGATTGTATTTTCATAACTATGTGTGGTTTCTATTTAGTGCTTTGCTCTATTTGTCTTGAATATAGCGCTTCCATTTAAAGTGACAGAGTAAAAAGTTTTATTACACCAAAAAAAAAAATTATATTGGTCTGAATAAGTGCCAGCGCATTCAGAAAACTCATTGTTCCCAATAAATGTCAGAGATTAAGACTTCTCTCAGGTCACTAGAAGAGTCAAATGCCCTGCCAAATAGCTCTTCAGTGGATTCAGGACATTCATTCACCATCATAGAGAATATCTGAGGCATCAATCAGGCACCACATCCAGTGGTGCTGCAGGAAGTATGAGGCCTCTTTCTGTGAAATCAGACAGAAATCATCTCACCTTCCATTACTGTTGTCCATTCCCAAGTGGAGACACCTTGTGGCCAAAGCACTGAAATAGGTGGCAGAGTGGGTGGAAGTATAATAGCAAAACAGAATATGAGAAGTAGGTTGTTCCATCCCTGCAAAAAAAATGGCCAATGAGGAACTGTTTGCTCTCCCCATAAATACCTCCTAGAAGCATGGGTTAAGATGTTACTGAAAGGAAAATTCAGGAAGAGATAAGGAAAAGAGAAAGGCTCTCTGGGTCTGTTACTAGAATGGGAATCACAGAGCTTGATAGTTCTGAGGTCTGGGTATCAGATCCTTGCAGAAATACAAGTTTCCATTAGTTCATGTTAATAGAAATTACAGCAACATGTGTGAAATTTATGATCAGGTCTTCTCTTGGGCAGCCACTAGAGGACAACCTGATCACATACTTTTAAGTTAATCTGACGTGTCTATCCACAGCATTACATATGCACCAATAGCTGTTGCTTAACACCTCCTTCCTTCTGACAAAGCTCATCTTCGAACAGTTGGTACAAAAAGTCAAAAGTTTTAAATACATGAGATAACAGGTGTCTCACAGCTCTGTATGAGAACCCATATGAACCTGCCCTATAGGTTTTGGTCCTTAAAAATATATAGAGCTAAAATGGGTAGATTTTTACACAATTCTTATGGAAAACGAAGTCAAGGAAGTCTCATGGAAGTGAACAAATAGGAAGGATGGAATAATACAACCTCTGATTTGGTGGGCTTGAACTGATGAAGGTATTCTGAAGTATTTTCATCCAATTAAATTTTTTGTATAATTATACACAAATGTATGGTAACTAGTCTACTGAAACATATCTATTACAGGAGTGCCTAAGGCCTCAGTTTGCCACATGCAGTAATAACATACAATAAGTGAGATTTTCTTCTCTAGAAGCCTTACTATCTAAATAGACAAGACAAAAAAAGCAGTAGAAGGAAAGGGGCAAAAAGGGGTGCAGAAGTGTGCATCAGTTGAAACTGGAAGCTGAAAAGAGGGACAGTAATAGAATCTATTCCACGCTCCTGTTCTCATTGCCTCCCTGCAACTTAGCAGTAACAGTGGAGGAATAGGAAGCACTTTCTCCCTCCAGTGATTTCACTTTGAGAAGAAACTATATGATAGCTCCTGCCTTTGAATAAAGGTAGAAATTTCTTTTGTGGAGAACCGTTTATGTTGTTCTATGTGACTGGATTGTTGTTTCTTGCTAATTAAAGAGAGGTTGACAGAGAGAAACGTGATTGTGCTGATGGTGATTTTATTTTGTTGTAATCACCAGTTGTTCTAGCATACCTTTCTCCTGTGCATGGTATCTAAGAGTGATTTTTCCTCTGATCTCCAGTTTCTGCTAACTTCTTTTCTAAGCTAAGAGAGCCTTAATTCCACTTATTTCTCCATACAAAGCACATCACAGAGTCTGGAAACTTCCCTCTCTCAAATTTATTTCCTTCTTCTTTTCCCATTTTTAACAGACTTTCCCCTGGAGTAACTCTCATTACAGCCAATTTCCATCTGTCTATAGGTTGCACAATGTGAAGCCCCCCCCCACCGAAGACCTCTTTATCACTGGGATCTGAAAAGGGTTTAGGTTTTAACTCATTTTATATTGCATTAGGTTTTGCAACAAAAAATCAGGGCTTCTGGACCTTAAAGGGTTAGTAACTAGACGTGCATTGAAAGCTTACTGGGGTGGGAGCTGCAAAAAAACAAAGCATTAAGTCAGAACCGTAACAGAGAAACAATGTCAGCACAAGGACAATAAACGCTGTTATTCTTAGTGCTCCAGGAATAACAGTGATTATTGTTCTTGTTTTAACATCATGTTGTTTTCTCAATTTTACTGGACAAGAACATAGTGCAAGAGGAAGCTCTGAAGTGACCTAGATGAAGGTTTTAAAATTATGAAATGGAAGGAGAAAGAAATGTACTTTTACTTACATTAATTTTGTACTGAAGGGACGGTAAGAATGCTAAAACACCTAGGCAGATGTGCATACATATTTATTTATTGCTGCCAATGGCAGCTTCTGAATTACTATGGCACACAAATAGCCATGTGTTTCCTCCAGTAAAGGGTGCTTTTTCTCACCCTCATCTGCCCCCTCAGCGATGCATCACTCCCTAATACTTTTCCTTTTAATAAAATTGTAAGATTTTGAAAGCAAATGCTATTCCTTAGTGAGGCCCCAGACATATTGAATGCCATTGAATAAAACTGCAATTTTATACTGATAGTGTGTAAGTATTCCCCTCACGAACATTGCTATCGAAAAGGTACCAGTGAAAAAGCTGCCTTGTATACATTCATTTTATGTGTATCACTGTATTTACATATACTAGGATTAAATGGATATGATGAATCACCATAACCCTTGTCTGTACTGACGCTAGTTGACATTATAAAACCCCTTTTCTGCATTAACAGTTAGACCATACACAGTAGTGCCTGTAATGCTGGTCAAAGACCATCTCACCATACTAAGAGAATTTGTCCAAAGCAAATTTTAGTACCCTGTCAGATGCTGGGGTGTCCACTGTGTACCATCACACTGTGACTGTAGACACAAAAGCCCAATAAAGCAGCTGTAAAGTTATATTTTCATTTCCCCCATACTACCCCACAATGTTCCAACCCACATTTCAGTGCTGATTTTGATGGCTGAGAGCCAAGTCAGCTGAAGAAAACATTTACTGCTTTCAGGCTTGAGAGGTTCAGCATAGCTCAAGCTTTTAATTTTCTTTAGTGCTCCTTTTGAAACACGTTTCGTAGCATCTAGTTCTAACCAGATACCATTCCACAGGATTACCTGGATATCATGATTGATCTCCAGAGCAACATATCAAAACGCTTTCTAATCACCTATAAATAGATGGTAGTAGAAATGGGGAGACTGGCATACAATGAAATTATGCCTGTACCAACCAATTCAGTCCTCAATATGACTCTAAAATCAAGCATTCAGTTCAATCTCAGGATGTCTGATAATCTAGGACTGAAAAAGCACCCTTCAAAAGAAACTTCAGGGAACCAGCTTCTGTCTGTCTCAAGACAACTGTATACTTGTGGATGTGATTGCCTGTGTGATACAGGCAGATGTTCAGAGAGTGATCAAGCGCATAGGAGTTTCTAACCTTTCAATGACTGGAAAATATACAGAAAGAGACTATATAGCCAATGCAGGTATGACTTTACAGCTCATATACACAAACCTAAGCCAGGATTAGACTGTCAGACACCAATAATAATTCAGTGTCTGCAGATCAGTGGATCCAGCAACACCAGAGACGGATGCTAGTATTTCAGCTGTCCATATATTTTTCTACACCATAAGTCAGACATATTTACATAATCACACCTTTAACAACCGTGTAGACATACCAGCAATGTTTATATAGAACGTATCCAAAAAAACTGGTACCTTTCTATTCAGCCAAACTCAGGCAGCAGAGAGGCTGCTCATGTTCCCTTGTACTTACAGTTAATAGCCCTCAAGTAATTTCTGGAGGTTGACAGAAGTTACGTTAGCAAATGTTGACTTTTCATTAGCTTTTCCATTAGATTGTGCCCTGCTTTTATGACTGGCTTTGGTACGGTTGGCCAGACCATGCCAGTAATCACATGAACGAAATAATTACAGACACAAAGGGATTTTACAGTGTTGACTCTGCTAGCCAAATTAGCTGCTGGTGGTGAGGGCTGCAAGACATCTGTTATTCTTTCATTTCTTAAAAACAATTTGTCAAAAACAATAGTGTTTATGGTTATAAAATGAAGCACTGGAATACATGCTTGATTTCAAACAGGCCAGACATATTCAATTACTCTGCATCTACTTAACCTCATCTCTAGAGAAATGAAGAAACGGGAGTCAAAAATGGTTCTTTTAACACATGCCACTTAATGTTTTTGGCAAAGGAAGTACAAAAGACCTATTTTGGGTCTATAGCCTTCTAACCAAGAGCAAATGCAGATGTGAGAACAGAGTGCAGGCAGAAAAGAAACTAGACAAAGAGAAAAAAAAGAAGCAAAGGGTACTATTAGGAGAAAAGGTGATATTCATTGATTTTAAAATGAAAATTCCTTCTGTAAAGATTCCATGTGAGATTGTTTCATAGAAAACATTTACACAAATGAGTGTGTTAGAAGGTAAATTATTCAGGAGTGGATGTGATAGTCCCTTTGGAGTTTCTGTTTCAGATATCATGAAGTTATCTAATTAAAATGGGATTATTTCTCAAATTTTCCAACTTCTTATTTGCTTCATTGCTCTTTTTCATCCTAATCTTAAAGCAGTCACTTTGGGGAACTGTTATCAGAGTAAGGCTCTTCACTTAACCTTTTAATTCTGAATCACAGTGACATCTATCAGAATTTCCAATTTTAAAGTTAAATAAAACTAAAAAAAATTTGCTTCTTCTCAATAGATTATTCCCTGAAGTGTAAGGACAGAGGGCAGAGACTACTTTTTGGCTAGGTTACCTCTACTCCATTAACTATAACTGAGAACACACTAATACTCTCAAAATCAGATAAATTTTAATCATCTTTTATTTTTAAATTCTCTTTTTCTTGCAGCGAGATATTGCTATCCTTTACAATGGTTTCAGTAACTTTGATGCAGCAAGTTAAAAGAGGTCACATCTGACTTTGAATGATTCTGCAAATGATCCTTGAAATATTTTTTTTTAGGTGTCACTTACCATTTCTAACCAAGGATTGAACTACATGCTGGGTTTGCTAGGTTTTTATTACTAGTGTTTCCAGCCCTGCTCCCCCTCTGGGTATCAGGGTCATGTACCTAGTTTCCCTTCCTATAGTAGTTTTCCTCTTAATTAAGCATGATCCTGTTTGTCCCTAAAGACTCCTTTTAGACATAGAATGTTTTCCTGGTTTCATGTAGAATGAAAAAATATGCTTTGGGGGCATCCTAATTTATATGCTTTATCTGAAAATGCACCTCTAGGGGAAAATGTCACTGTGTAAAAGGGATATCATGGCATAATGTAAGTGCACACCCAATATATTTTTTTCTATCCCAACACTCATTTACTCATCAGAACAATTTTTTTGCTGCTTTCTGTAATTCAAATTCCAGTTCCAGTGTATCAAAGATGAAATGAATGCACTTCTACTGATCTGTTTTAGTGATAAGCTAGACCCTTTAAAACTAACTTTGATACCGTCTGAAAAATTGTTTCCCAGTTGCACACAGTGATGTTTATAGTTTGGGAACCTCTCGGGCTTTCTATGCTGTACCAGGTTTCATCTGATTGTGTCAGATTTACTGAAACAGATAATTATTTTCCTAGAGGCATAACTATGGTTTTTAAAGACTTAATAAATGTTCATATAAATGTTAAATGTCAAATAAATTTAAAGTTCAAAAATATTTAGAGTAGGTATGGACAGTTAGCATACTTTTAAACATGAAGCATCCATGGCCTACAGCTGGCCCTGTGAGCTTGGATAAATCAAATGATGGTGCTGAGTGGGGAGAGACTTCCCCTAAAGCTCTGTTGCATGAACACAGACCATTGATTGTAAGGCTATTTCTGTCATGTTAGTTTTAGCCAGGTAAACATAGCAGCGAGTGAGTTCATAGTGTAAAATATTTGTATACAATAATGGTAAAAAAACCAGACTGTTTACATCATTCACGTTTTTGCAATCATAAAGGACATAGCTACAATTTTCACAAGTACTTTGCCTCTCCTTGAAAAGGACTTTTTTATTTTTTCCCTTTTAGTTGAAAACTAAATAATCTTTCAGATTATTTTTGAATCTTTAAGAACTGACTGAAATTTTTTCACACAGATGTTGAAACCCTGGACTTAGGTAAATAAATGGGAGTTCTACCAGTGAACTCATGGCAATAGGATTTCCCAAAGAAGTGCGTCCTAAGTAAGAGCTTTGTTCTTTCTAGTTCTTTTGTGAACAGTCAGAAGCTAGATTACAAATAACCATCTCTAATATTATAAAGCCTATAAAGTGTTCCTCCTTGCCTTTTTTTTTTTCTCAGAATAGAAAGGCTTCTGTATCTCCATTCTTTTGGGCTGAAGCACAGGTAACCAGAAGCTGTGGGAAAAGCCTTGTTTTGTTTATGTAAGCACAGGTCAGGGAGAATTCCTGCATTCTAAAATGTAGTATAGGAGTTAATACACTAAAGTAAAATCCCATGTCATATCTTACTCTCTGTAACACCTTAATAACATCCTGAGTTTCAAAATGCAGGACAGTGTGATATTACCCCATCAATAACACCTTCTACAAAGGCGTATGATTAGATATAGCTTAACACATGCACAAACAGGAATATGTCTTTGGCTAGAAATAAGAGTAGGTAATGAATTGCAGGTAATGAAGTTGTATCTCTCTGTGGTTTCCCATAAAAAGCTGAATGATTGAACACTTTAGGAAATAAGTATGAAGCTTCTAAGAAGAAATTAAACTCAGCAAGTGACGTGACTGGTCAACTCACAGCAAGAGTTGTACACATATAAAGATACTAGAAAACAATATTTAATGAATGAAAAATTCGCTAATTTAAAATTATATTTGCCTCATTTTTTACTAAGAGGGAAAAAAAAGAAAACCAAACGCTCTCACCCTCAAATCTTCCTAGTTCAAGTCAAGCAAATTACTCTCAACAGGAAGCTTTATGCCTTAGTGAGCCTCTTTTTTTGGATGGTTACCTTTATTTATTTATTTTTATTTTTTGCATAGCTGGAACACACAGCTTTCTGTCAACAGGAAAAGAATCCTGAAGCTGTCCAGAGATTTGGCTCTGGCTTTCAGAGGAAGTTATGAAAATGAATGTATCATTGTTTTGCTCAAAATAAGTCCTTTGTTTATATCTATTTTATTTTCCCAGTCATAGTGACTATTTGAATTACCTATATAAAAAAGACACTGGATCACATTTATCAGCTACCTAGAGTCACGGCCATCCACTTGACATTGCTATGCAGGCTAGCCAAGCTTATAGTTGCTTTGGCTCACTAAAGAATTCCAGTGAGTATAACCCTTTGACACTATTGTTTAATCAATATGAGCTATAACAGTTAATAATGGGCTAAATGTGAAATATCAAAATGACAGAAGTATCTATCTAGAGCTTCTTTTCTTTGGCTACAAAATATCTAAGATACACATCTTCACAGCACTGACAGTTCCCAATTCTAAACAGAGATAGATGTGAAACAAAAATGCAGACTCAAACACCTTTAACTAGTGGAAAATCTAAATTCTTATCAGACATTAAGTTTTCGACAGGTGTAAATTTAAATCACTGTCACCCAATATTATCTGAAAACCTGGTCTCAGTCCTTACTTCTAGCATATGATGCCCTACAGTTCTTGTATTTCAGCATACTTTTGAGAATGATAAGTGAAATCTCCAATGGTGTAACTTAATGATTTTATCCATCAACCATCAGTATACATTGCTGATTGAATTTTTCAGGAACTATTTTATTTTTTTTGGAGCTGTCAAGAATTGAAGTACATATCCTATCTCTATTTTGGTATTGAATCCGGTTACAATTGTTCTGATTATTTTCTAGATATTCCTCGTCTCTGTCCCATACTGTTCTTGTAATGCAAACTCTGTATATGATTTGGACTGAACAAGGAAATAAAAAAGCCTACCAAAAAAATTACTGTACTTTCATAAACTGATGACATCTCCATAAGAAATGTCTGGACAAAGATACTTCTTTCCCCCTCACAACTCTTGCTTATCAAC
Organism: Struthio camelus; assembly: GCF_040807025.1. Lineage (NCBI taxonomy): Eukaryota > Metazoa > Chordata > Aves > Struthioniformes > Struthionidae > Struthio > Struthio camelus. The sequence goes on along the minus strand of NC_090946.1, from coordinate 51,825,040 downwards.
TTTTACCAATAGCGTAATTCAGTTCCAGTATGGAGAGGCTAATTATCATTATGTTCAGGCAACCATGAGTTAGGACGCTTTAAACATTCCAAAGTACTCGCAGAGCAGGATGCCCTAATATATAACTATCTTTAGTAGTTCTTTCTAGCTGATGAAATATCATTTTGTGTTTGCAAAGGGTTGGCCTAACCATGAACTTCACAACAACATGCTTTTGAGCTGTGATGGAACAAATGCAGTAATTGCCAAAGTTCTCTTTTCATACTATGATTGTAAAAGACATTTTGCCATCTTCCAGCAACTCAGTACCCCCATATTTTGCTCAAGGTGTATTTTAATAGTACTGATACCCTAGTTCATATCTCACGGGTATAGCAATGCATTGCCATTTTCTTGAGAACTGACAAGGCATAGTTGGCACCACCCCTCATACCCGTAATAGACTTCGGTTTGTGTCACAGCTAAGCACTTGAGAAAGGTTGATTGAAGGGGTGGAAGACAGAGCCTAGGTGATTGAGGAGGAGACCTGTCTTTTCTGTTCCTTACCATAAGCTGCTTTTAGAGGACAATAAGTACACATGCTTTTTTATTCCTAGTTAGATAAATTCATGTAGTAGATGCAAATATTCATCTACCTTGCTTTGTTATTTACAGTCAATTATTAAAATGAATATTACAGAAAAACTCAGTCCCTTCCAAAAATAATTAAATAAGGGAGTCTGTAATCACATTGTTATTTACCAGCATGAATTTTCCCCCAAAGTTTATGTAAATGAAAATGGAATGAACATTAAGTGTTGATCGGTGAGACAGCATTATGTACTTCTCCCAAACCATTGACAAATACAGATGGGAAAGGGTCAGTGCATTTTTATTCCTAGCTGTTATTTGGACAGATGGCCAGCCGCTGCAGTTGTTGAAACTTTTTTTTCTAATTTAAATTTAATGAACTGCAAGAGATCCACCAAAATGACGTTATTTTTTAAATATTTCCTGGGGGAAATAAAAGTCATCACTCTTTTCCCCCCCTCCTTCTCCAAGTAACATCTCTGTATCACTGTGCAGCTGCTGTTTAGAAAATTAACAAATGCAGCTCTTACCTATGTGAAACTCCCAATGTGAAGCTTTTTTTTGTAAGAAAAATGTTTAATAGCATATGAAATTTCATCACTATTTGGGGAGTGAAACAAAGACACCGCTGCCTGGGAAGATAATTCTTTTTTGTAAGTAGTTTAGACTCAGTTTTGACCTAGGTGAAATCCAGGGAAAACGTCTTCCAGATTTTAAAATGCACTTATAGCTTTCTGGATCCACTACTCTTTGTTTTAGAAAATTTAACTTTTTAAAAGTAGCGTACTTCTCTAGTACTTTTCGTTTGCTTATAGAGATGTAGTCCTCTAGCCAGAACAGTTAACTCAGAAAGTCTATTCCCAGAACTATGCTGACATCACTGCTGATGTAATCACAGATGCTTTTGACAAATAAAGTTTCACAGTCATAAACAAGTAATTCTTGTTGGCTGGGACACAGGAAGAAACAGAGAGAAAACAGTGTTTATTGGAATGGAAATAACCACACTGGAAAAAGAAAGTAATGCTTCTAGGAGGATGATACAAACAGTGAAGAAAGAAAAATAAACATTAAAAACAAGTGATGGGCCTCAAACAAAACCCTTAGATTTCAACACTGCAGAACTTCAGAAAAATACAGATATAATACAAACATGTCAGACTTGTCTCAGTTAAGCCCTATTTTAAATAACTATAAGTAGCAATTATTAAGCATTGTCCTTATCAGTCAGCAATTTTGCTTATAATCTAATACTGGTTTATCAGCTACAAATGAAAATCAGCTGTGACTCAAAAACCTCTTCTGTTTGTGAATGCTACATTTGATTTGCTTTCCATTTTAGTTACATTTTAATTGAGTACAGCTGTAATCAGTAACAAGCAGTAGAAATAGCAGTGACTGTGGTTTCAGTATTTGTGTTAAGTAGCTCTGCAGTAGGTGTGGAGTATGTGCAGCATTCTTGTTGTCTACATACGCGATTGCAAGAGAACACGTCTAGGACCATTAACAGAGAGATATGGGTAATACCATCTTCTCTGTAGGAAACAAAGAACTCGCATTGCAGAGATGACAGTGTGTTGGCTCCGAGTAAAAGTTTATGCAAAGTAAAAACACTCTTCATTTCACTTTTAATGGCACTGAAAGTAAAGAACAAGACCAAAGGAACAACAGTTTTTTGGAGTGTGAGGCCATGCCATCTATTAATTTGCAGAAATGTTGGAAGCAGCTGTTCTCAGGGCCACAGGCTGTTAGCTGATGTTCAAGGGAAAATCCTAACTATGTTCACAGAGTAGCTTCATCTATTAAATTAAAAATAACAGTAGGTGAAGAGTACACAGAAACACTCAGCCAACCCAAAAGCTGTGCCTACGTCCACCAAACCAGAACAGGAGCATAATATATCTCTAATATGTTGGTACAGAAATAGTTAATAAGAGCTGGTAAGCTCAATCTGAGCTCAGTTTGTTGACACAGCTGCAGACTGGGAGAATATAATCAAACTAGGTAATAATGCCTTTTGGCCATAATAACATTGGGGTGGAGGCACGCCCAGTGAGGTACCTCTGTGTGTCACTGTAAGATGAGCAGGTTACTAGGAAATATTCTCAGAAAGGCTAGAAGTTCAGTTTGTGCAATGAGCAGAAGCTTACTTTTACTTGTCTCATATTTTCAGGGGAAGACTGTTATTATCCAGATATAACAGCGAATATAACAGACACAAAACTGAGAAGGACAAACAAAGATTTGTGTGGGATTTCACATATATTGATAAGAAATTCTGTGGATGGCTGTTAATCAAGAAGGGATAATTAACTGTGACTTGTATGGAAGTAGTACACCTCTGCAAAGACTAAAGCAGTACCAAAGAGTGAATGTGATGATATCTTTGTCTTTAAAAAAAGAAAGGTGTTGTACTGGTTGATAGGATACCTTCTCACAGAGCTATATTTCTATCCCAAGAGATGTAAGGGATTCTATGTTACTACCTTGATGGAAAACAGAAATATCTACAGTCCTTCTTTTCCAATGTTTGAGAGATGAGGATTTTTTGAATCTGTTCTGAAAATTGAATAGTACAAAGAAAGTAGAAGTACTTAAAGTCTTGTTAATTGTTAATAAACAATGAAGTGTAGTTGCAAGAATCACACCAGTAGGGATTTATTTCTCAGTTATTTGTCATAAACTAAAAGAGAGATGAACAAGTAGCTTTTATTTTTGTCCTTTCTGAGACCAAATTGTAAGTACGAAATTTGGTATATTCATCAAACAATAAATAGAAGTTTGCATAGCTTGGAACCAGATTTCTTTTTCCATCACTTTCATCAGGACTGTAGTTGCTTTATTGAGGCTCAGAAGATTAAGATCTTACTGTGTATATACAAATTCTATTACAGCACCTTGCTCTCAAGAATTGTGGATAGAATCTCTGCTTCTGAACCAATTCCATTTTTCCAAACAGTGCTCTGAAAGACACATAAATTTTCAGCAGTATAGGTGGCTGAATAGTATGACCCTGATTGCATGTAAGTAGGACCCTGTAGCAGTTATTTCTGTTTTGTGAAATCTCTCCATATTAAAAAAAATAGTAATAAATCAAAAGTCATTTCAAAGCATCCCTCACTGGAATATATGGGAGAATAAGATGGTAGACTCCATAATATTATGGCATTTATAGTATTTGCTTGGTATGGAGGGAACCTAGATGTAAGGCTCTGTGGAAATTCAGTCTGTTTCTACCATCCATTCCAAGCATGCAGCCTAACAACCAACCTGCAATACCAACTTCTACAACAAATTACTATCCTCTCAAAATTCTACTCCTCCCTAATTTCACCATCCCAAATTAAGAAGCATATGCATCTGCCAAGATAGAAGACACAAATATCCAGAGATTAAAATGCAGTGTTAAGAAAAATACCTTTTTTGTTTTTTTTTAAAAAATCTGAAGCTCTGACTGTGCATGTAGAAGAAAGTCTTTGCACACCTGCAATCAGGAAGATAAAGCAACTGCTTTTATTTACACATCACATAGGATACATTCCTATGAATCAGAGGAATATGAAAAATAATTATATTAACTGTACCTGATTGGACAGTCACTTGTTTTCTTCTGGTGGAATATGAATAAGGAAATGACATTTTACACATATATTTATCCTTTAGCTCCCTTTTTTCCAGATAGTCTGGAAAAAAAAAAAGGCATTATAAATATGCTTGTTAAAAAAAAAAAAAAAAAAAAAAAGAAGAAATCTTTACATGACACTGACCTGAAATGCAATCCCATTTACTGCAGCTAAAGAAGCAATCCTAACAGGAGAAGCAGGAGAAGCAATCCTAACAGAAAAGCAGGAACACATTTAATCTTGACTGGAGATAAAGATATGAAATGGCTTATCTTTCCTCAATTTTTTCAGAGACAGACACTCCTTCAGCACTGTGACCCAAGTGTCAAGAAAGTAGTTAGGTGACCCAAATCTGCATAGACCCTTTCCAGATCAGTCTTTGACAGCACTGACTAATTACAGTCCTATCTGTCAGCCACCATTGTCCACCTGAGCATCCTTGAAACTACTTTAGTAGCTAGTTTGCATGCCCAAGATCAATGCCTGTTCAACCCTATGCCTTTTCCTTCTCTCATTTACAATGACTTCTCTAACACTATTATTTTTGACAGGAGAATGCAAATAGTGTACATGACCATAGATAGCCACACACAGAAAAGCCCAACAGACCTGAATTTTTACCTTTACTAGGATCAAAATAGTCACTGTGCTCCACGGGCTTTGCTTCCCCTCACAATTGGTTTTCTCCTCTCCTCTCTTCCCTACTGTCTCATGTAGCAAAGGTCAAAATAGTGTCAACCCCTGCTGTTACAAGGGCTAACAGGCCAAGCCTCAGGCTGATGGAGTTGTGCTAGACAGGTTGCTGCTGCCAGTTTTGCCAGAGGTAGGTGCAGTAAAGTGGCTCAGTCTGAGTACAGTTCTGCTATTTGGATTTTTTTCCCTTCCTGCGCAAGGAAAACACTCATAGGAAAGCCTTCCTAGTGCTGAGAGTGGCTGCAACTTTGACCATAAAGATATTGGTCTTTGACATCTGTCCTTGACATCTGGCAAGAGATGTCAAGGACAACAAGAAGGAGTTCTTCAAATACATCAGTAGCAAAAGGAAGACTAAGGACAATGTGGGCCCGCTGCTGAATGGGACGGGTGCCCTGGTAACAAAGGATATAGAGGGCAGAGTTATTGAATGGCACCTTTGCTTCAGTCTTCGCTGGTAAGGCCAGTCCTCAGGAATTCCAGACCCTGGGGACAAGAGAGGAAGTCTAGAGAAAGGAAGACTCTCCCTTGGTGGAGGAGGATCAGGTTAGAGATCTTTTGTCCAAACTTGACATCCATAAATCCATGGGCCCTGACGGGATGCACCCACAAGTGCTGAGGGAGCTGGTGGATGTTATCGCTAGGCCACTCTCCATCATCTTGGAAAGGTCCTGGAGAACAGGAGAGGTGCCTGAGGACTGGAAGAAAGCCAATGTCACCCCAGTCTTCAAAAAGGGCAAGAAGGAGGAGCCAGGAAACTACAGGCCTGTCAGCCTCACCTCCATCCCGGGAAAGGTGATGGAACAGCTCATCCTGGAGGTCCTCCCTAAGCATGTGGAGGGCAAGAAGGTGATCAGGAGTAGTCAGCCTGGATTCACCAAAGGGAAATCATGCTTGACCAATCTGAGAGCCTTCTGGGATGGGATGACTGGCTGGGTAGATGGGGGCAGAGCAGTGGATGTTGTCTCCCTGGACTTCAGCAAGGATTTGGACACTGTCTCCCATCACATCCTCCTAGGTAAACTCAGGAAGTGTGGGCTAGACGAGTGGACAGTGAGGTGGCTTGAGAACTGGCTGGATGGCTGAGCTCAGAGGGTTGTGGTGAATGGCGCAAAGTCTAGTTGGAGGCCTATAGCTAGCAGTGTCCTCCAGGGGTCAGTCGTGGGTCCAGTCTTGTTCAATGTATTCATCAATGACCTGGAGGAAGGGACAGAGTGCACCCTCAGCAAGTTTATTGATGATACTAAACTGGGGGGAGTGCCTGACACACCAGAAGGCTGTGCTGCCATTCAGAGGGACCTGACCAGGCTGGAGAGATGGCCAGAGAGGAACCTCCTGAAGTTCAACAAAGGCAAGGGCAGGGTCCTGCACCTAGGGAGGAATAATCCCAGGCAGCAGTACAGGCTGGGGGTTGACCTGCTGGAAAGCAGCTCTGCAGAGAAGGACCTGGGAGTGCTGGTGGACAACAAGTTAAGCATGAGCCAGCAGTGTGCCTTGGTGGCCAAGAAGGCCAATGGTCTCCTGGGGTGCATCAGGCAGAGTGTTGCCAGCAGGTGGAGGGAGGTGATCCTGCCCCTCTCCTCAGCCCTGGGGAGGCCTCACCTGGAGTCCTGTGTCCAATTCTGGGCTCCCCAGTACCAGAGAGACATGGCACTGGAGACATGGACTTGGAGAGAGTCCAGCGGAAGGCTACAAAGATGATGAGGGGACTGGAGCACCTCTCCTACGAAGAAAGGCTGAGAGCTGGACCTGTTTAGCCTGGAGAAGAGAAGACTGAGAGGCAATCTCATCAATGTGTACAAGTACCTGAAGGGGGCTGTCGAGAGGATGAGGCCAGTCTCTTCTCCGTGGTGCCCAGTGGCAGGACAAGAGGCAACGGGCCGAAACTGAACCACAGGAAGTTCCATCTGAACATGAGGAAAAACTTCTTGACTGTGAGGGTGACAGAGCATTGGCACAGGTTGCCCGGAGAGGTAGTGGAGTCTCCTTCGCTGGAGACATTGAAAACCCGTCCGGATGTGATTGTGGGCAATATGCTCTAGAGGACGCTGCTTGAGCAGGGAGGTTGGACTAGATGATCTCCAGAGGTCCCTTCCAACCTAACCTCTGTGATTCTGTGATTGCTCCTCGGAACTATTGATGAAAGCTTCTTCTAACCTATGGCCTATTAGAAAAGTTTTTTCATCTTTAACAAAAGTAAAAGTTTTAATTCACATCAGAAATAGCGTTCTATTGACAATGTGTTTTCTTTCCAGCCCTGCTGCCTCAGGAAGAAGGTCACACGAGCCTAAGAAGGATTTTCCTATACCTTCTAAACTGGCAAGTCCCTCAGTGTTGTGGATTTGAAACTCCCAATCTTCCTTCAAAGAAAGGATTGCAAAGTCCTTATCATACGTCCAATGGATGGAGAGGACTACTGTCTCCTCAGAGTCCCTAGAGGACAAGAGGACTTTGTGAAGTAGTTATTGATCCAGCTTGAAACCCATGAACAGACAAGCACAGAAGGTTTGGGGAAGTGAGCAGCCAGGAATTCTAAGTCTGGTCCTTGACAGGATCACTTAAGTTATAGAGCCAGATCAGACTATGAAGAAAGTTAACAGTTTGCACAATATAAAGCTTTAGGGTTGGCTTTCAAGGTGTGCATGATACAAATTAATTAGGAGTATGGTAAATGCTGAATAGATTGAGCAAGATCATGAAAGAGAAATATCATGTTCAAATAGGTGCAACCGCAGAGACATAGAGGTTTCAGGTGGTCTGGCAATGCTGCCTTAGGCTGTGGACGCCTACCAATGATACCTTCTTTTCCGTCATCTTTGCAAGTCCTGTGGAGGTGATCCTACAGCACTTAAAAGAGAAAAGTGTCTACCACGTTTGAGAATTTTACTTCAAATCTAATTTAAAAAGCAGCTGGCTTCAGAACTACCATCTGCACGTATTTCCCTCTACTTAAGCCTTGGTTCTTTCTTACAGTTGTTGTCAATTTCTGTTCATACCATTTATATTAATCTCTTGATGGAAAATATCAGGGAGAAGGCGAATATCCCATTGGTTTAGAAAAATTACACCACCGCAGCAAATAGTAATACAATGTTTCTACCACCACCACCCCAGTGTCTCAAGCATTAACACAATCTTTCCATCACCCCACCCTGTCTTGAGCATTAGTAGTTTTCTTCCACTTAGTTCATGTGGTGGTGCTCTGTTCTCTGGTGGAGACCAATCTACAGGCTCAATCCTTCCCCTTCCTCTGTAAATCCAGAATCATCCATTGGTTCAGTTCCCCTTTCTTCAGGAACGAAAGAAAGTTCCCCTTTCTTTTGGCTTCTAAAGCCAAATTTGCTTCTAAATTTACACTTATCCTGTAGGGTTAGTATTTTATATGAATAGATTACTCATTTACTATTCTTTTTGAATGTTACTGTGTTTCTTTTTCTTCTTGTACTCTAATCACATTTGTGTTGATGGCTTAAGACACAACATCTAAACAACATCTTAGTCAAATTTCAGCCAAAAAAAAGTCAGAGCCAGAACAATAAAGTTAAGTCAAAAGCAGCAAAATCTATTTCCTAAAAATCCACTAATTTCAGTGAACGATAAAAACAAAAACAAAATCCATTTCGCCTATGGAAGATAAGGAACTGCAGGAAAAAAACAAAATATATATCACACCAAAATGCCTTGCTACCCAAGGAAGATACAGGCAATCTATAAGAGAAATAGATTACAAAACTACAAGAACAGTCAAATTAATAAAAGTAAAAATGTTTCTGAATATTACATGATAAGAACTTGAGACATGAGAAATAGATGAAAGAAAATAATTTTAAGGAATAGTGATTGAAATGTCAAATAGCCCTGAAAGAGTGTTTAAAACATGCCTGCATTTGTGTATATACCTGCACATGCACTTACTTTTCTGTCACCTATGTCCATCGTACTGAAGAGTAACAGAAGTTATAATAGCTTTTTTCAAGGTAGCATTAGCAGTAAACCAAAAAATTATTATATGAAATTCCTCTAGGAATGCTTTTGTTTCCAAACTGTAGAATGCAAATTGCATTTCACACTAATTAACCTAATAGTTTAGTGTGCTATATAGAAATCTTTGATTGCTGTCTTTTTCATTGATTGTGCTGTATATATTATACTGTAGTCAACCTTCTTTCCCCAACATTACTGAAAGTCTCTATAATCTTGATGAAACTTCAGACATCTTTGAATGTTATGTTGATCTCTTTAGCTTATAAGATTGCAAGTGAAGAAAGCATAAGAACAGACACAGTTAAATCCCAGCTAAGTACAGTTAAAAACATCATAATCACCTAGAAAGCATGCAAAGCTGAACTGAAAAAGTCACATGCTGAATGCTTAAGGAGAGAGCTAAGCATATCTCAACTCCTGCTGTGGAAGGAAAGCAAACCAGAAATTTCCCAGTATAAACTAAAGCATGGATACAATAAAACAAATATAGTTGAATATATCACTATTCCTTTGTTAAACTTAAGGGAACAGAACAGGGAGAAAGAAAAAAAGGTCAAAGCATTCCAATCATAAGTCAGTAAAATTGTCCTTTAACATTTATGAACCAACATAATGTTAGCAGAGAAAGGTTCTGGGCACTTCAGGTAGAAACACCTCTGCTATTTCCAGTAATATGCCTAAGAAATCACCAGTAGGAGATTATCAATAGTCACAGAATAAATAAAGTGAGAAAACAGTAAGTAACATGAACCACAAAGTGATCTTGGACAATCAAACTTCCCTGACAATTCACCTAAACTTTTAAAATATGTGGTGCAGACACTCCAACTGCAATTCAAGAGGTCTCATGCAAAAAACTTACATGAAAGCCTCACCACTCAATCTGAAACAAAAAAAATCAGAGCAACTGTACTGATATATAGAATAAGAACTTCATTTAACTATTCTTACAAATAACTGAATAATGTAAATGATACAAACACTTCACATGATTATGAAGAGATGAGAAATATTTTCTACCTTGTTTGCATTTCGGAAAGGCTTTTAGTTCTGCTAGAGATAGAGCTGATCAAAGTGACCCATGAGTCTATCACCTCAATTACTATGACTTTAACTCATTGCACCTGAGAAGGAAAGCAGATGCAAGCAGGAGACTGTAACATGGCCCTACATGAAACAGATATCAGAAAACAGTGAAGCAGCCTCAGAACTTGTTTCATGCTCAGGTCTCTCATGTGTGCCAGCCTAATTTTGGTATGTATTATTAGCTATATATATTCTACTGTATATCCTTTTAAATAGGTATGAGAAGAACACTCTGATCACATTTTACCAAGGAGTGTTTACAGGTTGCTCAATGAGCCCATAAAACCAATTTAGGAGTTTTTTGCAAAGGTCCAGAAGAGCTGAGTTAATTTTAAAGCTTTAAAAACAACAAATGTAGTAATTCATTTGTTCAGTTTTGCAATATGCAAAAAAAAAAAAGTAATTGTATAGGTATCATACCTTACTCTGTAGTTTTTCTGAATACCTTCAATTTTAAGTACATCATAAAAAATTCTGAGCTCCAATAGCTCTAATACATTTTCAAGTTTCTGAAACAGCAAACTGTTGTTAGTATGGGATACTTTAATCATCACGATGCTATTATTTATTATAACCCTTTCACTATTATGTATTACTGATTTATTTTTATTGATATTTGAATTCTTATTTAGTTCATTTTATTTTATACAAATTATGTACAAAAAGTATATTAAAAGAACATTAGATGCAAGTGGTTAAATGTTTGTATACAATTAAATTAAGCTAGCCTGTGCAACCTTTTTCTGCTCCCCTGTGTATCTATACTTTACAGTTTTGTGATTACATGATTGGGTTTACCCCACTTAACTAATTTTCTGAGGATGAACTGGAAATTTTCATGATCTCTGAGAGCATTACTGTTGTCCTTGGCCCTTCCTCCCCCAGCCCCATCTTGACCCAGCCCGGGACTGCCAGTCGCTGCCCCACGGTGCCACCTCTGGCCCCAGCTGCAGGGAGGTGCCCAGGGCTGGGGCTGCCCCGCTGCCTCGGGGTGGGGGAACAGGCCCTAGTGGCCAGGCCCAGCCCTGCCCTGCCCCATCCCACCGGTGGCCCTGTCCGCTACTGGCCCCAGGGAGTTGCTGGTTCGGGTGGTGCTCAGCAACCTTCAGTGCAGGAATGTGGCCTCCTCAGTGGTAGAAGCTGATGCCATGCAACAAAGCACATGTTGTGAGAAAACAAAGATTACCTTGGAATAACAAAAGGGTATATCATGCTAGAGAACTTTTTTTTCCCTCTTCCCCGGTCTGCTACTGAATTTCTGTGAGACGCTGGAGATAACATTTAAGTTAAACTTTTCACAGCTGCTAACTAAATATGTATGCTTTATTTTTGGGGCACCAAAGATTAGATGACAGTTTAAAGAAGTGCTGAGGACTTTCCTCAAATAAGTTGATTCATATTCTGCTTTAAGAGTTAAACTTAAATGGTGAACAAAGAGCTAGCTCCATAAAGAAACCCAGGTGCTTTGTTTCTACATTGTAAGTAGACAGAGGGTTGCTGCTGAGTGCTGACATATAAATGTCTAAACAGTTAAACTGTTAGAACGGTCCTTGCATTTTTTTTTTTTTGCATGTGCCAGCTAGAAATCTCCTAAAGCACTCCTTAATTCGGAAGGCTGGCACCATAGGCAGCCTCCACACAGCCGGCTGAGTTGGGACAGGATGAATGATCTGTGCTGGCTGGCCCAGGGCTTGGACATGCTCCTGGAGCATCCTGTGCATCCTTTACTAGCACAGATGTATCCTGTGGGCCTTCAACAGTGAGAGCACCAGTCACTTAAGAATGGCCAGCACACTGCACAGCTGCCTAAACTAGCCCTGAGTCAATGCTAAACAAAGCTGTGTTTTTAAGTCTCTGTTAAGCGTCTATTTGACAAGATCCAGGTCTCATCCCTGACTTTGGATCTGAGTCATGAACTGTGTTCATGGAGCTAAGCACCTAAACCAGATCACCTTCTCTCCCTCAAAAACAAAATGGAATGTACCTAGAGTCAGAGGTGCTCTGCTTCAACCCAGTGACTGAAAAACTCTGAGACTCTGCTTAAACTGCAGAAGGTACTATGATTTCATAGAACTATTGATCAGGAAGTTCTGCACAAATTTGAAAAAATGTTAAATAAAATACAAAGTCAGTAAACATGCAGATAAATGATATAACGTGGAAAGTTCAGGTATGCCTTCCTAGAGAGAAGCCAGGCCTCACAAATCCTTTGGCATCTTTAAAGGTAGCATCAAGCGCATAAGTAACAGAAACCCGACAGATAAAGTATACTTGAATTGCTAAAGCTTTTGATGAAGTCCTTATCTTAAAAAGACAACAATCTTTCTTGCCATAAGAGAGAAAATCCTTTTGCTGATTGATACAGGGTTAACAGAAAATAAAAGGTAAGAGAAAATTATTAGTTCTTATAATGAAGGGCGTTAGCTGCTGGGAGCTGACCTGCTCTGCATAAATGACCTGGGAGCGGTGATGCTACTCTGTATCATAATTGATGGTAAAATCATATGAAAGTGTTTCACAGAGCTGAGTAACTGAATGATAAAATGGCAGATGAAATTCAATGTCAATAAATGCTAACTAATGCACATGAGAAACAACAAGCTTAACTAAAAATACACAGTGATGAACTCTGATTTGGAAATTACCACTGAAGAAAAACACTGTTTTCACTGTAAGTACCTCCATCGAAAAGTTATCTCAGTGCTGAGCAGCATTCAAAACAGCAGATAGAATGCTTGAAATTTTAAGAAAGCATTAGAGAATAAAGCAATAATGCTGATCTATAGAACTATGGTGTATCTACATCTTAAATACTGCATGAAGCTCTGCTTCCACTTGAATTGAAAGATGATATTGTAGTAGTAGATAAGAATAGTAGCAAAATTAATCTTTTCCAAAACAGAAGCCATTAAACAGACTAGAACAGGCTAGAGCACACTTAGATATTTTAGTATGAAATAAAACAAAGTTGATGTGAAATCTTTAAAGCAAACAACCCAAATCCCACACGGGGAGAAAACTTGCTTTGGTTCTTCCACTACTAACATCCCTACATCTGACTTCCTGATGGAGGAGAACATCCTCTCCTACGTTATTCTGTGACTTAACCCTATCTTTTTATATCTGCCTACAGGCTCCTACCTCACCCTTCCCCAACAGTGCAGGCACGTTTGGAAGTTTTAACGTAGTATGCCTAGGCTAAAAGGTGGAGGAAGTGGGTTTGCCTATTAATTGCAGCTGAGAGATGTTTGTTCGGAAGAGCCTATATGCAGGCAGAGAAGAAAAAGAAATGCAGCCACTGCCCAAAATAGTTATATGACTTTGAAGATAAACTAGAAGAATCCATCCTCAAATGCCTCCTGAGTCACATGGTGCAACAAAGTAGCAGCTTAGTAAAGCAGTATTCCGCAATATAGTTGATATACATACCTTCTGTCATTTTACATGAACTAACAGTCTCACTAGACACCTAAACCAATTATAATACATGTTGAGTTTTTCCACACTGTATAACAACATATTGTGTTAATTTCTACTTCATTTGGCCGCAATACACATTCAGTGAGTGTATTTGTGAGTTTGTTGGTTATGTGTTTTTGCCCTAAGCCTTGATGTCCTCTATACATGGGCAAGTGTAATAGCCTTTGCCCATATTGAAACTCTGTTAGTTTTGGTTAATTGATTTGTCTGTGTTTGGACAGATGTTTCTTAACCATCTACCTCCACTTGTGTTCCACTTCTATTCTATGAGTTCCACAAACAGATTTAGTTTCCAGTTTAAAAATAATCATAATAAAAATAAATCAAAATATCAGTGTTATTAATGAGTTCCATTCTAGTTCTTCCTCTCCAAAAAACCACACAAGCATAACTTTTTTTTTTTTCCTTTCAGTTTAGGATTCAATTCAGTTTTCAGTACACGCTTTCTAAAGAACTTGTGACTTTATATGTACTTTAGCGTGTATTTTAGCAAGGCTCTTTTATCAAATCTAAAGGTATTTTTAATGTCAAATATATTTAATTGTTAGAATTGAACCTGTTTGATCATTAACTCAACTCAGCTGTAGTTTCAAAGTATACTTTCCAGTAGCATCTCTGTTCTGGGCTTCTGGATGTTATTATATTTCTTCTGAACTCATCTTTCCTACATATCTCATATTCACGCTGAGGTCTTGCAGGTCTTCTTGACACGTTTTTTTAAAAATTTTCAGTGGTAATGGGAGCTGTGCAGTGAAGAGAGATTTATATATTCCATACGCAAAGGAGAATAACACGTCAAGCAGGCAAAGATTGAGCCTGTGTATAATACTTTACAGAATTTGGAGTGCAGACTTCTTAAACCTTAAGTAGTCTTATTAAGGAGTCTTCTTAAATAAGGATTATTCTCATTTTCTATTTTGTAGAGTCCCTAGCCTTTTGTAGGCATGATAGAAAACCAATATTAAATGATGATGTGAGCACATATGTCAGATTTTAGAAGATCTACTGCCCCTAAATTGAAATAGGAGGAAGAGGGAATGAATGTGTGGAGAAGATTATCCCATTTTAGCCACAGATGTCAATAGAATCAGATAGGTTGATGCTGGGATTGGAAGAGAGATGTTCCTGAAGATCAGGATAGGAGATGGAAGGAAAACTTTATAAAACGTTGGGAAGGGAGTTGCTATAAGGGAAAAAGATTTCAGAGGACTATAACAAGAACAAACATCGAGACAAATTATATCTCCAAAACTTTAGACAAAGATTCAGCACTAAAGTTTCCCTTATCTATTATACTATCTATGGGCATTGGACTGTCACAGACGATTTTATAGTAAAGACTGTTTTAGCATGTGGCTGTGTTAAAATGGTTGTTGGCTTTGGAACACCAGAGTGAAATCAGTATTCTTTATAGCCTTATTATTAGGATTCAAAGTTTCTGCAACAATGAAGAATGCTATCGAAAAAGAATTAAATTTAATAATCAGACTATTAACCAAGGATATTTGCTGCACATTATACAGGGACAAATTAAAAAGATTACAAGAGTTTCCAGAAAACATCTGTTAAACAATGTCAAATTGATGATAAAAGAAAATTGAGTTTCCTTTGCAGTTGAATTTAATCCAGCTGTAGCCAGCTATAAAGGAGCTATCAAAGACAACTATCCATTTGTTGTTAATTCAGAAAAGTTATCACTAGGAATCCTTAACGTCCAAGTCCCAACTTTCCACCAACTTTTTGTTATTCTGAATTGATGGAAACATGGATTGATGAGTTGATTTTGACTCCTACTTCTAGGTATTAGAGGTACATGTTTATTCTCTGCCACTGAAAGGAAAAGATATAGAATAAGGGTTCATTTTGCTTTGACTTCAAGAAAAAAATATTTTGTTTAAAATAGCAATTTAGAAAAAAGTACAAGGTCCAGATCTTTGAAAACAGTGGTAATTTAAAGGTAATTTAAATGAGATTTTATACTAACAAGCTAGTATCTGTTTTTCACCCTGATCCAGTTTCCTATGAAGTTAACAGAATAATTTCAGTTGATATCACTGAGTTTTCATCCCTTAGAATATCCTTTAGATTTTTTTTTTTTTTAAGGTGAGAGAAGAACTTTAATTCCTAGAAGCAACTGCTATGCACATGTCAGTAAATAGTGAAGACCAGTGAGAACAGCTCTGTAGAGTGAAGGTTGGTATTGAGACCTAATGTCCATGCTATGTGCAAATCAGAAGGTTCTACTTCGGACCAGTTCTAATCTGGTCTTGTGGAGTGAATGCCTATTAACCATTTAATGAATCTTCTCATTTAGTTGTGTCTAAAATAAATGTGATTGGTAAGCTCCAAAACCTATCTGAAATATGAATCAAAATACAGTAATTGGGAATGATCAGGAGACTATCCTCAAAAGCACATTGCTTATCCAAACTAACATACTAATATAAATGCACCTGATATTACTAGTGTATGATAAATTAAATGGTATTAGATCATGCTGATTTACACCTTCCCATATAAATAGATGCATTAATTTCAAAGACAGTATCAGGGTAAGATGAGACACAGTTTTTCCAAGGACCTTAATGGGTAGTTCTAAATGTCTTCACATTTCATTGTGAAGTCTTTTTCATTTCCTTTCTTGCCTTACTGTGAGATGTCTTTTCTTGATCAGTTTGTGTGAAGTTCTTAAGAATTCTGGAGAACTTACTCCTGATGTAAGCATCTATTTAGTCTATTCCCTTATGTACCAGAGAGAACAACCATCTATTTTCTTGCAGTAGAATTGGCTTACTACAATTTGGTTTAAATTGTTTTTTGAAGGAAATATTTTTTAGCGACCAGCTCTTACTTTTACTTATCAGTGGCTAGGGTAAGTACATTTTTAATTAAATTTTGATGACCCATTTTATATCTTTATTAGACATTATTGCCTCTTTTTATATTAAAATAACATTTATTTTTCCATTCCTCTTTTCCTCTCAAAATTGATATTGTAACGCTACTATAAAAACAAAATCTAGAAATTGAAATAAATAAGTGAGAATTAAGATAATGAAGTAATGACACAATTGCTGTCATTGCTACTCCATGAGAATCGCTTGCCTTGACCTACTGGCCGTGCCCCTGGTGTTCCAGGGCATACTGAGCGCTCATGTTCAGCTTGCTGTCTACCAAGACTTCCCAGGCCTTTTCAGCAGAGCTCCTCTCCAGTCAGTCAGCCTCCAGCCTGTACTGTTGCAAGAGGCTCTTCCTTCCTAGGTGCAAGGCTTTGCATTTATCTTTTCTTCTTCTTCATGTACATGTTCTTCAATACAGACTTCATGTAATATCAATACAAAATATTTGCATTATTTCCTAAGAAAATAAACACACACAAACCAAAAATTAATTATTTGTTTGCAGAATATTAGGTTTTATTTTTAAAAGTATTCATTTAAATAATAACTCTGAGACAAGAATTATAGTCTCGTATCAAACAAAAGAAAACTAGTTTAATGGATTTCATTTCCATAGTACAAATTGTCTTATTTAAAGTAAACAAATCAAAATGGAAACAGCAGCTGTGGCTCAAAATTACCATTGAACACCAAAAAAATCACTGAAAATAGTAATTAAGAGTGAAAGTCCATTGGCAGAGCTGACAAATCCTCTTGCGATGCGAATATCACTATCAAATGCAAGGAGAATTAGTCACCACAAGCAAACAATATTATCATTGTTGCAGATTTTTTTTAAAACTGTTTTGTTATTGTAATTCTTTCCCTAATTAAATAGATATACCCCAAAATTTGCATCCCACAACACTGAAATACATGCTGCTTTATAAACAGAATGTTTTGACAGGAAACCTACCAACTACAGAGCTGCTAGGTTCTAATTCAGCATGGGACTTAAGTCTAGCAAGCTTTGCAGTGTAGCTTTAATGAAGTAGGAATATTCATATTCTTCATGTTAACCTTTCTTCAGTCTCTTGCAGAGTCAAGCCCCTAATGAAATCACACCATTTAGGTCTGTGGTAAGGTAATATTTTAGATATGACAGATATGGCTTATGTCCCGAAATATATCGTGCAAGATAAAGATTACTCTACACTGTGCGTAGTTACCTTCCCATGGCCTCATGACTACTGAATTGCATAGAATGTTTCTGTTGTAAATTATTGACAAAAAAATAGGGTTTGTTTATGTAAGTATTCATTTTAAAATAAACATAATTATTCCTCACGAATGCTTTACTTGCTTACAGGTATTAGGAACATAAGGAGAGTTTCAAATAAAGACATGGATACATGGAGGAAGTTGAAGGGATTGGGAAGGGGCAGAGACACTGAAGTGCTTGTCTTTAAATTTCTGAATATAGGAAGAATTATGCACTTCATAAAGGGGATTAAAAGATTTATAGGCTCAAAAGAGAGTGGCCTAGAGCTTGCCAATAAGAAATGCACAGAAGAAAACGGTATCTGATGAATGAATCTGAGAACTGAGAAAGATGTTTCTGAGAGCTCAGGCGCTTCTCTCAACAGAAGAATCAGAAGCAGGATTTTCATTTAGATCTCACTACAAAATGCTGTATGCTGATTAGTTAGCCAGGTACATTTGCTACTTAAACAAAACAGAAGCAGCCTTAAATAGTATTCTCCTTTTACAACAGCTTGCAAATTAGAGCATTTCTCCAGAAAGAGGAGAATCCAAATTTGTTCCCTTCCTAACCTCAAGGGATACAAACCCACCTCTTTAACTATATAAATGGTTAATTACTTAATATTCAAATTGGCACAACTTGAACTGAAACTGAATAGTGTGACTAACCTCTGTGTTTTATTAAACCTAGTTCTGAACTCTTTTCTTCTTGAAATATGCCTACCTACCAATCATCTCATCGGTGAATCATGCTAGATTTTTCGAGGAACTTCAGGGGACTTAATGGTCTTTTCTGCCTGCCTGACACAGTACAGTGAAGTCTGTGCCACTTAACTGTTAGCTCCACCAATTAAGCTGTGGCAGAAGTCTGGCTTTTCTACTTATCTGAGTCAGCTATATCATGGATTTGATCTCCAGAAGTAATTTTGCCACTGCTGTCTCAATCCCACATGCAAAAGAATGCAGGATTTTGACCCAGAATAGAAAATCCCAAATCCATCACAATCACTGGACAGAAACCAGCAATACTTTCTTTGAATTTGTACCCATCAGAATAAAGGTCAATGACCTTACTTTAAATTTGGGACAACTTATCTTTTCCAGGTTTAACCCTTCATAATTTCTCCGTCCCTTGCATGAATTTATTTACAGGCACCATTTAATGTAGTTTTCAAAAACAGAACTCAAACTCCAAACAGTTAACATAAAAGAATACACAGTAAACAGTGAGGTAAAATTACGATATATATAAATTAAGCCTGCCAAAGCTACTTTTTATTCCTGTTTCTATTCACTGTCTATAGTGGAAATGAGTTTCTTTTCAGCTGATCTTCTAGCTATGGGGCCACACAATTTTTGTTCCATAATTTAATGGAATTTATACAGCTGATACTACTATGGACAGAAATCTCTTGAGACAGCTATAACATAACTTCTGTTTACCTAGTTTAGATATAGGGCAAATATATAAGCAAACGTGGTTATTTTGGATATGAGCAATATGTGGAATTAATGAACAAAACAGTGACGGAAGTAGAACTTCCTGTTATAAAAAGGCAGAGAAATTACTTGACGTGGTGAGATTTTCCTTGAGTTACCTGTCTAGAAAACTATACAGCCCTCTTCATCATGATAATACAGTTCATCAGTGCATGTAAACATCAACAGCCTCATAAATCAATTTCTAAGACAATTCTTAGGTTATCTTCATAAATGTTTTAATATAATTACATTACAGTGTTATTCTATTTCATTTTCATCCTAGCATGCTGACGTTATATCCACAAATATGTAGTTCTTGGCAAGAAAGATTTGTCACCCCTAGAAATTCTTGCTGCTATAGCTGTTGAATAAAGAAACTATTTTCCCTGTCTTCCTTTTTTTTTTTCCCTATAGCTTTTGAATTTATTTATTTATTTATTTATTCTTCTCCAGGAGGTCACTAAAAAAGCAACACCCACCTGTCTTTCTTATCATATACAAGAAAGAATTGGGAGATTCTGTATTTCATTGCCTTACTGCTTGCTATAAGAATAAGCAGCAGTAGCTTTTCTGCATCTAAGAAGGTCGATTATTCCTTTTCTTCTGTTCTCACTGAGGAACCTATAAATTTATGCACCTTTTGGTGCACCTAATTAGTACTCCCAATAGTTATTGTGAGATATGTTTCTATGAGCTGCTACTTCTTGGATTTACCTAAGTAACTCAATGTCTTGATCAAAACAAATTTATCTTGCAGAATATTCTATTTCCAAATTGAGAAAACTCACGTTTTTTCATATCATTAAAGTAAGGCACATATATTACATATGATTTGTACTGTGTGTGCTTTGAGGAGGCTTTGTGGAGGATCTCAGCAAGATTTCTTTAGTAAAAGACTAACGTATTTGACCACACGTAGAGTGAGTAACCACTCCATGCAAGTGTGACGGCAGAACTCCAAATAATTTTCTTGTAGAAACAATGACTGAAACAGAGCAATGTTCGCTTCTTACCACCTGATTCAAAACAGGAATGTCAATTCTAAAAGTGTGATCACAGTGAAAGCATCCCCTTCGAAAATGTATCTAATTTACTGTGTTCCCAAAACAATAACATATACAATTATTTTGATTCATTTCTGAGACTCCCTAGCAATGTATGCATCTATTTAAAAATGAAATAACTCTTTT